>NC_072733.1:149316959-149916959 GCF_026930045.1 Uloborus diversus
AAAAGTAGGTGGTTTAAATTTTCTGATAAAAATTTTCCTAATCTAAATTTTTGGAAATCTCCCAACTGTTAAAATAGGATAAGTTTTATTATTCGAATATCCGACTATTGATCAAACGTAAGACTATACGGATCAACATTCAGGGTTGAGAATCGGAGAAAAAATGACTGAGACTTTGACTCCGAATCCTACTCCTGGATTTTGGAAGGGTTTACTCCAATTTGCTGCAAAATCAATTCAACTTTAACTCCACGATTCCAACCCCGATTACCTCACTGGAATTGCGAACAAAATGAGACTCCGACTCTTGAATGATTTCTCTCTATCTCAAAAACAATTCCACTCCGTTCAATTTGACTCCCAAATTTACCGACTCCGACTCGGTTTGCGGGCAAAATGATCGACTCCGACTCTTCACTAGCTGGCGCCACAAGTATATTCACTGAAAAAATTCTCACTTTCCGTTCAGAAATCTGTCATGGCCTTTCCCCCAGATAGATGGCGCCACAAATGATTTTCCATTTAACACATTATTTTCCTCCTTGGAGAGAGCATTGCTTGTCTAGTGGTTAGCATATGAATCTCGTACTCCAGGGGTCTTGGGTTCGACTCCCGGCTAAAGCGACTTAGATTGAGTTAATGAATCCACTCATCAAAAGTTAAGTTAGAAAATAAATAAACCAGTTAGTAAAAGAAATTAAACTATATTAAATAATTGTCCCATGACGTCATCCGAAAATACCCCTTCTGAACATTTTAAAGATGGCGGAAGGGTCACATGATCATCCAAGATGGCGGACCCATCTTCCCACTGTTAATTTTTTTTCCTCCTGCTTGTCCCTATATTGCGGTTGATATTACTTCTCATCGTATTTGCATCCTAAATTCATCGCCTCGGAACAGCACTGCTCGTATATTGCTCCAAATTTCATCGTATTTTCATCCAAAATTCATCGCCTTGAAACAGCACTGCTCGTATATTGCTCCAAATCTCATCGGTATAGGGAGCAAAATTCATCGGATTCCGATGATCGGATTCTACTATTGCCGATGAGACATATTGGAGCAATTTCCGATGAAAACTCATCGGAATCCGATGATCGGCCGATCAAAGTTTGATCGGATTTCGATGAACGGCCGATGATCAGCCGATGAGTTGATGCTACTCGGGAAAGAGGGAAATACACGATGCATTTTCTTAAGATAACGAATTTATGAATACAGACTTCACTAATTATTTATGTCACTTTGTTATGTTATTTTTTATTATCATAAATCAATTTGAAACAAACCTGTTTCACTTGATTTACATTTTCATCACTCTAAACTAGCCTTTCAGGATATTTATTGCAGAACGGGCACAAGTCAAAATAAAAAAAAAAATTAATTTCAGTGACGAAAGGAAGAGTAGTTTAAGGTGAGGTAATGATCCTCCTTGTGGCTAGATTAGTCATAAAAATTTTTGTAGAATTTAGTTTATTTATGAATGAAATAATTATTTATTTCTGAAAAGTTGCATTAGTTGGACTTATGCCCTTTTTGAAGAAATCGATTCACTTGTGATATTAAAGAAAGTCGGTATAGGGATCTTTGCTTAAATATTTTCTGAAACTAAAATTTTAAAAATGCAATTGTGTAAGGCCATATTTTGTAATATTAAGGCCAGTAATTTTTCGAAATTAAAGCTCCAAAAATGCAATTCTAAATGATTTTTGATGTTGTTGAGTATTTGGGGTACTTTCTTTCCCTTGAAACTTGCAAAAATTTGATGCAAAAAAAATGACATTTTTGTTTTTAACCTATATGAAAGCTGGTATTAAGTTGGTACAAGTAAAACCAAAAAGAAATCTTGAAAATTATTATTGGATAAGTCCAGATCAAAAATTAATTTTGATGTAATATACTTCAATAAATACATTTTCTATTTATAATCAACAAAGTATTTTTTTGTGTTCTTAGTTTGATCAGTATGAGTAACTAATTCAGTGTGTTTTTTTTTATCTTGGGGGGGGGGTTAAAATTTTACAAGATAAATATTTAGATTTTTAACATTTCCATTTTTCGAAAAAGTTCTTATAATATATAATAAGTATTATAAACAGTATTAGTATATAATTAATATTATAAACAGATTCATTGCTTGTGTTTTATTTTGTATTATCCATAGCCCTCTGATTGTTTTTTTCATTATTATTTGAAAAATGAAAGTGACGCATTCACGCATATGATGCACTGCTGTTATAACTACTAACTTGATTTTTATGTGTGTATTGCAGGGGGTGGGGGTGGGAGGAAACTGTCCCATCAGCTCTTTGGGTGGCCCTCAATGCATTAATAGTTCATTTCTGCATTTATTCTAGAACTACACTCTTGATATCAATGAAGAATGAAAAACTAATAAGAGTGGAAGTTAAAAAAAAAGTATTATGAACTCCTTCAATTTACTTCATGGGTGCAAGTTTGGCGATGTGTTCAAGACTGAAAATATTTTCTGCCCCAGCCCCCCCCCCCACATATGTGTTTACGGAAAAATTTACGTGTATAAATGTTGTAGATTTTTAAAATGCCAGTTTGGAATCTGCGTTTGATTTGAGTTTTAAGCCTTTAAATTGTAATATTTGAGCGTTTTGATATTGTAATTCTAAAAAAAAAAAACAAAAAACAGCCAATAATGGGGGGTTTGGGGGCTTTCCCCAGAATTTTTTAAAAATTGAAGTCCAAAAAACGCAATGGTAGGCCAATTTGGTAAAGTTCAGGGAAAGGAGGGGTTCAGGGACTCTTACATCAATTATTTCAAACTGATTGTCCCAAAATCACAATATTAGGCGACCTTCAAAAATATTACATAAAGGGGGGGGGGATCTGGGCTCTCCCCGAAATTGAGGCGTTAAAAATGAAATAGTACTCCATCTTTCATAACGTTTATACGCTTTTTAAATGCATTATCGAAGGGATGGAGTTTAGGAACAATTTTCGGCAATGTTTCGTAATTGAAGTTTGAAAAACGCAATTTTAGATGATGTTGGATAATGTTAGGAGTAAAAACGTTCACAGCTCCCCACCATTAGTTTTTTGCCGATCGTAAACAAATTTATTGCAGCAATAAAATCGCTTGGGACATAAGATCTTCACTTTTGCAACATAAATCAGTTCTGATCGGAAGGTCTACACAAAGTAGCGCCAGCAAACCAGAAAAGAAGGAAAGGTGGGGGAATGGTATGGACGACTAATGATAATGAACTGGCATCATTCTCCCCGACAGTCTTCATTTGAAAAAGAATTCTTTTTATAATATAGCAGGCGGAGAAATTAGCTATAAAAAACCGCTTCAGTGAAGTAGATATATTTTTTAAACAAGGTACACTTTCCAATGTTCATTAATTAAGAAAAAGAAATAGGGGAACTGAACCCTTACCTCAGGCAAGGCCCCTGAATCACATCCCTTTTAAAGCACTCAAATATAGCCTAAAGTGGCGTTTTAAATATTTCAGCATCAAAAAAATTTCAAAAGAGAACACCCGAACCCCTTCCTCTGAGTTCACCATAAATGTCCTAAATTTGAATTTTTAAGGCTACAGTTTCTAAATTTTTTTTCTAGAAATAGTACCACCTTTACCTTTTAAACATGACTTATGACCGCCTAAAAGTAATCCTTTAATTTTGGAAACTTTTTGAAAGAAGCTTCCTACACCCTTCCCCCTTAAGTCATCCAAAGATAGCCCAAAACAGAGTTTTTAAACTTTCAGAAACGGAAAAAATTCGGGCTGGGCGGCGGAATACCCCCTCCCCCGTCACTGTGTTTACTAAAGGCAGAGTAAGTTCGTGTTTAAGATTTATTTTTCTATTGATAGATCAACTCCCCTCCCCACATCGCCAAAGACAACCAAAAGTTTTAAGACTTCAATTTCGAAAATTTTCGAGAAACACCCCCAATTCCCTACCCCTAAACTCACTCAAAAATAGCCAAAATAGCATTTCAATACTTCAGCATGAAGATATTTTCTGGTATGTGGACGCTCTTTGCTGTGACGTAAACATTTCATCTCGTCAGCAATCACTCTCAATCGGTGATTCAGATTCAACTGTAATACATTTTAAAAGCGCACATAATTTTCATTTACGCGTGTGAAATTTACAAAAAAAAAAAAATTCTGCAAATTAAAAAAAAAATGAAAAGCAAGCAACTCAGAGGTCTGCAATGCAGGGAGTTGGAAATAACAGAGCTATACCTAAAAAATGTGAAAGGGCGCGAGTCTAAAAGCCACTCCCCCAAAAGCAAGTTGCAAACAAAACAAGCCCAAGGCGGAAAATTGAGAGAATGTCGATGTAAATTCGTGGTTATGGAACGGTCCAGTAATATTAAAGCATATTTTTCAAACACTCAATTTTTCTTTTTAAAGTGAAAACAGAAAGAAATTCATTGAGTTTCCGTCCTGATCTCCGTCTTAGAGATTTTGTCCAAGACGGAAATCTGTCCTGAGACAGAAGGTCTTGCACCCATGATTTACTTTGCAATTTTGCAATTTTTTTTTTGTAAAAACGAAATTTTAGAATTTTGAGATGGCGCAAACTGCATTATTGACACTTAAAGTTGAGTGTTTTCCCTCTTTTCCATTGAGAATATCATTCTTGCGTGTTTTTCAAGTATTCTGGGGAGGGGGGGGGCGGCATCGCTCTCTGGGAGATGGGCACCCTTTCACGTATAAATCTTTATTTACAATTCTACATTATGTTAAATTTTCTAGAAATGTTATATGCATAGCATTTAAGATAATTGTAACAAAGAAATTCAGGCAGGGGTTCAGCATTTAACTTTTTGATCCAAGACACTGTTAAAGAGCACAGAATTTCGTTTTAAAACTTATAAACTCCGTGATTTTTACAAAAATAAAAAAAATATTTTGTTTGTTTACCTCTTAACAAAAAGTACTAAACATCGAAAGTTCGAAAAATCAGATTCCCGTAGCGGATGCAAAGCGATCGCAATCCTCAAAGTGAAGGCATCAAAAATATAAAAACGGCTTGTAAAAGAAATATTTTTGATAAAATTACTTTAAAATTGCATTTTAGAGTCCTATGTTAAACATATCATTAATATCTGGACACAGTTGAAGCAAAATAAATAAATAAAATAAAAAATAAACCATCGATTCAGCATTTTAATTTGTGACACATAATAAATAAAAGAGTTTATTTATTAAAAGTTAATCATCCTTTTAACATCGAAAAACCAAACCCATATAACTTTCTCCCAAAATAACAGTTAAACATCGCACAGCCAGACGCTAAGTGCAATAAGTTTGAAGTTGGTAACCCTATCTGAAAAGATCACATTTCCCCCTCCTCTCCACCCTACTATCCTTTGCAGTTTTAAGTTCACTTCACTGTATATTATTGTTTATTAAATCATGAGTGGGGAGAAAAGTGCTTACCACGCCTATTTAGAGAAGGTTGACAAGTTTACAACAACACCACTGCATAAAACAAACAAGCAAAATTATAAACCAAACTGACTTTCAGCTGTTAATTTCTTTCAAAGAAATCAACAAAAGCATTACATTTATTTGGATTAGAGTTATTTATCGCTTGCCGGAGCATCACAAGAGAGCGAATTTTTTTTTCTTTTGCAAAATTAGCAGGTTTTGTATGAGTTGATCCCTGTAATTTAAAATTTAAAAAAGGTTCCAAACATTATTGTATTTATACATGGAAATATACTGCATTGTTTTGATTTGAGATTTGCTCTTTCAATAAACAATTCGTGAAAGATCTGTTTTTGTTTATCAGAATTTTGTGAAGGGTAATGTTTTGGTTGATCGGGATTTTGTGAAAGGTACGTTTTGGTTGATCGAGATTTTGAGAAAGGTCCATTTTGGTCGATTGGATTTTTGTGAAGGGTCCGTTAACGGACCCAAATTTCCTCTGGCCAGACCTGTTAGTTATCTATTGTATTATTAAATAGAATAAAAAGAAGTTTGCTGAAGACATAATTCGACCCCCTCTCCCCCCCCCCCCCAACGCACCCACTGTATTGTACATGTTTTCTTGAAGCAGTTACTTTTGATGGGATGAATAGATTCAAGGGTACTTGAAGGGACCCTTATTTTTCTTGAGGATTGATAAACTGACGAGGAATAGCCTAGTGGGTCCAAAAGCCTGATGCCTGCTATCTCTTCTAAAATAATAATACTGCCTTTAAAATGAATGACAAATATATTTAAAATTAAATAAACAAAGTTTTTTACAGGCTATTTCTGAAAACTTCAATTTCAATATTTTTAATCCATTCAGGTTTTGGGAGTTTCTCTCTGAACTCTATTGAGAAACTGCCAACTACAAGGTATAAACGGTAAAATTGAAAGAAGATATCATACTTGTTTATAACAAATTTATCCATTAATTCTTTCTTGAAAACTTGAGGAACTTCAGGTAATGGATCTAGAATAAGAAAAGAGAACATTATTTCTGTAAAGGGAAATAAAGAAACAAAAAACGCTACAGCAAATCTTTCATTTTTTTCCCCTTGCACAAAAACTTAAGAATAGAATATTCATGCATAAATATTTGTCTCATAAATTTCCGAACAAAATAATAGAATTAGTCAGGGGGCTACGGGGGAAGAAACTGCATTTTGTGATAAAATTTTGAAACTTGGCATGTTTGTAGACATTGTATATAGAAATATTTTAGGAAGGGGAGGCATTCCAAAATCCCCTCCAAAGCCCCCCTGGCGGTCATTTTTGGTTCAAAACCAAAAATGGCGATTTTGTTCAAAAAAAAAAATTATTATAATTTTTTAAATTATTTCTTGTATCACTCCATAGATGTTAATTATATTTTTTACCATTTAAAGCTCCATTAAGCGTTTAATTTCTGAAACAACTTCACAAAAACTGGTTATTTAAAAAAAATCGATATTTTTAATTTGTAAATTCTCTGACGTGAATTCCCCCCCCCCTCATTACATAATTAGTGGTTTCTAAATTTAATTAGGACTATATCAAAATAGGGTTCCAGTTATCTGAACTCTAATTGCCCGAACTGTCCAGTTATCCGGCACCTCGTTTTTTATTACTGATCAGGCATAATCGAAACTATTTCCAAAGGGTATAAGAGAATAAGGATTTGAAGGAAAATGGGTGAAATTAATGTCAAGACAACATAATTTTAATAGAAAGAAATTTAAAGTTTGAATTAAAAATGTCTTCTTATTTCTATAATTACTATTGTTGCTGTTGTTAATTCTCCGTTACCCGATTGATCACTAGTAAGGTTTTACTCATTTTATGGGAAAAAAACATGCCTAAAGCATTATAAAATGTAACTACTTCTTACAAAGAGATTCACATCGATGTAATGAAGACACTTTTGACACAGAAGTTTTTATAACTTAAAAATCCGAGAAAGAAAGCAGCATCCCAATGTTCAAATTTTGAAGCACCGTATTAAAGCTGGGGCTTTTAATGTTAATGTTTATTAGATCACAGCTTTCAACCAACTTTATATCTTTTCTGAACCTTTGAAGGAGTTGATTCTGTGTTTTTTTAACATTTTATTGCTATTTTTAACGATATACATACATTTTTTAGTAAGTATGCTCGATGGTTACCAATTTTCATGAAAGATCTTCTTTAACCCACAAACCTTCCAGACGTACACAAAGCCTTCGAAGAAGGAATGTTTGTTGTAAAAAGACAATAAACGTATTTTCTGTAATTGGATTGGACCATACTTACATGCAAAAGCAAAACAATGCGGTGATGAAAGGAGACGGGGGTATTATTGGTCTATTACAGATCAAACTGCATTAAGAAGATGGATGTTGGTTGGTCTTGAAGTTATCGATTTTTTACACAATTTGAAAAAGTTACCTCGGCTCATTTAAAGAAACGCTGTATATACGCAATGAAAAAATATTACGTTTCCAAAGCCTGTTTTCAAGAAAGTCTTGAAGAGTCAGGCCTTGAAGAGTAATAGCTGAACATGGAAATCCATTTTTTGAACCATCGAAAGAATTGTTTTCATTAGAGAGGAATATGGCAGTAGACGTAGAATGTGGAGCAACTCATGAAGATTGGGCAAGTTGGGAAAAAAAGTTACAACAAATTCATAGAGAAAGGAATTGTGACTCAAAAGTCACTTCATATTCATGGTTAGGAAAAAGAAAACCTTTTAGTCTTTCATTTTTACAGAAAAACCAGTAAGTCTGTTTAATGAAAAGATTAAAATTCAATGGAGATTCATTTTCAAAGTTTTTCATTATTTGCCATATCGTACATTTAAACCTGGATGAATTTCTCCTCTATGAAAATCAACCTCACCCTCCATCGATTTCAATAAATGGAGCTCTTTGAACGAGAAATAAGTCTAGTTATTAACGTTCCTACTCAATGAATTAAGTAATAGTATTACTACTGATGAAGACTACTCGAGAGAAGACGAAAACGTTTTGAGAAAGGATGCTGGAGATGAAAATTATGAATGCTAATTTTAGAATAAGCGCAGAGATACATTGTGATGCTATTGTCTATGATGGTTCTTTCATCGTTCACATAAAATGACCTAGGACCGAAAATTTTTTGTTTTACTACTGAAGTCTATTCAGGATACAGATGCAAGACATATAAGAGGAATAGGAGAAAGATATCATTTTGGAGAAAATGGTTTGCTTCCAGAGAACTGGATCACTTTCCTCCGGAATGCAGATAAGAAGACAGAATTGTTTTTCATGATTGCACTGCCTATACCATCTTGATTTGCTCTTAAAGATTCGACGGAGATTTTCCTTGAATACAACACCTCTAGCGCCATCAAATCAAGAGGAAGCTGATTGTAGGATCTTCCGACATGTTTTTGATGCTGCAGAAAGAGGATACAGAAGCATATGCGTAAGAACTGTTGGCGCCCGCTGTCATTTTAGGCATATCATACTTCCATGAATTGTACAAAAAGGGGAGAAAGATGGGGCTTGCATTTGTAGCTGGAAAACACTTTCGACTAATACTAGTCCAAGATTTTGTCACGAATTCGGTCAGCAAAAAGCAGTTGCTTAAAGAGGGTTCGACTCATTCTCAGGATATGACACAACCTCTTTGTTGCAAGTCGGGAAAAATTGACGATGTAGAAAAGATGGAAAGACTATCCTGATTGGTGTATTTTTATACCTATCCTAAAAAAAAAAGTATACCTGATTAAAAATTTCAAATATCATTGCTACTCGTCTTCATGTAATTTCAGTCTGTAAATGAAGCTAGAAAACATTTTTCCACCAGCAAACAAAGATCAATGATTAACTTATCACCCACAGCTGAAGCCCTTTGGCAACTTATTTAGTGCTTATCGAGGTAGATATCAATGGGACAGTGTGCCTAAAAATTTAGTCTGAACTTAAATTCATGATTTTGGGGTTTACGGTAATTGATGAGAAGCACGTTCTTGTTTGTTTGAGTTTGCTCGCACTTTCAAGTGCTTAAAGCGAATTTATGTCATGCATGCGTAAAAACAACTGCTCTCAAATAACTTGTGGGTGCTTCAAAAATGAACTTATCTGCACATCGATGTGTAAATACAGCAAAGGAAAATGCTATGTATCTGTGTAAATGACTTGTAAATTCAAACGCTTTAAAATTATTTTCTGTATAATCATTGTACATATCACTTACTCAGATTTGTTGTAGTTTTAGTCGTAGTTTTTGCAATAGTGAGTTATATCTCAATAAATAACAATTTTATTAATAATAACA
Source organism: Uloborus diversus (assembly GCF_026930045.1). NCBI lineage: Eukaryota > Metazoa > Arthropoda > Arachnida > Araneae > Uloboridae > Uloborus > Uloborus diversus. Next base: position 149,326,703 of record NC_072733.1, read on the forward strand.
ATATTTTTATCTTTATTAGCATAGCACTAAACTTCTTATTGCAGTAATTAATAATTTATTCCTCCTACATTGTTTAAAGCATAGAACAAACGCTTCAAATCGTCTGAGAAAAACTTGAAATTTGTTTTAAAGCGCTAAATAATAAATTTTGGTGTTCTATGAACAAAATATCCGTGCCCCCCCCCCCCCCCCGCCCTCATTTCGCTAGTGCAAATATAACTTATAAAACTGCAGAATGTGAGTCAAACTTCCAAAAAATTTCAAAAAGTTTTCTTTTTTGTTTTGCCAAAAGTGAAAATTGATTTTGTTTTAACTAATCAAGGTATTATATTCATTCTTAAGTAACAATTAAAATGTTTATTACAAATTTTGAAAAAATCACTAGCTTTGTTTATGATTTTTATTTCTAGTTTTATTCTTAGTTTTGTAATTGGTTTTTATCGGTAAATTTTAAAACTTATGTTCGGATTTTCTAATGTTTCGGATTTCTGGGGTTCAGATTATTGGGTTCTACTATAAATGAGATTTCTGGGGTTCGGATTATTGGGTTCTACTATAAATGAATTGATTTTTCTTCAACATAGTACTTTAAAATACATAAAAAATCATTTCTCAAACAACTCGTCCAGAAATGTTCAAGACTTTAGTTAGTTAAAGTTTTGTTTAAAAAAAATCAAAGTTTTTGAAATTATTTTGAAAATTAGGAGGTTAAGAGGTATTTTGATGGCTTGATTTTTTTCTTGATTTTTCAACCAATTAAGCTGAATTTGGTACTAATTTCAAGCTAATATTTTTCTCTTTCAGTGTGAATGACAAAAAGTATTCTATGAACAGTTGGGTGTTGCCACTCTTTATCTAAAGTCAGTTTTTATGTTTTTTCAGTTGGGAGATTAAATAATTTATATCTCCGGAGTACCTACTACGATCTGCATCAAATTTTTTTTTTTGTAGCATATTTAAATCATTCTCTTGCTATGTAGAAAAAAGTAGAAGGGTGTTTTTTGTTGTTTTGAAATACAAAAATAAAGTTTGTTTCGCAGAAAATACAAGTTTTCTATTACTTTAAATCCCTTTTAAGCTTAAAAAAGGCCAAAAACTTTTCAGAACAATTAATGCTGGACTCTCAAAGGATTTGTATCAATAGTTAATCGCTAAAATGTTGTTTACTTTTGAAAAGAATAGTGCATAAACCTCCATTTCAGACTTTGCAAAAATAAATAAATAAATTAAAAAAAAAAAAAAAAACACTTTTGATTGAAAGTGTACTAAATATTAAGAATAATAATTTGAAGAATTTTATAAAAATATTTTTAATGGAAATATTTTGCTTTTTTTGACATAAAAGGATGGAAAAAAAGACACTGCTGAAAATTTTTCTTAGAATAATCTTGTTTGGATTACGTTACACCTGACAATGAACTTCCACACTTACAGTAAGTACTGCACAACTCTAGATTTCTCTGAAGAAGATTATTTTTGCTGATTGAAGAGAAAGGGAAACTCTTTGCTGTTTTAAAAAATTACAATGGTAATTATAAATGAACAATTAAAATAGTAGTAACAAAAAGTATTTTTTCTGTAAAATTTGAATGGAAAATGTAATCTTAAAATACCAATTTGGGAACATCCATGATTCTCTTTTATTAAGAGTCACGGAAATGTACGCTTCAAACATTTTTATTAACCAAAAAAAAGTATTCAGTACAGTACACTCTTCACTAGGCCGCAAAGTGGGTATGTCTGCCTAGTCAGAAACTACGGGCTCGGCTCAATTAAAGTATTGTGCATAGAGTAAAATTAGCATAATGGGAGCGAGGAAAGGCGACAAAACTAACATGGTGCACACCTTGTCTCTCGACGGCCCTGGTTATACAAAATTATGCTTTATGGTTCTTCAATTAAAAAAAAAAAAAAAGAAAAAAAAAACAAATAAATAGGACAGCTTCATTAGAACAGCCCATAGGATAGGGTTCGCCAAAACATTCCTATATGTTTTTTTTAATGAAAAATATTGTCCTGAAAATCATTGCTAAGTGGAGAAAAATGGATGGGTCGCCGAAATAAATGTGAAATAGAGAGGGAAAAAAAATAATAAAACGTTAAATGCAAAGAGAGATTCAATGTATTGTAGTGAATACTCACACCAAAAGTTCTAAATTTTTGAATGTAAAAATCGTAATTAAATCACAGCTTAATCAAGAGATGCAGGTAGCATATTTAAAATAAAATGAAGTGGAATAGAGACCTAAAGTATCGCAGAAAATTACCACATCTGTTCAAAATGTTAAAAGTCCTTTTTCCAAGGCCGCAAACGTTTGTATTGCAAGAAAACAAAAATATTAGGGAGGGGGAATTGAAAGTTTTATTATGGAAAATCCAAGCAAATAATCGTGTTTGGCAAAGGAAAATGGGAAGAAAATATTACCACAATATGTTTATCAGTAATTAAAATTGACAATGAAGATAGGAGGGACTCAGCCAAACTGAAAGGAAGAGTGGGGAACTCCAAACCCTTCTTTTTACGTCCCCAAAGCTGGCCTGGAAGTGAGTTTTTAAAATTTAGGTTTTAGGTTTTGAAAAAATCCCGGAAAAATTGTTCTCAAACCCCATCCTTTAGTCTAACGTCATTAAAGCTTGCCTACACCTGAGTATTTAGGACTGCAATTTCAAAAAACCATGAGAGTGCTCCCAATGTAACCTCCGAGAAATGCCCTCTCAATTAATCATTCATCCTCATTCAAAGTCGAATAAATTTCGTCTTTTGGTCTTTAATTTAAAAAAACTCCCTGAGTTGTTCCGAAACTGTCGTCCTCCAAATATTACCGGAGATCCTCAAAAATATCATTGTTAAGGCTTCAATTTAGAAAAGTTTTCAGGGGAGATATCTCCAAAACCTTCTACCCCTCTAACAGTATTATTAAATCGTCTACGATTACTTTAATTGAATTTCAATTTTGAAAATTTGCCGGGGGAGGACTCCGAATCTCTCCACCCATTAACGTTAACAAAAATCTTCTAAAACTGCGGTTTCTACGGATCGAAATTTTCGAATTTTTTCGAGAGAATGCCTCTCTCTCTCTCCAACATCATCGAAAAATGTCTTAAATCTCGCTTTTAGTGCTTCAATTACGAAATATTTCTGGTTGTGAACCCCTTCAAAACTCCCCCCTCCCTTTCATCGAAGGTTGGCTTAAATTACGTTTCCGGAGCTTTGATTTCAAGAAACTGGCGGAGCACTAAATTTTAACCAAAAAGTCTACAATCGCGTTTTTAAGACTTCAAAATTTTAAAAAATTTCGATGGGGGAGGGCGCATTTCTCATCTCCTTAATATCACCATAGATTGTCTAAAACTGCATTTTTCGATCTACAATTTTAAAATTTTTGTCGGGGGAGAGCCCCCGGACCCCCATTTACGTGTCACAATTGGGAATGCAAGCTTCAAGTTTGCATTTTGAAAAATTATGGAATGATGACCTCGAGTCTCTTCCTCCCTTAACATCTTCATAGATCGTCTAAAACTGTTCTTCAAATAACAGTCTTGAAAATTCCCGAGGGAGAGCCCCTGGACCCCTCTTCTGAACATAATTAAATATAATGTACGATTGTGTTGGGAACTTAAATTTGGAAAAATTATCGGGAGATGCTATCCTCTGGAACTCTTCTCCCCTTCTTCCCAAACTTAAAATATAGTTTAAAACTGCGTTTTTATGTCTTCAAATTGCAAAATAATGCAAGAAGGTAGCCCTCCGACACCCCCTAATTCTGATTGAATATTATCCTAACGATTATTTATATTGCTAGTACTAAGGTCTAGTAATATGACTATCCCTGCTAAACCAGAAGCCAAATCTTCTCTCTCTCTGCACATTCGAACATGCGTTTGAAAAAATTAAGGGGCCGCAAAAAGCGTACCCCCCTCCCCAGTTTTTTTGAAATAGCGACAGCCCTGGTGCTCTTTCCAAAATTTAATGACCGTGTCTCTTTTTCAATGAAAGGAGCATCACAGACGACATGGAGTTGTCCATTTCAAAGTTGGATCAGAAGATTTGGTTTCTTTTCAATATCCTATAAATTTTCTGGAAGCAGCACAATTCTGCATGATGAATACGTGTGACAGTGATGAGAAGGAGGGAGGTCAAAAATGTTTTATTGTTTGTAATAATTCTGACCAGTATGCTCTAGTCTTTCATTGATTCCTTTTGCACCTTGACAATCGTTAAGAACTAGTTTTGAAGTTCCTGCAATCGACAATTAATATATTTTCTTCATTAACTAGCTTAAGCTTATTATATATCTCTCTCTTATTTCACTTTACTCCCATCGTCTCAACCATTTTTAAATTGATTGTTTCAATTTATCATTAGATGATTTTTCTTAAAACTTTCAGTGATGTTGGTTTTCGCTGATGGAAGTAAAACAATCTGTTCTTAAGTTGTTTAAATTATTTTTCGTAAATCATATTTACGAACCATAATATCCATCTATATCTGATATGTATAGAAAGATATTTGATTCGTTAAAATTCTCGAGTTCTGATTTTCAATGTGTGCAGAATAGTTGAATCTATTTTTTAGGATTTCCGAAAAATATCTGTCATGGTGTGTGTGATAGATCTTTTTTTGGCTATGCAACTTCAATTTTGGAAAACTTTCAGGAGAGCGCCCCCACTATAACGCCAGAATGACATCCTCTTTATTATCAAGAGTCATCTAAAACTGCGTTTCTCGTCATGCAATTTTGAAAAAATAAGAGAGAGCCCCTGATTCCCCCCTCTTTCCTTAACACTATCAAAGACAAGCCTAGAATTGCGTTTTTGGAGTATCAATTTCAAAAATTTGCCGGGGGAATGGCACCGAAATTCACCTTCCACTAACATTATCAAGATATATCAAAAGTGTTTCTAAACCTACAAGTTCGGAAATTTAAGTGGAGCGCCCCTCTCCCTCCTCCCCACTCTCGTTAACATTATTAAAAAGTCGTCTTAAATTTGGTTTTTAGGGCTTCAATATCAAGAAAATTCCGGGAGAGCATTCGAAAACTCTTTTTCTTAACGTCACAAAGGTGGCTACAATTGTGATTTTAGAACTTCAATTTCAGAAAACTGCTTGTCTCCCAACCATAGATAGCGTTTTCAAGACTTCAATTTTGAAAATTTTCCAGGGGCGAGCCCTAGGATCTCTTCTTTCCTTAACATTACCACGAATAGTCAAAAACTGCGTTTTTAGAACTACAATTTTGAAAACAAAGGAAACCCTCCTTAACACAACGGTAGACTATTTACAATTGCGCTTTTAAAGTTTCAATATTGAAAAATTACCGGGAAGGGGCCACCTAACCTTTTATTTTCCTAACATCACCAGAGATTGTATAAAACTGGTTTTAAAATTACAATTTAAAAAATTTTCTGGGGGAGAAACTCCCCGGACCCCCTATCTGATTGACAATAAATTTCCGTTTCATGGTTCATGTTGTATACATCTAATAATGACTCCATCCCAAGCCAGAAAGTTGTCCCTGTAATCATTCATACGTTTGAAAAAAAAAAGTGTAGCAAAATTCATGGGTACCCAAAATTTGTTTACTCAAGATCCACGTTTCAAAATTAGGGAAGGCAAGGCGGGTCAACAATCCAACAACATTTCAGTTCAAATGGTATTTGTTAGTGCTCCCCCCCCCCCCCCGTGAATTTGACAGGAAATTAAACACTCTAAAAACTGTTATGTTTAACCCAATTCGAAAGCGAGAAATTTTTTTTTTTTTTTGGGGGGGGGGGGAATTTGCGCCATTGAGCTTGGGGGGGGGATGGGCACCCCTGCTTTTCAATAGTAATTATTCTCTTTTTTCCCCCTATCTTTTATTGTCAAAAAAAAAAGCTAAATAATGCCATTAGAAATATTTTTTTTACTATTTTTCAAATTATTATTCTAAATATTTAGTAGACTTTCAATGAAAAGTGTTTTTTTTTTTTTTTAATTTATTTATTTATTTATTTTTGCGAAGTCTGAAACAGGTTTTAGTGCACAATTCTTTTCAAAAGTAAACAACTTTTTAGCGATTAACTATTGATACAAATCCTTTGAGAGTCCAGCATTAATTGTTCTGAAAAGTTTTTGGCCTTTTTTAAGCTTAAAAGGGATTAAAAGTAATAGGAAACTTGTATTTTCTGCGAAACAAACTTTATTTTTGTATTTCAAAACAACAAAAAACACCCTTCTACTTTTTTCTACATAGCAAGAGAATGATTTAAATATGCTACAAAAAAAAATTTGATGCAGATCGTAGTAGGTACTCCGGAGATATAAATTATTTAATCTCCCAATTGAAAAAACATAAAAACTGACTTTAGATAAAGAGTGGCAACACCCAACTATTCATAGAATACTTTCTATCTTTCACACTGAAAGAGAAAAATATTAGCTTGAAATTGATACCAAATTCAGCTTAATTAGTTAAAAAATCAAAAAATTAGAGAGATTTTCTGAATTCATGCCAAAATGGTTACTCCAAAAAATGTCAAAATTCGAATTTTTGAAAAAATTCTCCAAAGCGATTTCATTCAAAAAATCTAAAAAAATTAATTTGGGCTTTTCTCATAGATATGTTTGTAAAAAAGTAATGGATAAAATCTGAGACATGACGGCACATGGCATTAGGCGATTTGGCGTGAAATGACCCATATGTGAATTCCAATTTAAAGTTAACTTTCTTAAAGATTTTTTTTCATGCCTTAGTAAGAGTTTTTAATGGTATTATTCTCTCTCAAGACATCAGAATTAAAAAAAAATGTAAATTAATCAGTCTTCAACGAAGAAATTTCTTTACTTAGCAATAAGCTCATTGAAAATAGCTTTCCAAATAATCACATTAAAAACATTTTTTTCAAATGTAGCTGATCGCGGGTATTGATGTGTCATTTGAATGCTGTTCTTTGGACAACACCAATCGTTTTTGGACTATGATTCTTGCTGTGTATTGACATTGTTTTATGGCTGATATATTTACTACGACTGAATTTGAACATGTTGTAATCTGATTTGTTTTTGTCATACTCGGAAAGTAAGTTAAGTAATTCGTATTAATATTGCATGTGCTGGCCTGGTCCAGTGGTAGGTTTAATTTTTTTGGTATTTTTCAACCATAAGATGAAGTTTCCACTGCTGATAAGAATTTTTTTCTTTATCCTATGCCCGTCTGCAGCATTTCTGCCATTAATCAAAGAGCAGCCCAATAAGATGAAGAAGTAGAACAATAATGTGAATAAAATTTAGCATTCTTGGAGTTGACGTTTAAAAACTTTGGAATAATGGGGCAGTTCCTGAGATGATCACCCTCTATCTCACCCTGGCGACAAAGAGGACAACAGGGTGAATCCTTTACTCTAACTCTATGCAGATGTTTTTGCAAATAGTCATGTCTAGTGATTGCACGAAAGCAAGTCATTCCAACAGACCGAGGGAATGAATTGGGGATTTTATTACTTTTATTTAGCAGGGAATTCCACTTTTTACCCACAGCTGCATCACTATATGAAAAAAATCAAGTTATTTTTCAGTTGGTTAAAAACAATTCATTCAATGTTGCGCAGTGGCAGATGAGAATCTGGTTGGGTCATCAGAGATACAGCCTTAGCAAGTTGATCAGCCAGCCTATTTTCCTTTCACAATGAATCTGACTCCATTGGAGTGTAACACTTTCCCTAGTTTTCTTCAGATCAAACAGTTTCATTCTACAGGAATGGACATGAGCATTTTTATTGTACTTTGTATTCGTCAGTGACAAAATAGCTGCTTGTGAATAAATAAGAAATGCAATATTATCTTCGGGACTGTTTTTTTAATTATCAATAGCAAGTGATATAAGCAGCTATCTCCATCATAACTGTCACAATGCTTCCCAAACGGACAGCTAACACTGAAAGTACTTGAATATGCTAAAGTACCAGTATTTTTTATTGCATCTTCAGCCAAACCATCTGTATACTGATGAAACCAATTTTCAGGGGCGTACCTATTATATATAGTAGCCAAAGCTGCCTTTTTTTAACTCGCCTTGTGTACAAAACTGCTTATTTACATTCCAAATAAGGTCTAGATGACCCTCCAACATGGCTCGATCTAGAACAGGGTTCAATTCCTGCGAGAAGACCAGCCGAATGGGTATAGGGATATCATATGTTGTAAAGATCATGAACAGTCGAGAGGAAATAATTATGTGTGTGTGTTTTTAATCTCTCAAGTTAAGTTATTTTTTCTCTGCAAGATTTTTTCAACAAATTTTATGGCGCTTCTCTGGCATTTTTGACTCATAGGTTCTAACTCTGTCAGAAGCTCCAAAACAATTATAGGGGTTGATAAGACAGGTTCCGTCATTGTAATTTTAGTTTTCATTTAACATTTGCATCGCTGTTATCAATTTTCTAATAGTACTTTTATTGTTTCTCGATTACAATATATTCATATACCGTAATGACGGGTAGATAAGCCACCCTACCGTATACGCCGCACATGCAATAATTTACTAAAAACAAAAGTTCATCGGATAAGGCGCCCCATCGTATACAAATACAAATGTGACGACCAGCAACAGGCTCTGGGCACCCGCTAGGCTGGTCCTAGTCAATTAATTAGTCCCCAATGAAGATCAATGGCCCTCTTAAAGTTATCCACTCCCTTGCTCATTACCGCCTCTTCCGGTAAGCTATTCCAAGTGCCCACGACCCTGCTAAAGTAGTAGTTTTTCCTGATTTCCAAGTTAGCCTGAGATTTAAATAGCTTAAAACAATGACCCCTTGTCCTGCTTTCCCCGCAAAAATTTAATCCATTTACATCTTTCATTTTGATAAATTTAAATAACTGAATCATGTCCCCTCTGACTCTCCTTTGCTCCAGGCTATACATGTTAAGCCTATTAAGTCTGGTATCATAATCTAAATCTGAGAGTCCCCTTACTAATTTAGTTACCCTTCTTTGAACCCTTTCCAATACGAAAATATCTTTCTTCAGATAAGGCGACCACAACTGAACAGCATACTCCAAATGAGGTCTTACTAAACTCCTATATAAAGGCAGAAGAACTTTCTTAGATTTGTTTGAAATAGATCTATTGATGAACCCAAGCATTTTGTTGGCTTTGTTACTAGCAATACTGCACTGTTGACTAAACTTGAAGTCCTGATTTATAAAGACACCCAGATCCATAACATTTTCTGCCCGATTTATGACTGAACCCTGTAAATGATATCTCATACGCTTATTTCCATGACCTAAGTGTAGCACTTGACATTTCCCTACATTAACTGCCATACCCCATTTATCTGCCCACTTAGTAATATGATCTAAATCCTCTTGCAGCTGTTTTACTTGTTCTTCATTTTCGACAATCCCCATAACTTTTACATCGTCAGCAAAACAATTCATGCTTCCAGAAATATTTTCATTGATGTCATTCATAAATATAATAAACAAAAGAGGCCCTAAAACTGATCCCTGAGGAACCCCACTTAAAACATCACTCCAATTAGAATGATTTCCTCTCACAACTACTCTTTGCTTCCTACCAGTAAGCCAATTTCTAACCCAAAGTAAAGTTTTTCCTCCTATTCCAATGTCAGCTAACTTGCTGAGAAGAGCAACATGCGGTACCTTGTCAAAAGCTTTTTGAAAGTCAATATAAACAACATCCACACATTTTTTGTTATCTAAAGCTGAGGTAACCTTGTCATAGAAATGCAATAAATTAGTAGTACAGTATATGCCGCAGAAGAACGTATCAAAACATGGCGACCCACCCCCTCTATATATATCTCTCTATCTATCTACATATATACGGATGCGATCATTTATTATAGTTAGAACAAAACTGTAACAAGCAACTGCACTTGTTGACAGATAGAAATTGAATAAACTTCGTGAAAAAAAAAAGGCCAGAAAATGCTGTGGTTACACAAAAAACTAGTGTTGCCAAATGACATCTACATTTGGTTGGATGAGAAGTTTTCAAATCATTGTGTTATACTTAGCAGTTCATCAAAAAATTATTTACCTTTTATCAATTGATTCTTTTTTTTTAAATTTATCGAGACATTTTAAAACATTACTCAGACTATAGCGACTCTAACTCAGACAAGCTAGCTATTTCCCCATTTTTCAGCCTTGTGAAACTTATGTTACCATCACGAATCTGGCAACACTGGAAAGAACAACAACAGCGAACAGCGGTAAAATCGGCGCAAACTAACGCAGGTTTAAGGGTGTGAGAAATTCAATTTAATGAAAAACCTATTTCATGATCACCTATTCAATTTGAGAGCTCTACTAGCGTTTTTTAATGAATTTTAACATTGCTGCTCGATTGGGCGAACATGAAAAGCACTAAGAAAAAAGGGTGGGGGGAAAATTTCTTCATATACGCCGCCCTGACAGATACATCGTAGATGTTAAATTTCAACTTTAAAACACGTATAAGCCGCGGCTTATCAACCCGAAATTACGGTACATACATTTCAGTGCTTTTACCAAAAACTACCTCAATGGTTGACAATAGCATGACACAAGCTATTATACAGCTTGAAGATCTTGTGTTTAGCAAGGAGGACGTTTTATCCAAAAATTTTAGTTGAATGTGCAGCAGGGCTGGATGATGTATGAATTTTAATACTGCCACATATTGCTCTCCAGATATCGATATTTTTGATATATTTAGGTCATTCAATTCACCATTTTATGGGGGGGGGGGAGGGGTGAAAATAATATAAATGTAAGTATCTGCAACAGAGAAAAGCCATTGGCCACCTTGGTTAATAAATAATTTAGAAATTTATTCTAATAATAATAGCTACAACAGATGCCCATGTGTATGTGTGTGTGGAGGGGAGGCATGGGGCAGAATATACCATTGAAACTTTTAGAGAAGTTATTTAAAAGAATTTAAGCCTTTATTGGGGGTCACGTTTTTTGGGGAAAAAGGAGGGCTTGGCAAAATTGAGCGTGCCATTGCAGTTAGGGGGAATGGGCACTCTTAGTTACATCATCTCTTATACAACCAGAGAAGTTATTTTAAAAGGAGTTTAGTTTTCAATAGAAGGTTGCATTTTTGGGTTGAGGTGCGATGAAATTGAGGGGTGCCCTATATTATCTGTATATTAACATATAGTGCTATGTCCAAATTGTGTTATGACCAGACTTTTAAGCAGTTAGAAGAAAATTTATTGTAGGTACCTTTTTTTCTCCAGTCTAAATACGTAAGCCTCAGAAAGCAGGTCATGTAATGCAAGTATAACAGAAGCTTGGATTTATGTGCATTCATGGATGTCAAATTAAATTCCAAAAACTTTGTAATAAATTCACAGTATCTGTAATAAGAAACATTTATAAGTGTATTGTATTAAAAACACATACTAATAAATTAAAACATAGATAAATAAGTAGTTAACATTAACTTAAATGAGTTCAAAGATATAAAGATGCAATCAGTTTGATGACAATCATGTTGTACAGTAAACAAAAAATAACATTGGACCTTAAACATACACTTCAAAGCATTTCTGGAAGCACCAACTACAAAGGCTAGGCACAGGGTGTCAATGATTCAAATGAGTTTTTTTAATTATTGATTTAATATTTTATTTCAACCCCAGGAAATTTTCTTAAAAGTTCTAAATTTCAATACTTCTACCATTTTCTTGATAAACACATCTTCTTGTTTTTGATTTAGTCCCAATGGTTTATCCTCAGTGAAACAGTCTTTACTATTCAGGGTCTCTCTCCTTACTCAATCTGAAAATTCAAATTCTTAGTTTCAAGTGGTCAGCAGACATTAAGTTAGTAGCCACTTTTTATTATTTTTAGTGTCTACTTGATTCACACAGATCTTGCTTTTTTTTTTTGGTAAAAGCATTTAAGCAATGTAAAGGCACTAAACTAAAAAGTGGGCGTGAAGAAATTACTATTATACAGTTAAGCACCATTTATACATTTTTGAAGGACTGTATGGAAAAAACGTACAAATGAAAAAACGTATAATAGGTATAGGTTAATGTGTATTAGACTCTGTAGGGACCAATTTAAAAAAAAAACGTGTAATTGATAAAAACGTATAAAAGAGAAACATATAAACGGTGCTTCACTGTATATTGTACTCGCTCTTGATGATTGGTTTCAGTAGATGAAAATCACTGTTTTCTGATTGTTTGAGCCGCGTCTGGTTGCAAGACAAACCAAAAGACACCCTGAGTTTGAACACAGCAACATATAGTGTAGTTTCTAGATGAAAATAACCAATATACTACTTTCGCTTGCCTTGCTGCCAATAGTCTTGTTTGTATCAAGGTGATATCAATATATAAAATGATCGATTGAACAAGGAGCAAAAAATAATGTACATGAAATTTTGAAACAAATTTTAAAATAATAAAAACTAAAACAGAATCAAACAAAAAATTTCTATTTATGTAAGTTATCCTTTTTCTTTTCATTTCTATGTTTTTCTGTTAGGTTTTAATTCAGATCCATCTCTTGTTAGCATCCCGCAGTAGCCGGTGAGCATGTTGATAAATTGATAATTAATTTGATGTTTCTGTGGAACATTTCACTTTGTATTTCACTGAAAAAGATTTAACTTTCTTGAAAACAGTCCACATGCAAATAAAAAATATGCAATTTGACAGTCATGGAGCAACCCAATGCTTGAAATTTGTTCAGCATATTCATTATGGTCACCTTGTAATCACTCAGAAAATGGACAACATTTTTTAAGGAAAACCCAAAGTGTTTTTTTCTAGACTCAAATTCTTTATTCTCATTTGCTTGTGGATATCCATACTAAGAGTCCTCTTTCAACTTGGCTTTAGATAAACTTGGAGACTTTTTGCACTTGGTCTATGAATTAAACACTGAATTTTCTTTTTCCTTTTTTTTAATGACAAATGTACATGAAAAGCAAAGAAATCTAAAAAAAAGATAAAATGTAAAACTATGACAATAAATACAAAAATTAATGTGTAAATATTTATTTCTTTGGAACAATTTCTTTAATAAATGGTGTGAAAATTGTCTGATGGAAAAAAAAGTAAAATAAATAAAATAAAACAAAATTCTTTCTATCAACGCACAAAAAGAAATATATTATAAACGGCACGAAAAAATGGTATTATTGAAACATCCCAATTTTTTATGTAACTACAGAGCAAATTCAAAGCTTTTCTTTAAACTCTTGAACGCATCGATAGAGTGTAAGTTCATATATTATTTGAGTAATCACATATCCTTGGCCAGGCAAACAAAAGGAAAATAGTTTGCCCATTACCACATTTGTCAAAATAACAGCAAAAAGCATCTTTTTGATTGCTCAAAAGATCTGATTTAAATTTTTAAAAATGAGATTATTTAAAATTTTTCAAAACAGAAAAACAAATCTTTTTTTTTTTCTTTTTTAAACTCTGGCTTGCTATCAGCATAAATGTATTTCTTATCTTCCTATATTTCATGGTATTTATAATCATGACTATAGGTATGGTTTAATTACTAACAAATAAATATTTGGAGCAATTTAATAAGAAAAACCAGTCAAATGTAAGCTTTGTGCAGAAGAACAATATTTTCATAAATTGTGTTTAAGAATTCTTTGGCATCAACTTTCTATCGGGCCACTTTCTTTTATTTTTTTGGTTGTGTTTATATTGTGTTTTCCTGAAAATGCAACCTAATCAAAAAACAAACCTTAGTATGGTTTTTCTGCATACTGGTTATATAAGCCCTATCCTTAAACAGGGTTCATACTTTAAAGGGAGAGAAAAAAAATGAAGCTCTTTTCAAGTACTTTTCAAAACAAGAGACCAAAACTATTTTTCAATGTACTACCACGCATTCATACTATAAATACTCCACACAGATTTCCTTGAATTTAAACATATACATTATAGGCGATAATGTAAAAAGTAAAAGAAAACATAATTGAATTTTCTATAACAAGAGGCACTTGGATAAAAGATCTACTGCATCGAAAGTTTTTCTAAAAAAGTCTGAAAAACTTGGTCATAAAGATGAGCAGATCACATGAGGTTCAGCATTGCAATCTTCACATTCAAAGTATATTTTCAAGAATCAACAAGCTTAGATTTAAAAACAAATATCCATGAATGCAGGACGAGTGTTTTGAACTTTCACGGAAAGGAACCAAAATATCCAATTTCAGTGGCGAAGCCAGAGAGGAGTCTTTGGGGTCACCTCCTCCCCAGAACACTTGGTTATAACATATATTTCCAATTCTAACGCAGATAAGAAGGTTATGACCAAAAGTTCACCTAAAAGCTAATTTCTGGCTGTGCCTACCTCCTAGGTTCTAAAATATTAGATTTGCACATCATTTAATAGTACACTAATTGTGAAATTTTATTCACATTCTTAGTGAATTCTGGTCAATGCTGTTTCTTCATTCATAAGAGGAGAATGTAGTGTGAATTTTCAATGCATAAAGAGCAATGAGTCAGTTAATTCAAAGATTGATAAAATTGATCTAATTTATGAAAAAAAGACTGGTAATTTTTAGAGGAATAAACATAAAAAGGATAAGTATTTTAATACAGGTGGAAATTTGGACTAAATGACTGACCACATTAAGCAATTAATAAAGCATGATCTATTCAGACACTTAATATTAAAATGATGTACTCAGCAAATGTTTTATAAGTTTAATACAAGATATTGATTTTTTTTCCAGAGAAAGCGAAGCTAAGATATTCTTTGACTAAAAGGACATGGCTCAGGAGATAATTGAGCAATCACTGTTTTCGTTGAGATATTTAACTTCAATTACAGTTTATTCAGTTAAAGGAAACTTTTCCACTTAGTTTTTATAACTTACTTATTTTCCTGCTTCCAGAGCTCAATTTGTTGACGAGTCACATTAAGGAATATATTACTTTCTGCTTCCAAAGCATCATATGTTTCAGTTTGGAGAACTATTTTATGTTAAGTTCAATTAAAAAGAATAAAGTATAAAAACAGCTGAAATAAAAAATTGTATCTGAGATTGTGTCGTATATTTAAATTTAATTCTATCTGTTGAAAAAACTACATTGATGAATTAAGATATGCTACATTACATCTATGAAAAAAAGTTGGGGAAAAAAAAGCAAAACAACATTTTTATCAAAAATGTATCAAATGATGCAAAACACTTTTGAAAAAAATATTTCGGGTAAGTCATAACACATTAAAAAAAATATTGAAAAATATATTTATCTTAGGAGTCAACGCAACAATACTTTAAATCAATACTATATTCAGAGCTTATAAAATGGATTGTGATATGCTGAAACCTACAGCTTTCAAACAGATATTTTGAAACATTGAACAGAAAATGAATTGTGTAAGCCCTGTTATAAGGAGAGTGAAATTTATGAAAAAGATATTGCACATTTAAGGATTTTACTAAATTTAGAAGGAAAAAAGCAATGGTGCATTAGGCCAGTGCTTCTCAACCTTTTTTACTTTGAGCACACTTAAGAAATTTTTAGATCAACGGGGTACACTTAACTTAATTTTGCATTGGCGATACATAAAAATGTTTTTTTTTTATATGAATAGAACAATTGTAACTAATTTAGTGTATTTAAATTTATTTAGAAAGTAGAAATATTTCGAATGTATTGAGGTTGTTAACCAACAACAAAACTATCTATATCAGATTTTACAGGAAAATTATGCTTGATATATTTTAAAACATTTCTTTCAAATATGTCATAAAAGTTCACACTGCAGTTAAACAATTTATCAAAAAATGTTCCAAGAAAGAAGCAAGCAAGAAATTAAAACCAAGCACCTAACTACTGTTAGACATTAATGAGACACTTGAGTCTACCTTGAGGAGAAAAGACGTTTGATATTCAGCTCTATGTAGGAAAGAGCCACACGAAGTTCTTTAGAGATGATCTCTTGCTGTGTTTTGTAAGTGTGAAGGCGTTCTGAGTTAGCAAGGAAGTTTTTGTAGTTGAAAATGATTGTAGCACATCAATAGCAAGACAAGAGATGGTGGGATACTCATTTTCAACCAGAAACCAAAATTTGTCTAGAGGCACTTTGCTCAACTCAAGTTCAAGAGTACGGTCGCTCCCGAGATCCATAAATTCTTCTCTCACCTTCAAAGAAAGTCTAACTGATACATCCGCAGACCAAGAGAATGGATGGCGAATCCAATTGCATACTGTTCGATGTTAGTGTCCTTGAATTAGTGCTTAAACTTGTCCTGAAGTATGACTAAATGTTCTGCCACCACATTCAGCAGCTTTTCTTTAACACATACCATGTTGATGGTCCGTTGGAACTTGTAAAATGTCCCACAATCTACTTCTCTTCACAGTTGAATTTCTAATTTGAATCAGTTTAGCTTGTCCACACATATAACCAAATTCTCTCCTTGTCCTTGCATTTACTGATTCTATTCGTTAAGATGTCCAAAAATGTCCGCCATGTACGCTAATATTTGTCTTGCAACAAACTGGCGTACTGCATTTCGTTTTTTAAAATACAAAAACCGTCGTACCTCGTCTTTCAATTCAATTCTTGATAGTTCCTTACCACATGAAAGCTCTTGAATCTCTGTATGAAGTAGAGAGTGGTGATCTGCCCCCATTTCTTCACAAAGTACGGAGAAAAGGCTAGAATAAAGCAGCCTCGATTTTATGCAATTTACGATTTTCACATCTTCTGCCAAGACTTCAGCTCATCAGGTAAGTTCTTTGACATGAGAGCTTCACGATGAAGGAAACAGTGTATGGTTTGAACACTTGGGTTACGATTTTTCACACTCCACAGGAACCCTATGATAGGTCCTGTCATTGCAGCAGCTCCGTCAGTGCAAACACTTGTGCAATTTGGCCACTGGATCCCATTGCTTTTTGAACATTCATCTGTAACGCGGAATATCTCATACCCGGTTGCAGGTTGAGGAAGTTCTTTGCAGAAAAGGTAAGGTTTTTTTATGCGTCCGTCATCAACAAAGCGCACAATGGCTATGAGTTGCGCACTGCTTCCGATGCCTGTTGATTCATGAACTTGAAATGAAATTTCTCAACCAATGTTGCTTATATGTCAACCGACATGTCATCAATTAGTCTCCTGATAGTGTGGTCAGAAAGTGAACTCTAACCACCTTCTCTGCTCCGGGTCCTAGCATGATCCAAGTGTCTTATTTGCAAAGAAAACTGCAATTTCTTTGCACGCTGGTAAAATAAGCGTTTTACTGATAGTGTGCGGATTTTTCATTTTGGCAATTAACCGTGCAACATCATAGCTAACCTCTTGAGCCATTTCAGAAACTTTTGTGCTGACTTTCATTAAGGAACTTCACTTCGAGTTCGCTTCCTGTAATCGTTTGAAGTAACCGATGTCTTTGCATAGGTCAGGGTTCATACTCTACTTGGATGAAAAAATTCCATGACTTTTCCAAGACTTTTTCATGACTTCATAAAAATTTTCATGACCTTGTTACAAGAAGGGAATAGTACTATTTAATATCAAATTTGCCAATTTTCAGAAAAAAGGCATAAGCAAAACTCCTACGTGAGTGCCACTACCTCATCAAAGCACTTGTAATTACAAAATTATCAGTGTACACCTAAAAAACTATTCTTATTTGTCTTCATTTCATAAATTTAAAATCTCAAAGCAAAATAAAAATACAGTGAATGGAATATAACGATTATTAAATATCTCTTAACTTTATTAACAGGCAGAATGATAATGAATGGGACAAAGGTTGAATGAGTTATTACTAAGTTTCAATAAGATTTGTTCAAAAGTTGCCTTTTAATGTCAACTGCGCATTTAACCATGCACATAATCTGACAGTATTTTCGTTTTTTAAAGAAAAGACACATTCTTTAGTAAATTCATGTTTCTAAACCAGATATTTGTTTAAAAAAAACTTTTGGTAGTGAATAAATTTTCTGATTCATAACTACTTGTTAACTCATTTGCACATTTTTAAATGCATATAAATTAATAAGTTCAGAAATTCCAGAACATTGTGTTTGATTCTTGACATTGAACATAGCAGTGAGTAGCAGGGATTAGTTTTGCGAGCTGCATGTTGGGTACTACTGTTTCCGAGTGTACTAGAATTCCCCTATTTCTGTATCCCAATACCTGACTAAAGATCTTCATTTTTTAAAATCTTCAACAATTTAAGATAAACTATGATAAGTTTAATAATAAAGTTTTTACAAGTGATGGAAAACTTGGATGCAATTGAAACGCATTTTTTGAGTTGGCGAAATCAAAAATGTGCAAGTTTGATTCTACAGAATATATAAGTACTGAAAATAATGGTAAATTAAAAATGAGTAATGTTCCAAGTGGTAAAATAACATTGTAAAAAAAGATGAGTGACTGCTACAGAAGTGGATACAATGAGATTTCAAAATTCAGACTTGTTTTTGGGATCGTTCAATTTTCCAGTTTTAATAGCTTTTATGTGCAATGCTGTTAAATCACTCAAGATTTCTAATGCTCTTTTAGCTACCGTTACGTTCTCTTTGGCCAGGACATTTTTCCATGACTTCAAATAAATTTCCATGACTTGGAAAAAAAATGTCAATTTTCCATGACTTTTCCAGGCCTGAAATTTGCTAATGGTTTTTCCATGACTTTCCAGGATTTCCATGACCCGTACGAACCCTGATAGGTAAGAAGGATGTTTAGTAGACAGGTGTCATATTAATTTGCTAAGGACCATCGCTTCATCTGAATGTTTTTCCCTGCAAATAAGACACTCAGGTCTTGGTGATTTTACATCTCTGATCCATGAAAAACCGAATGCCAGGTATTCTTCCATGTACCGCCTACTCAGCAACTTAGCTTTTTTACTTGAAGGTCCATCTGTATTAGTACAATCAGTCACAGACTTAGCAGCTGATGAGCCTTCTCTAACCAAGAATTTTTCCGTATCACATTCGTAATATAAGCAGATGTCTTGCGCCAAACAGAATAACACACTGAGAGTATGAAGACAAGCCAGAATGTCATTGCTGGTGAATTTAACTTGAATAATTTGTGTCTAAAATAAGTCAAAAAAATAAAGCCAACAGCAAACATAAGTTCGAAAAAATTTTTTTTTTTCTTTTTTGCTGATTTGCTTTTTATGGATCAACAAAAAAATCTTCAAAAGCAATACATGTCTAATAACGAATAAATACCTTTGTGCTGAAAATTAAGATAATCAATTAACCAACGTTTTGAAGAATAAAATTGCAAATTACTGCAGACACGCATTTCAATTTTATAAGGAACACCTTTTTC
This sequence comes from Uloborus diversus, assembly GCF_026930045.1. Taxonomy (NCBI): domain Eukaryota; kingdom Metazoa; phylum Arthropoda; class Arachnida; order Araneae; family Uloboridae; genus Uloborus; species Uloborus diversus. The sequence goes on from NC_072733.1 coordinate 149,346,000, forward strand.
AATGCAAAGAATAGTGAGCTTCAGTTGACTTTTCATCCAGAAGCTCACAATTCTTTGCATTGAAAAAGGTATTCCTTGTAACATCAAAACACGTTTCTGCAGTAATTTGCAAATTTTGTGCTTCAAAAGTTGGTTAATTGATTTTAATATGTCTGATATTTGGCACAAACTCATGCAATAGGTAAAAGCAAAGGCAGCTGCACTCTCCACTTTTCTCTTAGAATTATTCAAACAGCAATCACCGTAAATCGCAGAACCAAGCTTTGAAAAACTACTGTAAAATGAAATTAGTATCCGAACTGGAAAAGAGAAAAACAAAGCTAAAGCTGGGGCTAAATTTCCATGGGGAGGACATGATCCCTGCTTGGGGGAGGGGGCGATACTCCCATTCGCGAAAGAATTAGAAAAAAAATTCCAATAAAAAAACATTCTGTATAATTAGTTGATTTTGTGGAAAATAGAATCGGTTTTCAAAAACTGAAAGTAATAGGATCATAAAAATTTTAAAAGGGGTGGGACAGAAAATCCTGCCTCTCCCCCTGTTGGGTATGATTGCACATAATCGACAGGGTGAATTGAGAAGTTACAGAATGATAGGAACACTATTCGGTTGTAACTTTAAAATAAAATACAAAATACCGTGGCACACCGGTTGCAAAGCACTGCATTAGGCTAAGGCAGAATTTAACATGCATGAGAATGCGATAAAGAAATTTTTTTTTTCTTTCTCATTTTTTTTCAGAATCAGTTTTTATTTAAGTTTCTTTCTGCTTCGGCAAAAAAAAAAAAAAAAACAATTTTCTCTTCATTGGTGGGCGACTACTTGGTTTTCATTCTTCTGACGAATTTGATTTTTTCTTATATCAGCCCCTCCCACCTCCCCTGATATACCATTCTTGACGATTGCATACTTAGGTAAAGTTTTCCATTCAAAGTCTGTCCTAAAATAGTTCACAGCTGATTTCTTTTCAGACAGTAGTTTATACCTCACAGCCTACATAGTAGCTCATGTACTTGACCTTTTATCAATAATACAAGAACATAACTTCATATCTACCTAATATGGACAGGACCGCAGAGAGCTAAGGTGGGTTAAGGAGTTCCCTCGTCTGTATGACCTGAGCTGCATCCCCCCATATAACAAGTCAAATTTAAACTACTCTGATTTTGAGCCGGGATCCCTTAAGGGATTGGCCCCAAGTTTCACACTAAGCTGACAGGGCCATTTGTCGGGCCTGGATATAGAAACATTTTTAGATAATATGCTTTTTTTTTGTTCTAAACCAGTGGTGTCCAATCTTTTCCCACCCAAGTGTTTTTCATTTGACGTCAGACGGCTGTGTTTTACATGAAAATACTATTTTATGTCAAGTTTCAATGAGGAAATACAATAGAAAACCTAAATATTCAAAGGAATATTCAATAAATTTAAAAACATTTGATAATTGCCACCTTATCCCAAAAAATTGATGAAAGCTGCAGTGTAAGTGGAAAAATAAAGCAACTAATAAATTATTCCAACTTTTTATGTACCACTAAAATGCTCAGGGACTTTTAAAAAATGCCAAATCTTAAGCAGAAATTAGAAATAATTTTAATTTAGAAAACAATTATCTCACAGAACATAAAATGACAGAAACAAAACACACATAAATTATGAGAAATGTATGCAGCTAGAAATAAGAAAGAAAAATTTTGAATACAAAAACAATACTACGAGGTCATTCTCCAGAAAACGTACCGACTTTTGAACAATAATATTTTTCAATTTTGAAACCTTTAGCTTTCTTTTTTTTTCTATTCTTACATGAAAGTGTTACCTATTAGACGTAATCATAAACAATGGCAGCTAAGTTCCAATTATTTTACGTATAAATAAAAAAATTAAAAACTGCCTTGTTCATGGAAATAATAAAAAAAGAAAAAACTTTTAATGTTTAAAAATTGAGGCCAATTTAATATCAAAGTAGTAATTTTGTTAATTGTGCAAACAATGAGCTAGTTTAATGATTAGTTTAAATCTAATACTATTAAGCTCTCTTAATTAAAGTACAGCTTAATTTTTATTTATCCTTTTAGTTCAAATGTGTATTAAAAAATAATATTTAGTAAATTTGAGAACATACTGGCAGTTTATAATTTTGTTATAAGGCCTAATATTGGTGTGTATTTCCCCTCCATCCTTTATTTTCACCCCAGAAATAATGACATAGATAAGGTCTGTCACAGAGGTGAGAATTTTTCATTGATATAGGCTAAATGGATGCATTTTTCAGGGAAATATTTTTTTTTTTCATTGAAACAGTCTGCACACGTTAAACATATGAAAATATGTTCAATTCTATTTCTACATTAATTGACATCCCTGAAATTCAAGTTCACTGGGGTGAGAGTTCACAATAACCACAATTAGTTTTTCAAACAAAATCTATCTCCTTGTTTTTCGAAAAAATCTCACAACTTCTTCATGGCTGAAAATAAAGGGGGCTCACTTGTATCATGGAAAATAAAATGTGATGTCATTACTGCCACGTGTAAATGAGAAATGGCATTTTGTGTTTTGGTAGCGGAAGTGAGAATTTATTGTGTGACATGATTTCTTATCCTGCTAAAGCAAACTCAAACACAATATTAAACAAATAAATATACTTAAACAATTAGTATCTGAGATACTTGTGAAAGGAATAATAAATAAGTATATACTTTTAATTAAACAAGTTATTAAGTAACATAAACAGTCACACCAGGTGTGTGATATGCCAGGGAAGTGAGAATTCACATGTTGTGATTCAAAAATATATTCAAATAAAAATTATTATTAAAAAATCGTTAGCAGGTTTAAATAGATAAATTTTTGATGAAATTAAAAAGCATTGTTAAATGAATTGTTCCTTAACGTTTTTACAGTAAAAGGCGTGTGGCAGAAAAGTTAACACTTTTTGAAGAATGACCCTACAATTAAATATTGAAAACAACAAGTTCAATATGGTTTGAATATTTATATCATCATAACGCTACTTTGTCTAAATCAAACATACTCTACTCCTTATTCTATAGCAGTGACAATCCGCAGTCCACAGGTCACTAGCAAAACTTGTTTTTCAAACTAAACGAAAACATAATTTAAAACTTTATATTATCTCCCTCAAAATTGAAGCATATATATAATTTGATCAAGTGGGCCTGCAAGTACTTCCATAATAAAAGTATGGCCTTTTATTAAAATAAGGCTGAAGACCACTGTTCTATAGCAACCAAGGAGAAAATTTTACCGAAAGGATACTATCATGAAGATTATAAATTTGTGATACATCTGTAGCATTCTCATTCGGCTGAGGAAAAATAGACGGCGTGGTGGTTGTGTCTTGTTGCATATCTGAAGTCATTGCTTTCAAACCTGCAAATAAAATAAAGAATGTTAAAGTAAAACTGCAGTAAAATGTCTGAAATTCAGAATTCTTAGAACTTAGGCATGTCCAAATTTTGGAATATAACTGTTTCATTCCATTTTCAACACCTTTACAATTATCTCTGAAAGTAATTAACAACTCCCTCCAGGAAAGCTAGAAAATTGCACTCAGGAAGGATGGGCAGAGTAAAAAAAGGCTTGGTTTTTCTTCGCAAGTTTTGCAACGCAGATAACTGCTTAGTCTTTTGTTTGGAATTTCTTGCAACTGGAGATCACTTAGATTTTACCATCCAATTTGAAACCAGCAAAACTTAGTTTGACACACACAAACAGCAAGAGTTCTATTCACTGCCTAAAAAAAAATCGGCCAAAATTTCAGAAAAAACTGGTTAAGTGAACAAAAGTTGCTTCTTTATCACAGAAAAATAGTGTTTCATACAATGAATCCCTGCTTATGTTGGAGTTCTGGGAAATGAGGCAGTGGATTTGCTTGCGAAAGGGGGAGGTGTTCTTCCTACTACCATTTCTGGTGAACTCTTCCTCCAAGGTTTTCTCTATCCATAAGGTCGGCGCAAATTCTTCTTGAAGAGTCCGCTCCCCCCCCCCCCCCCCCCACACACACAACTGGTATGCCGGTAAACACCCTGGCATATCTCTCTACAAAGAGGGCCCAAGATCTGCAGATTTCCTTGGCCAGATTATATAGAGGCCATACCAAATGCATGAAATTATTACTACCAAACGGCATGACCTGAAGGGTCATGAATATCGACAAAATCCTAGGTTTAGGCCAATTTGCGTTAGATATGAACTCGGGTCAAGTGGTTTGACTGCATAGGCCCTAGTTCGGCAGCAATGGGTGTCCACAGTTGCTAGTTTAGCTTCAGAAAAGCAATGGTTTTCCTTTGAAATTAAACTTTTTTATTCTTTTCTTGCTATTGCATTATTACCCAACTGAATGCATTCACAATATGGAATAAATCCCCCAGCTCCTTAGTTGTACTAACAAGCGACTCGGAAGATGTTAGAAGATCAAATATTGTGCCAAAGCTTCAAATTCCAAGGAAAACACTACTGCAGTTCTGGAGCCAACAAGCAAATTCAGCCTCTCCTTGCAACCGAACTAGAGCCTGTGCACTAAAATTATTTTACCTGGGCTCATATCTAGTACAAATGGATCAAAAATCCAGAATTTTATCCAGATTTATGACCCTCAAGTGTTTGCTGCCTAAACCAGACCTAGTTCCAAGAACTGTATAACAATTTCATTGTAATTCGAAACTTTAACCTGTAATAGGGGAGGTGAAAAAGTATGACGTAACAGGGGACCTGAGGTCTCAGAGACTGCTCTATTTGCCAATTTTAAAAAAATCATGCAATTATGATATATTCCTCTAATTTCCCACAGATGTTATTTGAACTTTTAGCAAGGTGAAAAAATATTTTTGAATCAAAATACCTATACCTTTTCCAAGAAAATTTTGCTAGAGTCTTAATATTTTTCGAGAAAATCATATGCTGTAGTAAATAATTATCTACTCGTAATAGAAACAAATCTATTATTTGTTAATGATTTCATTTTAGTTTTTTTTAGTTAGTCCTTACCCCAAAATCCACTTCAACCATTCTGAAATAACATTAACGGCAAATCTAATAGTCTCGCTAAAATAAACTTAACACTTAACATAAAAAATCTTCATATACAGCTAAAATTCTTGATTATCTTCTGCCAAGGTTCGCCGATATATATCAGTTGATATATATCATGATATATATAGATATTTATTTTGAAAATATCATGATATTTTCGATATTTTTTTTGTACTATGGTATTTTCAATATTAATTATATTAATCATTATAATATTGTTCATTTATTATTGAAAATAACCAAAAAGTTATATGATATATATTTATAATGTACTAATACATCATTAATATGATGAAGTAATATAGTGTTCCTTTTTTATTTTATATTGATATGTAACAATTTCAATACAGTTTATAAGTGCCAAGTTAAATATTAAACATTGGTCAGAAAAAAAGAAAATGTCTTATGACTGAACTGACTAATGCATATTTTTAATTTCTGAACTTTATAATTATGTAAAAGTAGCTAACAAAAGAAAAATGAGTAAAGCAGCTAATGCTAAATTTCCCTCAATCAAAACAGATAAAAATGTGAGATAAAATATTAATTCTAGTACGTATAAAAAATTAAAATTATGTATAATAACAGATGGTTCTCATAACTTTTCCATATTTTAATTTAAATAATATTCTATGTGATACCGTGATTTTTACTGGGCTTATGTAAGTAATCAGAGCATATGAATATATTAGTCAGCATCCAATATAATAACCAATATCAATATAAGTTATGCTATATTTTATTTTTATAACATTAAATTATCAAATTTTGCAAATGATTGTAAATTTTATTCACATAAAAATATCATTTAAAGTATCTAAATTTTTACATGGAATGTAAGACATTAATTTCTAAGTCTCTACTTATTATATTAATAATATAAGATAATAAAGAGTGGTTTGAGGATGTATTTACTACACTGGTGTAAGAAATTAAGAGAATTTTCAGATATGGTCAATTGTCTCCAGAACTACTCGGCCCATTTTAATGAAATTTAGTATGTACATACATTGAAACCCCCAATGCAAAACAAATAACAGTCCAAGATTTAAAATACACACGCATGATCATAAATAACACTTGTTAGAGTTAGATGGTATGAAACAGCGGTTGCAAAATTGAACAACAAAATGGGTTTAATGGGGGTATGGCCCCCTCTAACAAACCTATGTACCTTGCAGTGCGACACCATACTTGAAATGAAGTAGTTCATGGGATCCTGGGGCAATTGCTTCCACTGGTTTAACAACGCTGTACTCAGACTATGGATGGTCCCCGGAGAGGTGTTGCGAGTTGCTGTTGCTCTCCCGAGAGCGTCCTAAATATGCTCTATGGGATTGAAGTCTAGAGGTCTGCTTGGCTAAACCCTCCAGTGAATATCCTCCCCTTCCAAAAATTCGCTGACCAGAAGAGCTCTATGTGGCCTTGCGTTAACATCCATTAAAATTACCCCAGGGTTAACAGTACCTCTCAAGAGGTGAGCATAGGGCTCCAAGACCATATCTATATTCTTCGCAACTGTCAAAGAACCTCTCTCAAAGACATGGAGGGGTGTGCGGCCACCCAACATGATGTTTGTTCAGACCGTCAAACCACCACCGTCAAACTGGTAGATTTCGCGGATGTTGGAGGGCAGGTAGTGGGTTCCTGTTTCTATCCAATGAACGTAGGACAATAATAGTCGGTTAAGGTGAACCGTGAGTCACCATCTGCGCTCCAATAAACGCGAAATTGACCATTATGGATGAGGAGGTTTGACGGTCTGGGCAGGCATCATGTTGGATGGCTGCACGCCACTCCATGTCTTTGAGAGAGGCTCTGTTACAGTTGCAAGGTATAAGGATGTGGTCTTAGAGCCCTACGCTAACCTCTTGAGGGGCGCTGTTAGCCCTGAGTTAATTTTAATGGATGTTTACACAAGACCACATAGAGTTCTTCTGGTCGACTAATTTTCTGAACGGGAGGATATTCACAGGATAGATAGGTCAAGAAGATCTCTAGACTCCAATCCTATAGAGCATATCTGGGACGCTCTCGGGAGGGCAATAGCAACTCGCAATACCCCTTCGGGGACCATCTACAGCCTGAGTATAACGTGGTTGAACGAGTGGAAAAAATTTCCCTAGGATTTCGTCAACTGCTTCATTTCAAGTATGGAGTCACACTGCAAGGCCTATATGTTTGTTACAGGGACTCATATCCCCTACTAACCCATTTTTTTTGTTCAATTTTGCAACCGCTGTTTTATACCATCCGACTATAATGAGCGTTTCTTATGACCATGCATGTGTATTTTAAATTTTAGATGGCTATTTAGTGTGTATTGTTTCAATGTATACACATACCAAATTTCATTGAAATCGGTCCAGTAGTTCTGGAAATAATTGACCAACTCTGAAAATTCTCTTAATTTCTTACACCAGTGTATTTAAAGACTTTAGTTTGTGTTCACTGAAAATATCAGATATCTATCGAAATATCAATACATATCAAAATATCGGATATTTTCGAAAATATCATGATATTTTCAAACCCTGTCTTCTGCTGGCAGTAAAAAAAGAATAATAAATTTCGGAAAAACCCCCCCATAAGGAAAGTTTTTTAAATCCCTGACTACAAGAAAAGCCTCAAAGCAAAAAGCAAGAATTTTATTTGTTCACACTGAAGCAAAAAAGGGTAAAAAATATTTGTACTTGATAATTTCTTCATATTAATTAAAACAGAGCTTGCAGCAGACGTACTTAAAAAGTTTGAAATAATACACAAGGCCATCAATTTCACACACTCCTTTACTTTTTTGACCTTTCGACGCACACATGCATCTAGGGCAAGTTATATAAAAAGCATTCATAGTTTTTGTCTTTTGTACATTATCCCACTTAAAATTTTGCTATAATACAAATGAGGTTTTTTCTGAAAATTTTACAAATTTCATGTTTAAGTAGAATATATATATATATATATATTTGAGTTTGTAGTGGGGGGGGACACTACAAATTTCCGCCTCAGGTGTCACCCATGCTAAATACACCATTGAATAATTACAGTAGCATTTTAGTTTGTCTGTAAAATAGTTTGAATTAATAGAAAAAATACTTAAGGTTCTGCTTGTGTAACCAAGCGCCCAACAGTCAGATTCCTTTTTTTTAAAATGTTTTTCATATGCTTTTTAGAGCAAAAAAAAAAAAAAAAAAAAAAAGGTGCCCTTTTACAGTGCCGTCTCATGTGGTCTAATTAGTAACTATGGAAACTTTCTTTCATTTACAGGAATTAGGCTCTATTTCCTGTCAAAGAAAGAACTCACCACCTCTGCCTGCTATAAGGTAATCTTAAAAGATTTATACTAAAAGTAAGGGAGTTGTTGGATAAAAAGTATCCTATTATGCCTACAGATCAATTAGATATAAAATTACAAAATCACTTAATAGGATTGAAAGATTGAAAATTTATGAATGTACCTTCATCAATGCTTTTCACAGAGATACTTTCAAGCGAGCTCAGATTTAACTGCCCTTGTTTATTTCTTGATTTTACAAATGTCTGAATACTTTTACTTCCAAATGACAAAGCCAAGTCATCAGCCTACATAGAGATAAAATTTTCTTGAGCACTAAGTTTATATAGTAATAAATAGATAGTAATAGATAGAGGCAACATTAAAATGTCATCAAAAACTTAAAGAGTTCATATCAAATGATAAATCTAGGCATGAATTTAAAAAGTATTAATGTAATAATAAAAAATATTGTTTAATTATTTGGAAAAAACAGTAAATTGTTATTTCTGAATGCTGAAATGCATAATAATTGAATCAACTACTTTAAACTCATATATATTATCGGAATAGGCACAAACATTTTCCATTCACGCAATAATTAACACACAAACTGATTACAATTTTGATCAGACTTTTACTACATATGCCATTGTGAAAATGAAGAGAAAAAATACAGATTATGATTGTGTGAGCTGGTTAGGACTCGACCGATGCATCGGCCTGGCCGATGCATCGGCGCCGATGGTTCAACAATTTTGCCATCGGCATCGGCCGCCGATGCTAACTTGCAGGAAACATCGGCCCATCGGCCTTAACATACATCGAAAAGCCGATGGAATTGGCCGATGTTTTTGAAAAAAAAAAAGGACCTTTGTTGTTTTACTTTTTAATACAAAGTAAAGGGAGTTATTGTTTTCATATAAAGTTGTTTACTTAAATTTCAATATGAATTTCTTATTTAGTCACACCTGAAAGAGTTTTTAATACTGCATTCAGGTACCAAACAAGTTAATTATTGCGTTGTTTTTTGCGGCTGGATGTACGTGTGTATCTCTCATAAGTCATAACCCAAAAATGGTAAGCTGTAGAAGGCTAAAATTTTGCATGTGGGGTGTGCGTACGTTCCAGTTGTGCACTTCCCTTTTTTGTTTTCGATCGGGTGTTCTAAAAAGCCTATTTACTCATCTTTTGTGGCTATTTATTACTTATTTCAATGGAAAACTAATATAGCGTCTCAGACTGACGATCATTTGGTGATATGTTGCCGAATTGGAGATCATGGAAAAAACATTTGAGATGGCGAAACCGGTTCTGTTTCATTTTGTTAGATTCCCGTTGAACAGACGGTAATTTTTAATTTTTCGATATTTGTAATATGAATCACAGTAATGCATTCTTTTCTGTATCGCTTCGGCTGAATTAAAAGTTTGGGGCCCGTCGAAATGCATTTTGAGGCCCTATTTCTCTATCACAGAAGTTGTGAAACATTTATCATAAGCGTTTTTGTAACTCTTACGGTGCTCCTATGGTTATGGGGCTTCTCGCGCAATTGCAACATTTGCTATGTTTAAAATTCGCCACTGCACGTCAAAACAAACTCGGGTGCAAGTTTTAAAAGGGTTTTTCAGCTCAATGTTTATGATTGTTTTGAACTGTATTTTTTACGACTATTTTTTGCATTTCCGAGAACGCTTGCGTGCCCCTCATCCCGCTCCCTCAATTTCTGAAATTAAACTCTAGTTGTACTTCTTAGTTGCTTAAAACTAACACTATTCATAAAATTAGAGATATTTTTTTCAAGCTTTATCTATTGTTTAGGAAGAATTTAGAGCATTAATGTAAGAAATTGATTAAAGACGCTTTGAATGGTGACGTAATTCGGAAGTCAAAGGGAGTTTTGAATTTTTTCTTCGATAGTGCTGAAGTAGATTCAGAATCTCTCGAAGCGTTGGTGGTAGCGTTTCTGTACTAAAAAAATGAGGCCGAACTTGTGACCGAAGTTTAATGTTGTGAGTTACTCCAAAATCAGAGGGTGACCCTCGTAACCCACCCTCGTCGTTTCAAGTATTTCTTAAATAATTAGCGATTATTTATTTTGGTCGAGAAATGTCATTTTGCGTATTTCTTATACTTGTTTTACCTATATTTCGTAATGCGCCATCTTCTTTGCATCAATAATAGCGATCGATTTTTTTTCTGTTGTAAGTTACTATTTTTATGTATTTATATATTTATATAAAATCAATGAATGAGTTATTTTCGTTTTCATCATATTTTTAATAATATGTTATAGAAAAGTTTCAAGGATTTTCTATTATGCAATTTTTTAAATTTCAGAAAATTATTGTTACGTTGAAAAGTTTAATTTGAACTTGTTTGTAGTGCTTCATGAAAGATTAAACAATCAATTTGTTCAATATTACGTGTGCAAACATCGGTTCAAGTAGTATATGTATTCAGTTATTAACTTGGTGTAAATATTAAGTTTGTTTATTGTAGCTGCGTTTTAAGAACCTCGCTCTTTTCATGACTATTTCTTTTTTCCGCATAATTTATGTCACTGTTTTGCTTTTATAAAAAATGCAAACTTTTCTATTCATAAATTTTAAATAAGTATAAAAATATTCCTATTATGATTTAACATTGTAATTTATCTGTTACCTTTTTTGTTTAATTTGATGACTAAAAAAAGTCTACGTGCAATCTTTCCACTTTAATCGTGTAATTTGTTGACGGTTTCATAGTTTTATTCTTAATTTTTTTGAATGATTAAACAACATAATTTAATGTTTTTTAACTATGTTTAATGTACTTAAATCCATACATTATTACAATATTAATGAAATCTTAGTGTTCAATATATATGTTCAATTTAAAAACAAAACAAAAACAAATCAATTGGTTATCAAACAGTCTCTTTGTTTTTCTGCTTTTTTTTTCTCTCTCTCTTGTTCTTTGTTTTCCATCGTACAGCAGTCAAAAAAGGAGAAGCATAACTACACCCTATACAGATTGTACGTATTACGATCCAAAAGTTCGGGGAACAAGCTGTATAATATCTTACCCAGAATAGTTTACAGTACCGAAGCACACCCACCTTCAAAAGATCACCTTGAGGGACTATGTACTTCTTCTGTCAGTGTTCATATAACTTTTGGAAACACTCCTGGAAGCCATTTTTGCTAAGTTCTGTGATGCAGAAGAAAGCGGCGTCATTGATTTTTTTTTTTTTTTTTGCTGGGAACAGGTAAAAGTCACACGGAGCTAAGTTTGACGAAACGTTATGTTATTTGTTTGTCATATCAGAGTATTGACCAATCGAACCGTGCATCCTCAACATGAAAGTCGCCTTCTTCCCCACGATGAAATTAAAGCAGCAGCGCTAGAGGCCTTACAGGAGGTTGCGATAAATTTCTTCCAGGAGTCCTTCTAAAAGTTATACGAACGTTGGCAGAAGTACACTCTCTTAAAAAATTCCAGCGATTTTAACTCAGACTGAGTAAATTTTCACTCCTTTACAGTTTCGAAAACGCACTTTCCTTATAGGAGTGAATTTCATTCCTTTTGCGGAGCGGTTATTTTCACTCCATTTGGATAAGCTAATTTCACTCCCTTTTGATAAGTGTTTTCCACTCTTTTTTAAGACTAAATTAATATCCTAAATGAGTGACTGCTTTCCGTTTTGGAAAGCCGCTATTTCACTCTTTTTTAGAATAAAATAGATTAAATCATTTCACTCTCATTTGGTGAAACTGTTTTTTAAATGTGTTTTCATGTGCTTATGCTGTGTATTTGAATTTAAAACTGTTTTTAAAATTGTTATTTCATTTGAAAAAAAAAATTAGGTTAAAAAAGTGTGAAAAAAAAAACTGTTTTTAGTGTTTCCGAAGAGGTTGCACAAAAACTGTATGGTAAGTACGAAAACTTTTCTAATTTATTAAAACTTTAACTGGTAATATTTCTTGAACTACTCGTATATCGTTACAAATCACCCACGTGCAATATTACGTACATTTCCGAATTTAAAGATTAAAATAAAATTAAACAAACCCACACAGTTCCAAATAAATAGATTTAAAATTTTGAAACTCTATATTGATATTCTCGGTATGCCTTTTAACATTAATAATGTTTTAAAAGTTACCTCAGTTCAAATTAATTTAAAAAGTCACTCATAAATTATGACAAGATACGTTTGAATTCAATTTTGTTTCTTCGGGGCCATTCATTAATTACGTAAGGACAATTTTGGCAATATTTTTACCCTTACATAGGGGGAAGGGAAGGTCATGTAAGATTCCCTCCCCCCCATCTTACGTAAGATTCTTTTTTTTCTTCACAATAATAAAATAACAAGTATTACATCACTGGGATCGTGCTTAAATTAACTATCATTATTATTTTTTAAAACCTTTTTGAGTAAAGAAATGTTTACTGTAAGGAATCTAGACCGAATGTTTTTTCGACAAATAATTTTTGTATATGATGCGATACTAATTAAAAATAAGACATGCAAAACACTGAGTGATTCTTTTATTATATTTTACACGTTTCATTGTTTGAAACACAAAACAGCTCATCCTATAATACATACTTTTACCTTCCTGAAGCAAATGAAATATAATATTTGCCAAACCACTTGACCGCGGATTTCTAATATAAAATATCGGCTTGGAAAATATTAGTAAGAATGGATCTAACCCCCCCCCCTCCTCCAAGTAAGGGTATGTAGAGAATTCCCCCCCCCCTCCCCGTCAGGACACTTAATTAATGAATTGGATGTTACACATATGAATGAGTGTATTGTACAAAGTTTATGATACTCTTTAAAGTTTATTATACACACAAACAATATTCGATTAATTTAAAATACACGCAGTGGTTGGAGCTCCGACCATCGGGAGCGGATTTGGTATCCGACCTATAGATTTGCGCATGGTCGGGTCTGTAACACCTGCCTAAAATATATATACAGTACACACACACACACCAAAGATGGTAACGGCTGTTTCAAATGTCCTATTTTTGATTCGATGACCGAAACAAAATTGTTGATGGAAGTTTCATTCGTTTGGAAGAAAAAGTTACAAAAAGTTCGCCGTAACATTGCACGTGGATGATTTGTAATGATATACGAGCAGTTCAAGAAATATTAACTGTTTCAAGTTTTAATAAAAAAGAAAATTCTTCGCACTTACCATGCAGTTTTTGTGCACTTCCTTCAGAAACCTCACTCGGCAACAAATATTGTTTAAATTCATTAAATGAAGCCATTTAGATAGCGAGATCCACTTGGTACTCGCGACCAACGTTGGGTAAGCCTAACGTGGAGGTATAGAAGATTCTCCCTAAACAAAATCACGTGACAGAATCGAACCAATGAAAATGTTTTTGAGTCCTTCTTTTAAAGAATGTTTTTATATTTCGCTCATCAAACGGAGTCTTTCCGAATTTCACGCGAATAAAGAAAAGTTTTAGTCTTGGTTTTTTCGTAAAGCGTCTTCTTTCGATAAAGCTAGCACTCAGAAAGAATGAATGCACCCGCAATAGATTTCACTCTTTTTAAGAGTTATTTTTTCGCTGCATAGTCGTTTAAGATGACCATTTTGTAGATAGATCTACTTCGGTAATGTGAACAATTCAGGGTAATATTTTTTTAGGTACATATGAATGTACTCATAAAATAGAAATTTAGGTCGAAATCTGATTTTTTTTTTTTTTTGTGATTACAATTCATTATTCGTAGAAAGGAAGTAAAGTGAATTGAATCAATGACTTAGGTTCCACGGCACACAGATTCTGGGTTAAATATCGATTTATTTAGTTATATCTATATACACAACAACTATTCACATATGTTCACGTTGATACCATATACGGTGCTCAGTCTTTCACGGTTTTTGTAAATCCACCTTGGGGACCGGGCACTACTCTGTCGTTCGTAACAGTCCACCTTTACGACGGGCACAATCTCTCCCGTCTCTACAGTTCTCTTTCAGGATCACGGGCCCAACTCTCCCGCTCCTAAAGTTCAGTTCGGACCTCGCTTGGTCCCGTAGAAAAACCGGCAGCCTCCGCGACCGCAACTGTGTCGTTCTCTCTTCGGTCTTCTCCCCCTTCTCTCCGGTGGGTTCTATTTATAGGGGGTGCCTGACCTTCGGTCAACACGGAGGGCTAGGGGACGCACGTATGCAGTTTTTGGGTCTCGTAGCCCCTTCGCCCTGTCACGTACGCACCTCCGTATGTCGTGCCGACCTAGTCCTAGCCTGACACAATGATCCTTTAAATCCCTGACAAACTTATAAATTTATTTCTGTTAGATTTTTTTTAGAGCAATCACGATTGCTTATTGTTCTCATTTGACTGTCCTTGACGTTACGCTGATTTTATTCCCTCCCCCGACTCTGCAGCACTCCCGCCCACCGTCCTCCGCAGGCGCGACTCCTCCGATCCTGAGCAATGTCCCCCGAAATCCGCTTCTCCTGGTCGTTGGCGTCCATATCCTACACACGCTCATACACACACACGCACACACACGCTTATGTGCATACACAAGTATATGCACACACAAGTCTACACATGCACAAGAACTTACACACGCAGAGAAACACACACGCCTACTTGCATGCACAGGTCAACGCACACATAAGCTTTTACATGCATGCGCGCCTACACACACACACACAACTATACACACGTAACCGCCCAGGAGAATGGCAGGTTTGGGGGACAGGAGCAATTTCTAGAAACAATAACTCCAATGAGTAGGGTCCTGTCGCAACTGGTGATTGCGAAAAACATAATTAAAAATATCAGAATTCAAATTATTTTTTTTTAACTTTTTTTTTTGCCATCGGCCAACGGCATCGGCCATCGGCAATCGGCCATTTGAGGGAAACAATCGGCCATCGGCCATCTTTGAACAATCGGCCAACAATCGGCATCGGCCCATCGGCCAAAAAATGCCATCGGTCGAGCCCTAGAGCTGGTACCTTGAACAAAAGGGAAAAAGAGCTTTTGAGGTCTACCTGTTTCAGTTGTTATCAAACGAACATTATTGCTGCCAACACTGAAAGATGAAACTCAGGGAAACTTTGCATAAATAAATTTAAAGACAAAAGTTTGTAAAGTAAAAGGGATTTTTAATATATAAGTAGGAATTTCATAAATTGAACCTGTACAGGCCCCAAAATTTTGAGTTTAGAAATCCAGCAAGACAATTTTTATACCTGTATACGTAAAGTTTCATTTTTCTAAAGTGATCATACACAATAGGGATTTTTCCAGAAGTTCTAATCACTGAAAAAGTCCTTTTTTTAGGGAATTTCATTGCTTTGATGAAAATTCAGGAGTTTGGGAGAAGGCATCGAAATTCAGGAGTCTCCTGACTGAATCAAGAGAGTTGGTCGCTACGAAACATATAAAGCTAAAAATGGTTATTTTAATCTAATGACATTTATGTAGTTACCCATTATCCTTCAACTCCAATTCAAAAACTTATAATCAAGCAAATTAAGATTGAGTTTAACACTGTTAAAGCGTCAATTTGCAAACATTGTTCAGAAAAAAAAATTAAAAATGTCTAAATATCTCTGAAACATTTATAAACATAAAAAGTGCAGGGTTGGAAAATCAAAAACTCGTTTTTGTATCAACTATGTATCAATAAAAATGCCATTTTTGTATCAGAACAATCAATTTTATATCGGTAAAAATGCCTATTTTGTATCAGAATGATAAGTTTTGTTTCAGGCAAACTAACGATTTTGTAACAGATTCATTATTTTTTTAAAGATTACTACACAATTTAAAGCAAATACAAAATATTTGTAACAAAAAAGGCATTAATAATTTACAAACCCACTTTGGTAGCAGTATTGTCACTTAAAAAAAAGTTTACAAGAAAAGACTTTTGGTATGTGTACAATCAATCATGACATTCTTAACTAGTATACTTAATTAGTTGTTTCATCATGTTTATTGTAAACGTTAGTCATATACAGTAGAAGACCATTATAACGCATACCTTGGGACCAGAGCTTTTGCGTTATACAGGTTTTTGCATTATATAGATCATTTCAAATCTTGAAACTAATATTCAGAATATATCTATATATTAGCACTTCAGAATGAGTTTTATCTGTAATGAGTATTAAAGCACCAATACTACAATTAGTTGAAATAAATATGTTTCACAATCAAAATCTTCTCTCAGCACTTCTGCTAGCTTCATGGTTTGTATAACAGCTGCATTTTCAAGAGCCACCTGGAATTGGAGTGAGGTTTTAAGCGGGGTTCCTCAAGGATCAGTGTTAGGGCCTGTTTTGTTCATTGTTTTTATGAATGATATTCACAAAAATATTTCTGGGAACATGAATTGTTTTGCTGACGATGTCAAAGTGATGGGGACTGTAGAAAATGAAGAACAAGCAAAACAGCTGCAAGAGGATCTAGATCATATTACGGAGTGGGCTGATAAATGGGGTATGGCTGTTAATGTTTTGAAATGTCAAGTGCTACATTTAGGGCATGGAAATAAGTGTACAAGTTATTATTTGCAAGGTTCAGTCATTAGTCAGGCAGATAAAGTTACTGATCTGGGAATCTTAATAAGTCAGGATTTAAAGTTTAGCCAACAGTGCAGCATTGCTAGTAAAAAGGCCAATAAGATGCTTGGGTTTATCAATAGATCCATTTCAAACAAATCTAAAGAAGTTCTTCTGCCCTTATATAGAAGTTTGGTAAGACCTCATTTGGAGTATGCTGTTCAGTTTTGGTCTCCTTACCTTAAGAAAGATATTAATGTATTGGAAAGGGTTCAAAGGCGGGCTACATGGCTAATAAATGGACTTTCTCACTTAGACTAGGATTCCAGGCTTAGAAGGCTAAAAATGTACAGTCTTGAGCAAAGAAGAGACCGAGGGGACATGATTCAGTTGTTTAAATTTATTAAAATGAAAGATGTTACGGGGCTGAAGTTTAGCACTGAAAACAGGACAAGGGGTCCTTGTTTTAAGCTATTTAAATCTCAGGCTAACATGGATGTTAGGAAAAATTATTATCTTAGCAGGGTAGTGGAACCTTGGAACAGCTTACCGGAAAAGGTGGTAATAAGCAAAGGAGTAGATAGTTTTAAGAGGGCCATTGATCTTCACTGGGGATTGTAAATTGACTAGGACCAGTCTAGCTGGGCCCAGAGTCTGTTGCTGGTCGTCACTTTTGTATTTGTATTTGGATTTTCTGTTTACTATGAGTACTAATTTTCAATTTAAAAGCTTTGAAATAAATTGGAAAGATGAAAAACCTTCAAAATTTAATTTGCCTAACAATTTTTATGTTTGCAAAGCAAAACAGAGGAATTTTTTAAACTTCAAAACCTATTGTTTACTTTTGAAAAGTAGTGCGGTTTATAGAGAATTGCGTTATATAGGTCGGCGTTATAACGGTCTTCTACTGTATTTATAATTTTACATGACAGAGACACCAACTAGCATTTGAATTATAAAATGCCTACAGTCATACATACTCTAAACTAAAAAGAGCAAAAAAAAATCTTTTAAAGATTATTATATTAAAAGATTCCGGGCTAATAACATTTATAAACATAAAAAGTGCAAGGTTGAAAAACCAAAAATCCCTTTTTGTATCAACTATGTATCAGCAAAAATGCCAATTTTGGATCAGAACAATCAATTTTGTATCAGTAAAAATGCTTATTTTATAACAGAATGATCAGTTTTGTGTCAGGCAAACTCACGATTTTGTAATTTTTTTTAAAGATTATTACGCAATTTTAAGCAAATACAAAATATTTGTAACAAAAAATGCATTAATAATTTGCAAACCCACTTTGGTAGCAGTATTGTCACTTTAAAAAAAAAAGTGTACAAGAAAAGACTTTTGGTATATGCAAGATGAATCATGACACTTTCTCAACTACTGTATTTTCCTGTGTATAATCCGCAGCGCTCCCCTGCTCCCACGTAGGAAAAAAAACGGTTGTATAATCCGCAGCGCCATATAATCTGTAGCAATTTTTATCGCAAATGATGTTTCCTCTACAGTCTAAGGCCCCTATATATAAGGTATAATGTGAAACTTCTATGAGCGACCATTTCTACATAGCGACCACCTCCATTAACGACCACTTTTCTGAGGCTCCGATTTCTCTCCGTACATGACTAATGTTAAAATTCCTCTATTAAAGACCATTGAAACCTCTCACAATGATGGGCAAATTGTGAACTTCAGCATTAACAAATACAGGAATTTTTGTTGGAGAAATCTCAAAGAGAGAGTGACAACAAAAGAAAAGCAATAGAACATTTAGCTTGTATGGCTTGTACACAGATCAGTCTTCTCATATTAATAAAGGTGGAAGCTGGAAGGAAACCAGAATAAGGGATTAAAATCTATTCTCCTGTGGGTCCAAATGTGTTCATTTCTTGCCCTTTCTGCTTGGAACCTCAAAAATGTCACAAAAAGGAGGGTGTTGCTTTTCAGACCCTTGGGAAGCTAACGTGGCACATGCACATCTTGAGGCAAGTCTAGCGGGTATTTGTCATTGAGGGTGGTTGATAAGAATAGAACTTCTGTTGCATTCTGCATTTCATCACCATACATTGAAGTCAAAATTCTGAAAAAGCGAGTTATCTCAGGCTTGAGAAACATGTAGAAGTTATCAACTTACCCAAGAAAGGAAGATCAGAAAGGATATTAATGTAAAAAGTATATTTTATATAAAAAATGAAAAAGAAAAAAAGCTTTATTTAAACACATTCTTATTATAATGTTCTTGATTCATACACTGCAGGAAGAAAATAAATAAGTTATTGGTGCTGTATTTGCATGTTCAAAAATGACCTCTAAGAGGGACCAACCTCCATTAATGACCACTTTTTTCAGGAACGGAAAGTGGTCGCTCCAGAGAAGTTTCACTGTATATACCATATTTTCCTGCGTATTATCCGCGGGCGGCCTATAATCCGCAGGTCCTAAAATCGGCCTGAAGAAAAAAAGCTTCGTATAATCCGGGGCGGCGTATAATCTGCGGATAATATGATGTAAAAAAAATAAAGTTTGAATTTATCATATCATTTGAGCAACTAAACTAAAAACATGAAAAGGCAATTACTTTAAAGGCATAATCAAAATTAATCTGAAATATAATCTAAAATATAAAGATTTCTTCTTGAAATCGTGATTATAGTATGCTAATTACATGAAAAACAGAGTCAAGACAATGAAGCAAATGGTTTAATCTTGTGCAAATGGCTTCCTATTTCACTATATTCTTGCTTATTTTACATGGCCTGAATCGCGTAAGAGGAACATTCAAGCAACATAAAAAAAACATGCAGGCAGCGAAAAATAACATGCAAGCTTCGTAAAATAAACATTCACTCGGCGTACAGTCTCTATTGGTTACTGCAAATATTGAGGTTCAATGCGTTGGTGTTAAGAAAAAAAATCACAGATAATCCGCGGCAGCGTATAACCCGCACCTCATAAATTTTGTCTTTTTTAACAGATAATCCGTGGATTACATGCAGGAAAATACAGTAGCGGCTCTACTGCAATCGAGCAGCGCACAGTTCTTATCAGATGAGCATTACATACGTCATTGATAAGCTTCGGACTGGATGATGCAAGACTGTTTAATTTGTGCCTTTTGTTTCACTCGTGGCGCGGTTTCATCTGCAAGGGAACAGAAGTGCAGCTGGCTGCAATGCAGTTCGCTTTGATTCGGCATGTTTAAACATCCTGACACTTTTGCTTCATAATCTACACTATCACAGGATGATTAAAATTTTTAGCTTTTAAAGCCATCTTGATAAGAAAACATAAAGATAATCCAGCGGAGGGTCTTATTTTACACAAAATTCGTTAATTGTGCTAGAGCTACATCCTTGGCCTCTTGACGAATTTATTTTGCACTTATCGGTGATTGGAGGATAGCTCAAGTGAGGCGCTTGTTCGGCTTGTGACAAAAAGCAGGGAGGGTGGCAGGAGCGGGGGGGGGGGGGGGGGGCATGGCCAGGAGTGAGCATGCAATGCTTGAGGAGAGGGAGAAACCAGAAATCCACGTGGGCTACGCTAAGAGAAAAAGACTGAAAGGTTTCAGAGCCATCTGTTATTTCTTTTGTAAAACATAAACGGCAATTCTTTTGGAATTTCACTTGAAACTTTTCAACTGAAATTTTTTTAAATCAGATTATCTGTAGCGGTGTATAATACGAACAAAAAAAAATTGGAACTTTTTCAACACATAATCTGCAGATTATATACAGGAAAATATGGTAGTATCTTTCATAAGTTGTTTCATCACGTTTATTGTAAACATTAGTCATATTTTTATTGATAGCTTTACATGACAGACACACCAACTAGCATTTAAAGTGAAAAATGTCTACAGTGTATTTATTATACTCAAATCTAAAGAGTAAAAGAAAACCTTTAAAGAACATTATATTAAAAGAAACCACATTATATTAAGGCTGTTCCGGTAGAAAAATATGCTAAACTTGACTCTTTGGGAACAGTGACAAAAAAAATCTAATCGCCTGATTGCAATGAAACTTTTTACTATATCAGATGAATGTGTAAAAAACAACGTGCATGAAGTAAATTGCTGCTGAGTTACCTACATTTATCACAAAATGATATTAAAAAGTACTTTTTGTCAAATATGAAATATTTCTCTTGAACACATTCATGAAAAATCATCTAAACACAGAGATTCGAGATTTTTTTCTCTGAACCATAGAAACAATGTAGACGCATTGCAATTGAAATATTTTGTAAATATCATTAAAAAAATTTTCAATGCTCACGTGTTCTGAAACTTACTCGATTCTGTCCACTAATCTTATAGTTGCTTAAAGTGCCAATAGATGGCGTCAAAAACTCGAATAAGTAAGGATACGTGAAATTAAGGTCTATTTTATTAATAGTTCGGCTTTTTTCTAATTTTTATGCTAATAAATGATTCCATATGGACCATAAACTTTCTGTAACAAGTTTCATTCCTTCATATTCTTCAAAAATCAGTCTAGATTTTTTTTTCTCTAAAACCAATTGTACGTGATCGCGTGGGGATCCCGCCGGACAAATATCGCCATCAGCGAGTTTTGCAGATGAACTAGATTTTTGCGAAAAAGTGAGGCTTTCCATTCGTATGCCTGAAGTGATGGCCAGTGGTATCGGATGTCAGTGCGTGTAGCTTGTGCTTGAGGCGGCAATGATTGTAGTCGAGGAAAGAGAAAGGGGGGAGGGAGGACGTCCCCGTGTGTATTTTCCGTGTTGTTAGAAACAGGTGGGTGAACAAGAAGTGGAGGGTTGGCCTACGAGTGCTCGCCACAGAATCTTTCCTAATCCGCAATGAATATCTTTCTAAATTGACGCAACACAGATCATTAAAATTTCGTGATATTTTATTTCAACAACGATTTTAACTATTTTTCAAGAAGTAATTAATATTTCCTAATGTTAACGAAGGACAAAGATGATCTGAAAATAGTTCTTATTTAATAAAAAAAACCTTGCTCAATCCATTTGCGCAGGTGTGACATCTTTGTGCATATATTTGCCCTTTATAACAAAGAGCAAAGTATTATGTATGATAATATATGAACTTTCAAAAAAAAAAAAAATTGAACTTGAAAAGTAAAGATTTTTACATATTGTGTGCGTACGCGTAATAGGCTCAAATCATTACCTTGTAGACACGAAACTTTTTTAGAAAGTAGGTACTTCGTATATTATGTAACGTTTAATGGTTTTTATATTTGATTGTATCAAAATTTTAAGACAAAGCTTAAAATTCTGGGAATAAATTGCAAATACAAGAATAAAAATGTCAAATTTGCAAATGGATTAAGTAAATCTTCATCTCAGTTTTATACTTTAAAGTTTTAGACTTGGAAAAGTAACAGATTAAGTAAACATTATATTGATAAGCGTTTATTTAAATTGCACAAGAAGTATTATAGTGTGATCCGCGAGTTACTGACCATCAGCCAGTAAGTTGAACTAACTTGTAAAAAGGTTTTGATTTGACCATTATGAAGGTTACGTACGATATACTTACAGAGACATCTAGAAGTTTTCAAGGAAGTCACTTTTCTTACTGGTGCAAATTGTTATCAGATAAAATGTTGAATCACCTTTTTCTAGGTTAAATTTAATTTTACAGGTTCATTTACTGAGATATGCTGATCAATGCTTATTCTCGGTGAAGGAAAAAAAATGCATTTAATAACTATCCATTTATGCTGTTTGTTATTGAAGGTTGGTCGATTACATGCATTGATCTAAAATGCCTTCAACGCCAGTAATTGACAAACACGATCTACCTGTAGTAATGACATAGTTAAATGCTAGTTTTAAAGCTTTTTTCTTTATACCAAAGTAATTACAAACATTTTTATGCTAAAGATATGAATGTGTATAGTACAACTTTTATTGAGAAAAAAAATATTTTAACCATTAATTGACTAGCTTGGTTAATTACTAATGCTCCAGATCAGCGGTTCCCAACCAGCATGTTGTGACTTCCAAGGGAGTCGCGAAGAATTTCTTATAAGAGAACACATTCAAATCAGTGGTTGGAAAAACTACATTTTTTTCGTAGCGAACTACAACTACAACTACTTTGTTACAAATGTAGTTAACTACAACTACAACTACTTTGTTCAAAATGTAGCAACTACAAACTACTTTTGAAATGTAGTCGCTACTTCGCTACTTTTCAAAAAATAAGTAAATAAACAGCATACATACACATTAGGGTGCCCCACAAAAAACGTAAGTCGATTTTTCAAGCCGCATACCCTCTTATATTTTTCCTTTTATGTCAAAACAATTGTGCAAAAACATTTCATAATTTGAACAACGGCATCCAGTACCGAATTGATCTGAAAGTGTAAACCAGCACTTGTATGCTAAACCAAATTTAAAAAAAAAATTAGAAACTCGAAATTTCTGTTGGTAAAACGTTGCCCCCGTATACCCCACATATACCACAAAAACATTTATTCAGATTAAAAAACATTTAGATATTTGTGGTCAAGTAAAATAAAGGCACTTCGCCTAAATTTTATAATTTTGTTCAAAAAACTGATTTTTTTTAAATTACATATCAATTTAAATAAATAATGAAGCATTGTGCCTTTGCAAGTGAATAATAAAAAAATGATATATTTAAAATGAAAAAACAATAACTTAAGATTTAAAAAATCTACATTTTGAGTTCCGTGTGGGAGACTTAAATATTGCAAAACAGCAAAAATTCCTATTTAACGCTTGTTATCGACTCTATTGTTTATATTTTCTGTAATGCATGTGGGATATAGGGGCGCGATTTTTATCAACAGAAATTTCGAGATTCTAATTTTTTTTTTTTTTTTTTGGCCTAGCAATGCAAGTGCTGGTTCTCACTTCCAGATGGTTGCCGTTGTTCAAATTATATGAAACTTTTTTTTACAATTGTTTTGACGTAAAAGGAAAAAATGCAACAGGGACTTGAGAAATCAACTTTCGATTATTTTGGACACCCTAATACACACATACAACGTAAGAGCGATTGAACGGAAATAGGTTTAGATTGATAAGTTAGCTCATCTGAACATGGAATACTGCTAAGAATTATCTATTAGTTCTTTTCAAAAATGTCTGTTATTTATGTAACACTGTTAATGCTTGTATTTATTTTAAGCCGGTCAGAGCAGTGCAGTATCGTAGTTTCCAACAACATTTGAAGTAGCTTCCATGTTTGGTAAATACTGTAAAAGCACTTATTTTCAAGAGACTGATTTTCGCGTACCCGTTGTAATTACGAAAATTTTAGCCTCAAGAGATATTTTTGTTTTTCAAATTTTGGTCTGTTCATACAAAATTAACAAAATTTTTAGTTCGCGAAATCATCGATATCTTCATTTTCTTTTTATATTAAAAAAAGTAAGGTCAAAGAAATTGTGAAAGGAAGTTTGTGGTGGGTCTGCGTTTAGGAGACCCCACAACACCTACAGCCTTGAAATTTTGTACAAAATTACTTCGAGGCCCAGCGGTTTGCGCCTGAGGTTTTGTTTTTTGAATTTTGAATTAGTTTTTTTGTCATTCACTTTTTTAGCTCAAATTTCGCGTCGCAAATTGCCTATTAAAGGGTGGGGGGAATTACTTGCACGCATTAATATATATTGTTGGAAATAATGCATTATAACATTATTAATACAACATTAATAATATCGTTGGAAAGGGTGGAATTTTCCGCTTTGTACGCAATTTGTTTCAATGCTCTAACTTAATTACGGCGGGAGTTATTTGCATTTTTAGCTAGATTTTTTTTAGCCTTAGCTTAAATTTAGGCACTATTTCTTCATTAAATCTATCAGCAAAAATTGAAGGAATTGTCCCAGAGTTTCCTTTTTCTCGCCACTTGAAAGCGCGGCTTTTTTTTTACTACAGAGCTAACTCGACCTATGGTCGGAAAACTAAGCTTCTATCTCCAAAGGAAAAAAAAAAGTTACAAGCCGTTTTAATCAAGTTCGAAAAATCTCAACTCGATTCAAATTATTGTTTATTTGGCATTGCCATAGTTACGTCTTTTAGATTCGTTTGTCTCTGTTTTCTTATTCACAAATTTTAAGGGTTTCGATTTTTAAAGGAAAATCTTAGGCTCAACTCAATTCAAGCTCCGAGCTAAAAAGCAAAATATATTCCTAGAGACCACGAATTTGAAAGCGACTATTCAAACGTACAAAACTGCAGTTTTGCAATGCTCAGGAGCCCCTTAGCATTTACAGCTCTGCAAGTTTGTATAAGTTATTTTGAAACCCGGGGAAGAAGTGCTTTTTGTTCTAAAGGGAGCTCATAATGCGTTCTTAATTTGTTTCTATTTAATTGACGATTTAAATCTTTGCGAATCAAATGAGGTTGCAATCTTGGGGGGGGGGGGGGGGTAAGCGTCAACGAGCAGAGGAAAAAGCCCCCTAGTCGTTAAAATAAATGCTTTTACAGTATTGGAACAACAATCTCTTTGAAATCTAAAACGTTCATCCACGGGACATTCTCGGCAGCCAGAAAAAACAAAGGAGTCACTAAATTGGGGGTTTTCGTAAATTCATTACTCTTCTTTTTCAGTCAAACTCTATTCGAAAAAAATATTGGCGAAATATGAAAATTACGATGGCAAACAAACTAATGGTGCCAACAGATAGAACGTATGGCGTCAAAATGATATGCTTGAGGTGAGCTCGTGTTCTTATGAGTCTTATTTCTCTTTGCATCCATTGTACTTGTGTAAAATTCTCTTGAACCTTGCTTTTTTTTTTTAAACGTTTATTTAAAAGTAGTTTCCATAAATCGCTACAAACTACTTTTTTTTTGTATCGAACTACTCGCTACACTATTTTTTTTAAAAAGTAGTGCGCTACACTACAAACTACTAAAAAATGTAGCTACTACAGTAGCGTCGCTACTTGTAGCGCGCTACTTCCAACCACTGATTCAAATACATATCATTAAACAGTTTAAAAACTAAAATATGTAGAGGAAAAAAATCATTTTAGAGAAGCATCAATACTTGAGCGTAGTGGCGAATTTAAAGAGCCTGATGATCCCTCAGCATTATTACATTTTGGTTTACGGACTTGCATCCCTACAAATTGACGCGAAAGAGTCGAAAAAAACCTCCCTATAACATTATCTAAAATTGTCTGAAAGTTCGTTTTTGAAACTTCAATATCGAATTTTTTTGTGAGACAGTCTCTTAACCCCAACCCTCATCCTGAAAGATGTCATGTAATTGCGTTTTCAGGACTTAATTTTGGAAATATTTCGAGAATTTCCTAGAACCCTATCCCATTCCCTAAAAATAGCAAAGAAATGGATTTTTAAGCTTTCAATTTCGGAAAAATTTCACAGGAGTGCCTTCTATTCCTTTTGCATAATTGAAGACCGTACAAACATTCCTTTTCAGGATCTAAATTTAAAAAAAAATTCCGGGTGAGGGTCTCCGATCGTTTCGCCTTGCCATCAAAGATAATCTACTATTCAAATTCTGAAACTTAAATTTCCAAAGTTTCCTTCATATTACCCCCAATCATTCCCCCCCCCCCCCCCCCCAATCACTAAAACTTGATTAAAATACGTTTTGGAGACTTCAATTCCGGAAAAATTCCGGGGGAGAGGCTACCTATCCAAACATTTGCCTAATATTTAAAGGAACAAACAAAAAATACGAACAAAAAGACTATTTTTTTAAAAAATATTTCTGAAATCCAGGGGGTTCCAATGGCCCCTCCTCACCCTGATTTCCCAAATGACGGACCTGAAATAAACTTTGAAACGAAATCCAGGAAGGATAGATCGTTTTATTGATTTTTAAAATATTTTTGGGGGAATACCCCATTGGATCTCCATGCTACATATTTTCCTGGTTTTCACCTCTCTAGCCCTTCCGAAAATGCTCGTAGTCATAGTATTGTAACGGATTCGGTGCGACTTCCACTCTCTTGAAATGAAAACACAGTTCTTGATAAAAACACAGGAAATTTATGTACACTATGTACAGGAAAGATCGTCAACAACTGCTAAATTATTCATCAGCAATTAAGCAATTATCACACAACACCGTAAACTCAACGTTTACACACGTACTTACTTCCAAATACGAAAACAACACAGCGAAATGCCTCGCTATAAACAGAGCTAATACACACTCACAGTTCGAAATCTGAATCGAAACTAAACTGTTTATCCATCGCCAACGGCTTAAATACACCGAAAAGAAATTTCTCAAATATTCCACACGCTTCTGTAAAGTAGTAGACCGTTATCAATGAAAAGAAAGAAAATAGGGGTCGTATACTTTAGCCGAATGAAAAAGGGGTTGTATATTCATTACGGGAAACTATTTACAGGTTACGTTCCTACAATAATTACTATTTACAGAATTTGTAACATTGCCCCCTTCCTAAGGACTGCACGTCCCGGGCAGTACAATCCCCAGAAAGGGTGCCAAACTTCTATCACAAGTTTACAAATATACACATTAATTAATAACTAACAGATACAGAAAACACAATAATAACAAGAAATATTACTAAACATTAAAAGCAAAAATTATCTACACATTTTATGTTATCAACCATGGTTGTTTACGTAATACTCATGAACTATGGCCATAGTATGGGGCTAACCGATCATAATGTACAACCCTAGGTTTTGCATTAGGTGATTTTTGGATCCTCACTACGACGTCATTTAGTCGGTTAACAACTTTGTAGGGTCCATCCCAATGCGACTGCAATTTGGGTGAAAGACCTTTCCGTCGGATGGGATTCCATAACCAAACCTTGTCGCCTTCGTTGAATTCATGTCCAGTAGACCTTGTGTCGTATCGGGTCTTCATCTTCTCCGCCGCGATGTTGATTCGCTCTCGTGCGAAGTTATGAACGTCTTCCAACCGGGCCTGGAGATCCTGGATGTATTCCTCAGGTGATGCAGGCGCATCCGGAGGACGACCGAAGACGAGATCACAAGGTAGCCGAAGCTCTCGTCCGAAGAGCATCTGAGATGGGGCATATCCGGTAGTCTCGTGGACAGCACTGCGGTAGGCCAGCAGGAACAAAGGTAACTTCTTGTCCCAATCCTGTTGATTTCTGGATACCATAAGCGAGAGATTATTTAGGATTGCGCGGTTAAATCTCTCCACCATGCCATCCGATTGTGGGTGTAGTGGTGTTGTCCTAGTTTTCTCAATTCCGAAAATTTGACATAGGCCCTTAAACACAGCAGAGATGAAATTCCTCCCTTGATCGGAATGAATCTGCAAAGGTGTTCCATATCTCGAGATCCAATGTTGGACTAGAGTCTCTGCTACGGTGGTAGCTTCTTGATCTGGAATGGGATACGCTTCGGGCCATTTGGTGAAATAGTCGATGGAAACAAGAATGTATTTGTTCCCATCAGCAGTTCTTGGTAGAGGACCCAGGATGTCGATCCCAATTCGTTCGAAAGGAGCTCCAACGTTGTACAGATGTAGCTTCCCTCTGCTTCTTTTCTTCGGTCCTTTACGAGCAGCACAGGCGTCACAAGAATGGCACCACTTCTCCACGTCATCCTTCGCCTTGCTCCAGAAGAAGCGCTCCCGAACTTTATTGAGGGTTTTCAAGACACCAAAATGTCCTCCAGTCGCACTACTATGTATTTCTTTCAGAACATCTGAAATCCTTGATCGGGGAAGTAGTAACTGCCACCTAGATGTTTTGCCGTCGTCAGATTCCCATTTCCGGTGTAGCACGCCGTTCCGTAAATGGAGTGAGTTCCATAAAGCCCAGTATCTTTTTGTTGCAGGACTGAAGATGGAAACGTCCTGCCAGCTAGGGTGTCGACTGTCACTTTCCATGAACTCTAAAATTGGTTTTATGTCGGGGTCTTCAAGTTGATCTTTTCGAACTTGGTCATCACTCCATGGATCAGGTTCTGATGATGTTGGAGTCACTGTCACCTGATAGGCGGTAGGGCTAGTCGTTCCATACTGTTTCTCGATTCGGGAACAATAGTGGCAGTTCTCAGGACAGGGTCTCCTTGATAAAGTGTCAGCATTACCGTGAGATAACCCTTTTCGATGCTTGATCTCCA
Organism: Uloborus diversus; assembly: GCF_026930045.1. Classification (NCBI taxonomy): domain Eukaryota; kingdom Metazoa; phylum Arthropoda; class Arachnida; order Araneae; family Uloboridae; genus Uloborus; species Uloborus diversus. Next base: position 149,374,979 of record NC_072733.1, read on the forward strand.
TGTCATATTCCTGGAGCCGCTGTATCCATCTGGCTATCTGGCCTTCCGGATTTTTGAAGTTCAAAAGCCAAGTTAATGAGGCATGATCTGTCCGAAGCAGAAATTTTCGGCCGTAGAGGTAATGATGGAAGTGTTCTACAGCTTTCACTATGGCCAGTAACTCCTTTCTGGTGACGCAGTAATTTCGCTCCGACTTTGATAAGCATTTGCTCCAGTAAGCGATGACATGTTCATTTCCGTCAATTTCTTGGGATAAAACAGCTCCGATGCCCTCGTTGCTCGCATCAGTGTCCAGGATGAAGGATTTTTCAGGCTGAGGATAGGCGAGGATAGGCGTTGATGTTAAAGCCTCCTTCAGTCGTAGAAATGCATCTTCGCATTCTTTGGACCATTCGCACTTTTGCTTGCTTTCCGTCAGCTTATGCAAAGGTCGTGCAATGTTGGAAAAACCCTTTACAAACTTCCTGTAGTAGGTGCAGAGCCCCAGGAAACTTCGCAGCTGATGGATGTTTTCGGGACGACTCCAACCCTTGACCGCAGATACCTTTTCTGGATCGGTTTGTACACCCTCAGAAGAGATGATGTGACCAAGGTAGTTCACTTCCCGGCGGAACAAATTACATTTGGACGGGCTTAACTTCAGATTGGCTTCCTTAAGCTTTTGCAGCACCTTCCTAAGATTTGCCAGATGTTCTTCGAAACTGCGTCCCACGATGATGATATCGTCTAAGTAGACCAGACAGGATTCGTAGGAAAGTCCTCTTAACACTGTCTCCATAAGACGCTCGAACGTAGCTGGTGCATTGCAGAGGCCGAAGGGCATCACTTTAAACTGCCATAAGCCTTGTCCAGTTGTAAACGCTGTCTTCTCTCGGTCATCAGGGTGTATTTCAACCTGCCAGTAGCCGCTCTTCAAGTCCAGGGTCGAAAACCACTTGTGTCCGGAAAGAGTGTTCAAGGTGTCGTCTATCCGTGGAAGAGGGTAACTGTCTTTCTTGGTGATTTCATTCAGCCGTCGGTAATCGACACAAAATCTGGTGGAGCCATCTTTCTTTCGGACTAAGATGATGGGAGAGGCCCAAGGACTGGATGAAGGTTCGATTACATCATTCTCCTTCATCTCTTTCAGGAGGGTCTCAACCTCTTCTTTCTTGGCGAACGGTAGTCGTCTTGGATGCTGTTTAATAGGGGGGTGTTCTCCAGTGTAGATCCTATGCTGTGTTAAATTCGTACGGCCAACATCCTCCGATGTAGATGAAAACAGATGCTTGAAGTCATCCACCAATTGTTCCACAGCAGTTCTTTGATCTTTCGATAATGGCGCACTCCCAATTAACTTCGATGTCAAGGACTCAGAAGACACAGTCTCGTGGGAATTGATTCTTCTAATGATGCAGTTTACTGGAGTACAAGTTGCCAGCACTTAACCTTTCCGGATATTCCTTGGCCTTTCACTCACGTTGACGACTCGCACAGGAATTACATCTTTAGAAAGGTCCACCAGCGTAGATGCTACCAGCACTCCTTTTGGGCTATTGCTTAAGTTTGGGTCTTCAATGAGTCCAAATCGAAAACTATTGCTTTCTTCAATGGAGCCAGGTATTAATGATTCTGACCTTGAGGGAATCGATAAATCTGTTTGGGCTATTATTTGATGAGCGGATTTTATATCACTTTCTGCGGGGAAAACGGCTATGTCTTCTCTCATCGAGTGCAGCTCATTTGTCTTGAAGTCGAGGTTGAAGTCATATTTCTTCAAAAAGTCCAATCCAAGTTTACTTTACCTTCAATCTCGATCTTGTCACCTGTCACAGTTTGGAGGGTAACGCAGGGCGGCGTCCATAGAATGTTGAGTCCAAATTGACGAGCCACATCTGTTCTAATAATTGTAACATTGGCTCCAGTGTCAATAATCAGTTCGCAGGGAAACCCGTTTACGTATGCGTAAACAAACAGTCCATTACTGCCGCCACTCGTCGATGAAATCTGGAAAACTTTAAGATGGGGCTCATTCCAATTTGGCGACCTCCGCCCCGCGAGATTGCCATGGCTTAGTTTTCCTGGACCTGGGAGGGAGAGGTGTTCTTCCCTCTGGTTTCTTGGCGAGCTTCACAGTTTCTACGTAAGTGACCCTCGCCGCCACATTTCCAGCACTTAAGTGATTGTCCATTTTGGTACTTGGGAGCTGAAGTCCTTTTGAGGATTCCTGCAATTTCTTTTATTTGCTTTTCCAGTTCAGCAAAGCGTGACGAAACCGGATCAGACTCCTCAGTTTTCACGCCGCGGACTAAATGGCGATCTTTGCGGGTTGCTTGCTGGGCGGCCTCCAACTTCATCGCATACACAACAGCAGAACTCAGGTCTTTGACATCCGCCATCCGTAGAGCTTTCTGGATTTCCGGATCTCGAACCCCGTCGATGTAGTAGTTGAGTGCCAGGTTGTCTCGAACATCCGCAGGACAGTCGCAAAAAGCAAGATGAGATAGTCTCTCGACGTCCGCCGCTAGCTCTTGCAGGGTTTCCCCGGTTTTCTGGAAACGGGACTTCAACTGGAGTCGGCTGAAATCTTTCTGGCACTTCTCACCGAAACGAAGCTCCAACGCAGATGTGAGGGCGGCGAAATCCAGGCGCTGGCTGTCCGGAAGGGTCTGAAGAATGTCCGCTGCGTCACCTCTCAGGGATGCTGCAAGATGGCAGGCCTTGGTAGCAGAGTCCCATCCGTTCGCTTCCGCCACTATCATGAATTGGGTCTTGTACACCTGCCACGAACTTTTCCCATCAAATGTGGCCAGTTTAATGGACGGTCGAGCAACAGATGTGGGAGCGCAAAACTGTACAGAGCTGCTTTCCGCGGTCGCCAATCTCCTTTCCATGTCTTTAATTTTCTCATCCACATGATTCTCAACTGTTGCGATGCGGTTTTCTACTGTTTCAAATTTTTCATCAAAAGCATCAACTCGATGCTCTATCTCATTAAATTTATTTTCCATCACAGTCTTTACCGAAGTAAGGTCGTTTTTAATTTCCTCTTGGTTAGAAGCTAAATCCTTTTTCAGCACCATTAAATCACTTTTCCATTGTTCTTGATTAGCCGCCATATCATTTTTTAATTGTTCTTGATTAGCCGCCATATCATTTTTTAATTGTTCTTGATTAGCCGCCATATCACTCTTCACAGAGTTGATTGCATCAAGCAGTTGTTTTAATTGTTCATCCATTGCGCGAGTAATCACCATAAAAATAAAGTCCAAATTTAAAAAGTCTTTATGAAAAAAATGTCCAAAGTCACACTTACTGCAAGAAAGTCCTGAAGTAGCCCCACGTTGGGCGCCAATTGTAACGGATTCGGTGCGACTTCCACTCTCTTGAAATGAAAACACAGTTCTTGATAAAAACACAGGAAATTTATGTACACTATGTACAGGAAAGATCGTCAACAACTGCTAAATTATTCATCAGCAATTAAGCAATTATCACACAACACCGTAAACTCAACGTTTACACACGTACTTGCTTCCAAATACGAAAACAACACAGCGAAATGCCTCGCTATAAACAGAGCTAATACACACTCACAGTTCGAAATCTGAATCGAAACTAAACTGTTTATCCATCGCCAACGGCTTAAATACACCGAAAAGAAATTTCTCAAATATTCCACACGCTTCTGTAAAGTAGTAGACCGTTATCAATGAAAAGAAAGAAAATAGGGGTCGTATACTTTAGCCGAATGAAAAAGGGGTTGTATATTCATTACGGGAAACTATTTACAGGTTACGTTCCTACAATAATTACTATTTACAGAATTTGTAACAGTATATATTCCATTCTCCTCCAAATAAAAATGATGACAATCAAATGGCTACTCATCATCGAAGGGGGGGGGAGTTCACTAATCTTGCTAAAACAAAAGGAAAAAAAACAGTATTTAGTTAAAATTTCATCACGTTTGGGAAGCAGAGAAGTGCTTGAACTAAATCCAATAAGTAACTTTTCTAACTTGGTTGTCCGTTTTCTGCTCAAGTCATTGTGGCAAAACAAGACGCATGTTTTATTCTGATCAACGTTTTGAATACAACCAACTTTAAACTATAATACTCAAAAATATACTGTCGTGAAATGTATGATAAATTTACATTTTCCCCAATCAAAACTGAATATTTATATCTCTCATATACAGTCGGCTTCCGCTCCAAAGCGATTCAACTTACGCCAAATGCATATAACGCGAGTTTTTCTCGAGTGACGAATGTTAGAGCTAACGCTAATTTCTCACCCACAACACGAAAACTTTTGGAAAAGAATCGTGACGCAAAATGACGGCTTCGCTATTTACTACTAAATATTAGTTTCGTGAATATACTTTCATCCTTTTAGCATCACTAACTGCTCTAGTTCCCACCCAGCGCTAGTCAAAACATCGCTTTGTTAGTGTGTATAAATAACAACTCCACAATTTTCTTTTAATATTTTAAATTCTAAATATGAAAGGTGATGAAATATTCTGCACCAAAGCACGCTGTTTCATGCTATGTTTGTGAAGATAGAAGGAAAAAGTGAAAATTTGTGACAAGATAACGAATTCTTGAACGCTTGAAACTCTAAAAAATGGTTCGAAGGCAGTGATGGATTTACCAGGAGGGTGGTGGAGACGACCGCCCCCTCCGTAACTGTCATTTTCGAAAACCAATAATATAGAATTAAAGGAATTACTACCTTTCGCTATTAATTTCAATTAAGTACATTCCACAAATTTGCTTTAAATTAAATTGAGACAGTGTAGTCGAAGATGGACAGCATTACCCACTTTTTAATTTGAAACCGAAGCTCGCCCCTCCCCTCTTTTTGAACATTAATAATTTTTATATTTCTATATGTATCTTCCAACCTTTTTCTTCCATGGACTACACTATACTGGTATGATGATACATTTTGCTATGATTTAGAACAGTGGTTTCTAACCCTGGGGGGTGATAGCCCCCAAAAGGGAGATTTAACTCTTGAGGGGGCGATAATTTTGTGAGGGGCGATAGGGGGTGATTAAAATTTAAAATACAGGCTAAAAGGGGGCAATTGATTCCCTCCCCCCTACATAGTGGGTTGAGGGGAGGAATATGGCTTTCACGTTTTTCAACCGCCACCCCCTTGAAAAGAATGTAAATCCGCCACTGATCGAAGATAGCACAGCAATACTGTATAGTACTATTACAGTGTAGTGCTTTATTATTACTGCATACTGTATATGTACCGTACTGTTTTTTTTTTTTTTTCATGTCTCTCTCTCCCATTGATAATTGATATTGTGCACTGCTGTTTTTTTAAAAATACGGTAAAAATTCAGCTGTTTATGCAAGAAACGGTAATATATTGTTAAGAAATGGTCTGGAACAGTTTAAAGGGTGTTTAAAAATGTCTTAAATAATTGGATAAGTTAATACAAAATTCGTATATTGTACACGTATATTTGTATATAACACACACACAAAATCAACTCCTTCAAAGTTTCAGTAAAGATACTAAAGTTAGTTGAAATCTATGATCTAATAAACTTTAATTTTAAAAGCACCAGCTTTGATACGGTGCTCCAAAACTTGAATTTGTTTATATATATATATATATGTTTTTTTTTAATTATAAAATGAGAAAAAGCTTACTGATGATCAATTGGGTGACGGAGAATTAAAAACAGCAACAATAGTGATAATAATAATGAACAGAAATTCAAAATTAACTTTAAATTTCTTTCTATTAGAATTATGTTGTCTGAAAATTAATTTTTTTTTCTCTCTTTTTTCTTCAAGTCCTTATTCTATTATACCCGGATAATTGGACAGTTCGGGCAATTAGAGTTTGGATAACTGGAATCCTACTTTGATATAACACAAATGTAATGTATCTTCAAATTCAGAAACCTGTAATTCTATTATGGGGGAAAAATTCACTTCAGAGAACTCATAATTTAAAAATATTGATTTTATTTTTAAAAAACCATTTTTTGTGAAGTTATTTCTGAAATTAGATTTTTTTGGAGTTTTAAATAATAAAAAATGTAATAAACATCCATGGAATGACACAACCAATGATTAAAAAAATTATAATAACGAAAATTTAAAAAGAATCGCCGTTTTTGGTTCTGGACCAAAAATGGCCGCCAGGGGGGGGGGATTTTGGAATGCCTCCCCTTTGTAAAATTTTTGTTTATACAATGTCTACAAGCATGCCGAGTTTCATAATTTTATCACAATTTGCAGTTTCTTCCCCCGTAGCCCCCCGACTATTTCCAAGTTAGGCGAAAACCAAAATCGATCTCGGGGGGGGGGGGAGCTGTTCCTCCCCCTCTTTGCACGACTGGGCCCTGTTAAATGCCGTAAAAAAGGGTTATATAAAAAATGTTTCCTTCTTCAAAATTTTAAAAGATTCGTACCACCAAGTTTTCTCTGTAATTCCATGGTAATTTTTGTGGACCTTTGTCATGAACAAAAGGTAAAATTCCTCGTAAAGATTAAAAAAATGTGACCTTTCAAAGACAATTTTCTTTTAAACTGTCCAAGTCTGATTTAACAAACTTTCCAGTCTTTTCTATTACTATTTAGCAATTTCTATAAATGCAGCATGAAGGAAACAAAGCTTCTAAAGATTAATATTAAAAAAAAAAAAAAAGAAACTACATTAGATTGACAACTTTTATTAGTAGATTTAATAGCCAAAAAGAAGACATTTCTAAAATATGTTGCGATAAATTTACCGAAGTTTCCGCGGTCAAACAGATGAACCCTTGGTATAACGAAATCATTTCTGATCTAAACTTCAAATCGAAGCAAAAATGCTCTCATCTCATTTCTCTGCAGCGGTTTTGTTTGCTTTTCCGATTCCTTCGTGCTGTCAATGCCTGAAGGCACTTGAGGGGTGTGTTTCGAACAATGAAAGACATTCCTCACTGACTCCTCTGAAGAACAATATCTCCTCCACACAAATTCCGGTTTGTCCCCTTTTCTGGATGTCGCGTAAATCCTGTCAGTTGTAAAACTAGTTTGCGGCTAAAACGTACAACGAGCATGATGCTTTCGTCACAACCAGGGTGCAACATTTTGCGCCATCTATTGGGTAAAGGAAGTTTTTTTCATAAAATGGGACACTCTTAAAGCACCAGGGTTAGCAAAGTTTTGGACACTATGGTAAAAAACATGGTTTTACCATCCTGTTCACAACCCTTGTGTCCAAAAGTGTCCGAATTTGTCCAAAACTACATTTTTAGTGCAATTTGCATATTGTGAGAAAATATCAAACACAGGATTCAATCTATCAAAAATTAATTGAATGTGAGCAATAAAGATGAAAACAGTCGGAAAAAAACAGAAAATTTCCAAAAAAAAACGGAAAAAATTTCCTTGAAGGAATAAATTTCCACTTCCAAAAAATTGAAAAAAAAAAAAAAAAAAGAATTTTTTCAACTTTTCAGGGTTTTAATAGAAATTTTCAGCAAAAAGTGATTAGAAATTTCTCAAGCTTAAATTCTGATGCAATTGCCTCCTCCCTCCCGTTTTATGTTAAAATACTGTCTAACGTTGATGCAAGTTGTTGTATGACAATATAATTTGCATATAGATCAAAAAATGTTTAACAATACTTTTTACAAAAAAGCTTAAACCAATAACCTTAGTAAAGGATTTATTTTCCTTCTTCATAAAACAAACAAGCATAACTTTAATCAGAAAACTATGTTTCTGCTGACTGCGAACCAAATGTACAGGGGTGCAGCAAAAAAAAAACGGGCAAGCAATTTTCCAACAAACTTTATTAAAAATAAATAAACTAACAAAACACAAAAATAATAGTATGAGAAGACCTTTAGCAATCATTAAATTTAATTGGTTTCAAACTAGCAGCCTTTTGCAGTAATACAGAGATGCAACTGCTTATTGAAATTTTCATTCAAAGTCAGCAAGTCCTTTTATCAATCCTATTCCCTATAAAGCAATTGGTTTAGAGATAATTCAATTTTATGTGTAGTTTAGGGTAGACCTTTGACTCAAAAATTGGCCATACAGTGTAATAAATGAGATTGAGGTCGAGCGAGTAGAGCATTCACTCAAAAGATGATATCTTGTCAAAAACAATGCGCTTTGCACCACTCTTGTCTTTTTGGCTATATGAATCGGTGTGGAGTTAAAGTAAAATGTCCAGTCCACAATGCTGAAGTGCTCTTAGGCCCACAAAAGTACAATAACTTCTAAAATGTCCTTCTGGTTCACTTTTTGATTCATTTTTATGGCCCTCATCCACAAAAAAAAAAGATTTTTTGTCGCTTGTCCTGATTCCATCTCAGACCAAGTCTGACTTCGGATTTTGGCGATATCTAACACTTTCTAGGGTGCTTGGAATGTCTACCAAGGGCACCCATATGCAAAATTTTAAGGGGGGAGGGATTCTCTGATATTTCCCATGGTTTAGCAGGATATTTTCCCCATGGAAACCGACTTTAGTACAGATTAGAGCTAATAAAATTTAACATTTTTGATAACTAATTTATTAATGGCTGGAGAAAAAATATTTTTACATTTTTACAAAGAAGAAAGTATTAAAAGGAAGGAAGTTCTCATTTCCAAGGGGGAGGGGGTGGCTTGAGCCCCCACTTTCCCTCCTATATAAGAGCCTATGGTGTCTACAGACCAAATCCTATGATTCTGGGGGATATGAACCGGTTGAATGGTAAATCAGTGAAAGGTATCTCTTTCAGCGTGAACTTGTGGGCACGTCTCAAACGTTTCTGGCATCTTTAGAGTCATACGAATGTACGAATTTTTGGAACTTGCAAAACTTCTGTTTGAGCTGTTTTTTCCCTTAGTCGCACTTATCGGTCAAATTCCCACAAATGACTGCTCTCGTGGAAACCTGAATATTTCATTGAACTCACTTTTGGATGACCTGACGATTAACTGAAATGTTCACTGTTCGTTTTTATACACTTTTCGGACATCGACTATCATTTCCAAGCCACTTGAAACGGCACGCCGTTTCAAATACTGTTTTTCCAGGCACAACAAGCAAATGAAATGTCGTTCTACTTGGTTAAACAACTTAAAATAGCAGGTATTTTGCTTGAAATTGTAATAAAACCGAAAAACAATACGTAAACTACGTAATGTATTGTAAATTATTTCCTAATAAAGTGAGAGACAAAAATAAATTAGGTACTCATTAAAATGGAATTACCTTTCTTCCATTCAAAGATACAATTTTTGTCTGATATTTTTTTTATCGCACCCTGTATACTGCCGTGCTAAGCAAAAAAGGGGACTTAGCAGTTGGGCTCAAGCTGAGATATTGTATTTTAAAGTTTGGCTCTTCCATATATTTGATTAAGATGTCTTTTTTAAGAATTGTTCAAAATAATAGCTCTTGATCAAATGACCCTAAAACGTTTTATTTATTAAGTAAAATAAGAAAGAGAACAACTTGGTTATAATAACTCAAATTTGTTCAAAAGGGCTGGTATGACTACTTTTACTACCGTGCTTAGCACGGCCGTATGAAATAAACTTAAAACTCCAGTTTAATTTTGGTTCAGCTTACGAAAAACCAATTTAGTTTTGATTTGGACTTAGATTGGATTGGAAAAAATGAAAACTCAATAGCTTTTATTTTCAGACAATAACATTGTATTATTTTTCTTCCAAAAAAAAAAAAAAAAAAAATTAATCATGTTTGAAAGTCCAAAATTTCAGAAGTTTCAAAGGCAATCTAAAATAGAAAATATAATTGTTATGATTAGATACACATTATATTATTAGTTGAGCGGCGACTTGACTTTTTTCTGGGTTTGACCATGAAAGCCCTCTACTCAGTTATGAAACAAAACGGTTTTTCTTCTAATTAATCTTACCTTTATGTGTATTTCTGTCAAGCAGAAAAAGATGTGTGGATAGCATATATTTTTTAATGCTTATGCTTTATATGTTACAAGAAACACAGAGCTATTGAGAAACCCAAAATTTATTCATAAAAAAATCAAATTTTCCATTTTTTCCCCCGAAAAAACCGGTTTTTTCCGTCACTTCAAAATTTCTGGAAATTTTACATCTCTAGTGAGCAAGCAAGCATATATATTTAAATTAAAAATTATTAAATAAAAACAAAAAACCCGACTGCATAAAAACCCAAAAAAAAACTAAAACAAAAAATGTATAAGCCTAGTAGTTTAGAATGTTATTAAGTACTACTGAATAACTACACCGTTGAAATAGTTTTATAACCGTACACAGATAAGACAAATCATAAATTCAAAAGCAGGAGAAAAGGATCAACAGTCGGGGCCCATTCCTTTCTGATTCAAAGAACCGCGTAAAATTTGAATGGACCCTGACTGCTTATCCTTCTGTTCTGCTTTTGAATTTATGATTTGTCTTACCTGTGTACAGTTCGAAAATTATTTTACCGATGTAGCTATTCAGAAGTACTTACTAACATTCTAAACTACTGGGCTTATACATTTTTCAGTTTAGTTTTTCTGGTTTTTATGCAGTCAGGTTTTTTGTTTTTATTTAATAATTTTTTATTTTACACTTTTTAGTTAATAATCATTGACTTAGTTATTATGATTACAAGACGGTACATTTCGCAATCTTGTCATTTCATTGGGATAGTTTGTTCCTATTGTGAGGTTTATTAAGTAACTTGCGGTGATCTAAAATACTGATAATTAGTCCCTCTAGGGACCTAACTCGGCTTAAAGCTACATGTGCTTGACCTTCGGCAAAAATGTGCGAACTTAAGTCAACCACAGCACAACTATATAAACAGCCAGTATAACTCATGATGACGCGAAATCGGAAACGTCGTCAGTCAAATCTTTCTCGCAACACTAAAAAAGCCTCTCAAGAAAGTACACGTCGCGATACTCAGTCCCTTGAATCGAGGCAAAAACAAATGCAACATGTTAGAGATGAAAATCGAATTAGTAAACAAATTAGTGTCTTGCCTTTGTTACGCATAATATATTTTTTATTACAGTACAAAATACATATAAAGAACACATGAAAGAATTTACATCAGAAAGCGGGGAAAGTACATCCAGAGCGAGGGTGTCTTGACCCACCACCTCAAGTGGGAGAAGCAATCGCTTAGACCACACGACCAATGAGACCCCAATTAGTAGACTTAGTAAGCAAAAAGTTTCAGGCAGCGAAAACTATCTGCATTTGTCGCACACAGGTAGCGTGCGACACAGTGTGCAACACCCAAGGTGCTCGGATCCCAAACTAACAAAATGTGGCAACTGGTAGTTGATATGGTAAATTTTGATTATTGTCATGTGTTTAGTGACACTCCCAAGGTTAAGACAAATCGATTGACGTAAGAATTACCGAAATTGGCCAAGGTGTTCAGCCTTCAGAACACCACATAGGCACAGACATACATAGACTTATAAATGATAGACATTGGTAAATGGTATTTAACCGCGTTCTCATTCCTAATGTAATGTAAAATCTACTTTTTTTCAAATTAGATTAACTTCTCAACTCTTTCCACACGTGTCAAGTTTCAGTTTTAGGTTGTCATGCAAACGAGGCAAGTATAAATAGCGAACGATTCCAATTGTTCTTCTCAGGGCCGATCCTAGGGTGTCGGCCGCCCTTGTGCAAAGACCTAATGTGCCGCCCCTCAAGAGTAATTTGCATATTTTGACTAATTTTTGACGTTCATATAAATATTTCTTCAAATTTCTATATCAAGTTCTAATTTAAGAAAGAAGAAAAAAAAACAAAAAACAAGAATGATGAACTTATAAAAAGGATGAAAAGCTTCATAGTAAGAAACTTCTTAGGTACAATTTATATCTTTGAAGAAAGTAATAGATACCGAAATTTACTAGTCGTAAAAACGCATTTTATAGTCTGTCTTCGGTGACATTTAGGTGACATCAGAGAAAGGACGGAGGAGGGGGGATTGCTCCCAGAAAATTATCGAAATTCTCGTACGAAAAATAGTTTTAGTAATCTTTGGTTGTGTTTGGTTGCAAGGAGAAAAGAATCGGGTATACTCAAGGTGCATGGAGAAATTTTCGAAATTGACGTCAAATATCGCTATTTTAGGAACTTTTTCTAGACTTCAGGGGAAAAGTAATGGAGTTTTCTCCTAAAATTCTTTCAAAATTGAAATCAATTCGAAGCTATTTTTTTGACCGTAGCTTAGGAAAGATCGGCGCTCTTCCCGAAAATTTTCTGAAATTGAAGTTTTAAACAAGCAGTTTTGAGTTACAGTGAAACCTGTGTAAGTTGACCACTCGCGGTGCAGTACTTTGGCGGTCAACTTATAAAAGACGGTAATATACTTCTTTTTTTTTTTTTTGACATTTCTTGCACTATGTATTCATTTTTTGAGGAATTCACCCTTACTCTTTCTGTTCAACTCATTTTCATTGTTTAATGTTATTGAAAGTGAAACAATAATTAAAAATACTATTCAAATAATTTTGTTAGTTTTTCCTTGTTTTTAACTATATTAGACACTTTAGTTTTGGAAATTCCTTATATGCCAGCTAATATTCTCTGGCTTTTTCCATTTTCAGTTAATTCTAATATTTCATACTTTTTATTAATCTCAAGTTCAGCTAACTTTCTTTTTGAAGCCTTTTATGTAAAACTTATAGCACAAAGAGCAACAAGCTCGACTATCCCAATTCATAAAGGCAAAATCAAAATGTCCTATCTCTTAATCCCTTGCACCAGAAACCTTTTAATTTTACTCATTAGCAAGCCCAGATCTGCGTACCCGCAGTGCGAGAGGCCCGCGTCCTTAAAGGGGCTAACGGCCCTAGAAATTGAAGAAAAAATAGAAAAAAAAAACTAGTACTAGGACTTCTTCACTTTACTAAGAGACACTGCTGGCTTGTATGTATGGGCCCTACATATTTGTTGCAGGGGAATCAAAATGTATAGATCCGGGCCTTCTCTTTTTAGCATAGTTCCTGTATTGTCACAACAATTGCAACTGAAAGAAAAGACTTTGAACTTTACTACTCACACCTATTTTCATTGAACAGAGTACAAAAAGCTATCTCAAATAGAACAACAAATGGAAAACAAGTTTGGAGAAAAAGAGCAGCGTTAAGCTTTATGCTGCTGTTTAGTTAGTAAAATGCTGTTCCGTCATCAAAGCATTAAAAACATTCTTGGAAAGCTATGAAAAATAATAATAGTAAAAAAAAAAATAAATAAATAAATAATAAAATAAAATAATTTGCTGAAGAAAGTTAAAAAAAAAAAAAAAAAAAAACAAGTGGTCAACTTACAAAGGGTTTTTTACAATACTCCTAACCAAATTTGGCGAACATTAGTGGTCAAGATAGACAGGTGGTCAAGATAGAGAGGTGGTCAAGTTACAGAGGTTTTCCTTCATTATATGAGATAGGACTAATTCTGTTCCTGACAAAAGCGGTCAACATAGACAGGTGGTCAACTTACAAGGGTAGTCAACTTTACAGTTTTTACTGTATCTTTATTGACGTTACTAGAGGGAGGGAGATTCAATCATCTCCCATAGAAGGTTTTCTAAATTGAAGTTTAAAATGCAAATTTAAGCTGTCTTTGGTGACTGTAAGGGATCTGACGGCTTTCCTCCGGTAATTTCTCGGCAAGAGTTTCAAAAACCCATTTTTGGCTATATTTGAAAACGATATGGGAAACGTGAAAAAATTCCGAACCGAAATATTTTTCGGAACTAAAATCCATTTTAGGCTATTTTTGGGAGGGAAGGGTTTTAGGGCTCCCAAGCGGATATGTCTAAAAGCGCAATTTTATGCAACTTTGGTGACGTTAACAAACTGGGAAGCTTCGGCGGATCTTTCGGATATTTTTCGATATTAACATCTGAAAAACACAACTATAGACTTTTGTCCACCTCACGTCGACGATTGATGGGTATATATGCCCTAGCGTCGTGAAAAGTTACATAAGCCAGGCAGTTCTCCTCTAAAGTTTTTTAGAAATTGAAGTCCCAAAATCGTATTTTAGGCATTATTTGATTACGATGGGACAAAGAGCGGGCGGAGGTTCAGTGTGCCCTCACGAACTGTTTTTTGAAACTGAAGTCAATTTCAAACTGAGGGGGTGGATTAGGAGTCTCTCTAAAGACGCTAATTGAGATTATATTTGGTAGTAATGTTTGGAAATGGATTTCGGGACCCTCCATCGCAAAAATTTCGAAAAAGAAATACGAGAAATACCATTAAGCAATTTTTGATGACATTAAGAAGGGCTGTCCTCTAAAAACACATTTTGGATTTTAAAGCCAACATTTTCAGGCTATGTGTGATTAAGTTAAGTTGGAAGGGGTGAATCAGAGATTTAATTGGGTCCTTAAGATCGGTGGTTCAAACAGCAAAATTTTTCGAAATTAAAGTCCTAAAAATGCCATTTTAAGCCTTCTTTAGTCTCGTCAAGGAGGTCTTGGCATCCTTTTACATCTTCGTTTTGGAGCTACGTTTAAATTTACTACCCGGGACAAGAGCCCTGATCTGAAACCGGGCACTTCATTCGTGATTTTAATTCGAAAACAATGCTGTAAGGGGGGGGGAATACAAAATTTTAGTTCATTCATATATGTTTGACTCACAGGGGAGTTGCAATTTTCCACTGTCTCTCTACGCAGCCGCGATTGTTGAAAACAGAATTTGTTGTTTGAAATACTTGCGAGAGTATCTCATCAGTATAGCTTTTAAAAATATAATATATAAAATATATCTTCATTGTTTAGGTCTATAAAAGCTTGGGTGGTAAACATTAGTGGCCGCCCTGGGTCCTGTCCTGAGTGCTCTTTTTAGAAGGCACCCTTTCATGCTTCAGGAGGGGGCCATTTCCCTCATCTCCCCTCCCCTGTATCGATGCCTGATTACCGGTTCTGTCATAAATTTTGCAACCAAATGAAGCATGTGTGTAAAGAGTAGATATTAATGGACAATGAACCAACACAATGTTCCCTAACAATCTATTTTTCTTAAACTATGCTATGCTGTCGGAAAATCAGCACTTACTTTGATAATTAAACATTTAAAATTCAGCACATTTATTTGACTTATTATAAGTTATCTTTTGAGAAATTCTTGAGGAATTTTGCTTGATTAAAAGAACTATATGATTCGGCCTGCGGCCGCCCCTTGCTTTGGCCGCCCTTGTGCGGTGCACACTCTGCACACCTGCTAGGATCGGCCCTGGTTCTTCTTCCTCTCTTTTGCGTTCGTCAGCCTCTTATGTGTTAGGTCCGGTAGGTGTTGGGGAGTTGCGAACTCCACCTCCGCTTATGGCCAGGGTTTATTTTTATTAACTTATTTTGTTAGTTTATTTATTTTAGTTTTTATGGACCAATAAATTTTTGGTAAAATTTTAAACAAGTTTCCAATGTTCATTTCTTCACATTGACATTGATTCTGCATCTTCCACTGTATAAGAAAGTAATATTGTTGACTGACTTACGGAAATTAGCCTTTCGGCTTTTCGTTTAAACATCGTAAGTTATCAATAAACACATTACCCTCGTTTGCATCGAGCACGCGCAGTTGGATAAAAAGCTATGAACTTATTTATGCAGATGATTCTTATCTAATTACAAAGAAGTACCAATTCGTTAAATATTTCAATTAGCTTGCATTATTTATTTTTTTAAAAAAGTAATACAAAAATAAGTTTTCCTACATATGTGCAAATGAGGAAGTTCAAAATAAAGCGGGGTTGTCCTATTTTCTCCATCCCGAAAAAAACTGTCCCGCACAAAATGTCATTTTGTTCATTTCGTTCACTTCATCAGTAAACTGAAGGTTTTGAGTTAAAAATTTGAAGTTTGAAAATAATGAATAATTATATCAATTTTTCCTATTCAAGTAATGTTTTAATATAAAAATAGCATACATAAATATGTAAATAAACAATTGATTGTAAAATATTTTAAAGTGAAAATAAAAAAGTATGATCAGTTGAAGTTTATGTAAGTGTGTTAATAAATCAAATGAGTGTTAAAATAAATTATAATGCATGCAATAGCATTTATAAAACAAGCACATCAGCTGTAAATTTTAAGATGTTTATCTGTGATGTGGAGGTTTATTGCCCATAATAAGTGCATTTATAAAATTAAAAAGTAGAAATAAAAAGTTTTTAAAGCTTGGGGTTTCAAAACATTAACAATCATATTTAAAAAGAAAAACTACTTGATATTAATAAAAGAAATGTTGGCATGAAGTGAAATCTGTTCTTGCAATACAAATACAAATGTGATGATCAGCAACAGGCTCTGACTAGGCTGTTCCCCTAGTCAATTTATTAGTCCCCAATGAAGATTAATGGCCCTTTTAAAGCTATCTACCCTCTTGTCTATTAAAGCTTCTTACAGTACACTATTCTGAATACCCACAACCCCACTAAAGTAGTAATATTTCTTAATTTGTATGACATCAACATATCCATAAAATATGCTGAGTACATAAATATTTTACTATGGAGTGACATCAATAAAAACTCGAAAAATATAAGTTATAAAATATTTTTAGCCTATAAATCTTTGTTTTGTATGTATGTCTCCAAGCATTTCATTTGACTTTCCCATTGAGTTATAAGACACTTTTATAATACTGATTGTTATGGGAAAATCTGAGGCCTGCTTTTGCTTATATCTCAGCAACTAAAGTACTTACAGACTTCGGAATTTCCCTAAATGATTTGCTTAATTTAAAGGTACAACTTAACGCTGAAAAATTGAAATTCTAAAATAAAATTATTCTTTCAGTTAGGATGAAAATCAGCAAATTTCATGTAATTTCCCTGTTAAATGTTTAAATATAAAATCCATTGTTACAAATTTTGTTTCCTTACAACAGCAATATTAATAGTAATCATAATGAAAGTTTTGAATCAAAGTTAATAAAAGTACTGGGATGAGCTGTTTTGTACTTGTTTTACAAAGAATGAATAATCCTGCTTTATAAAGAATGCAAAATATAATAAAAGAATTGCACTATGTATGGAATGTTTTATTTTTAATTAGTATTGCGGCAATATAATATATTTGAAAAATAAAAATCTTTGATTTACGTCAAACTGGGAGTTTTAGAGTAATTGATCCTTTTCTAAAAACATTTTGTTTTCAAAAATAAAATCTTACGTAAGGATGGGGGGGGGGGTTAAAAATCTTACGTTAAATGGGAGTAGGGGGGGATCAAAAATTGCCAAAATCATCCTTGCGTAATTAATGAAGGACACCATAGAACCGCTTCATGATCTGAAACTAAATTACCTCCAATCTACTCTAAGAAAATATTCATACTTTTCCCAAAAAGCTATCAAGTTACTATATTTTTTTGTTTATTATAGTTACTACATAATGAATTATACGGAAAAAAAATACAAATTGTGTTACTTAAAAAAAATAAAGTGCTTACATTTTAAAATGAATTTACTATTCTTCAATCTATGATTTAAAAAGAACTTTCATTAAAACATCATGTAAAACATTATTATGCAGAAACCAATAAAAAAATTAAGCTCTTTTGCTTCTAAATATTATGCATTTCCTTTGAGTTATAAATGGAAAAGAAATTATATACTTTGGTAGTGCTGTGAATTACTTTTCATAAAACTATAAACTGCATTAAAGTTGAGTGCTTTCCTCTTTTCTGTTAAGAATATCATTATCAAGTTTTTCTATTATATGGGGGGAAGATGGGGGGGGGGGGCGTGTCACTTGCTGGGAGATGGGCACCAATCAACCAACCATGGGCAAACCACTCAAGTATCAATATTTATTCACCATTCTACATTATGTTAAATTATACTAGAAATGTTTTTGCATAGTATTTAAAATAATTGTAACAAAAAAAAAAAAAAAAAAAAAAAAACAATAATAAAACTCAGGCAGGGGTTCAGCATTTAACATTTTGGCCCAAGACACTCTTAAAGAGCACAGAATTTCGTTTAAAACTTATAAGTTCTGTGATTTCAACAAAAATAAAAAGATTTTATTTATTTGCCTATTGACAAAATGTACTAAACATAAAAAATTTGAAAATTCTGATCCCCATAGTGGATACAACGAGATTGCAATCCTCAAGGCAAAGTGAAGGCATCAAAAGTATAAAAACTGCTTGTAGGAGAAATATTTTTGATAAAATTATTTTAGAACTGCATTTTAGAGACCTATTATAAGCAAATGATTAATATTCATCGACACAGTTGAAGCAAAAATAAAATTAAACCATTGATTCAGCATTTTAATTTTTGACTCATACAATAAAATGGAATTTTGCTTTAAAAACTTGAAATAAGCGTTGTAACGAAAATAAAGAGACTTTTCATTAATTTGTATCCTAATAAAGCAAAGTTAGCTTGAAAAAAGAATAAAATATGATTCTCATATCAGATGTAAAAAGATTGCACTTTTCAAAATGTAGGCACCTAAAGAAAAAAATGGTAAATAAAAGAGTTGATTTAAAGTTAATCATCCATGTTAGCATTGAAAAATCAAACTCATACAATTTTCTCCCAAAATAAATTACACATCGCACCATAGAAATGCAAATATTGCCAAGCTGGTAAAATGATGCGAATATTTTCTAATCAAGTCACTATAAAGGTTTAACACCAGACGGTAAGTGGCGATAATTGTAAAGTTGGTAACCCTATCTGAAGCGATTAAACTTTTCCACACCCCTACTATCCGTTTGCAGTTCTAAGTTCATTTTGCTGATTATATATTAGTATTGTTTATTAAATCATGAGAGGGGAGAAAAGGGCTTAAAAAGCTTATGATGCAAAGTGCTTACAATACCTTTTTCAGAGAAGTTTACAACAGCACCACTGCAAAATAGCTATGATAAAACCAACAAGCAAAATTACGTAAAACCAAACTGACTTTCAGCTGTTAATTTCATTTGAAGAAACAAATAACAGGCTTCACATAAATTTGGCAGTAGTAGTTAATTCTCGCTTGCAGGAGCATCACAAGAGTGCCAATTTGTTTTACAAAATTAACATATTTTGTATAAGCTCATCCCTCTAATTTAACTTTCAAAAAGGTTCCAAAAATTATTGGTTTTATACACCGGAAGTATGCATCATTTTGATTTCAAATTTTCTCTTTCAATAAACAATTTGTGAAAAATTTTTGTTTATCAGAATTTTGTGAAGGGTACGTTTTGGTTGATACGGATTTTGTGAAAGGACTATTTTTGTTGATCGGATTTTTGTGAAAGGTCCGTTAACGGATCCAAATTTCCTCAGGCCAAACCTCTGAATTAATATCGATATTTATACATTGCTAATACTGCAGTAAACAAGAATTGATCAGATTAAACTTTTGTACAGTTTAAGACACTTTTGCACAGTTTTAGGTAGTTTTGCATGGTAAAAAACACCTGTCCCGTCCAAAACCAGTTTCGGACATCCAAAACTCAACCCTGGTCAGCACATGAAACAAATTCAATATTTTTTTAACATCATTAAATTTTACTTTTCATTTTTTCAACAAATTTAGGTTCCGAACAATCTATTATTATACTCATTAAAAACTTACCTTTTCAACAAAACTTTTTCCAATGTTTTCAATTTTCAAAGTGCCTAGAGAGTATAAAGCAGTTGTAGAAAATACATTTAAACAAATCAATTTAAAAAAAAAATCAAGATCATTCCTTGAAATAAATATTTCAAATTACTGAAAGAGTAAAACTCTTCACATTTTTTTTTTATTCAACAGTCACAAGAACATTTAAAGAAAGCAAGTTAAAAATAGTTCATGCACTGACAAGAATTGGCAGATTAATTGGCAGTCAATTAATTATAATGATAATGACTTAATATTATGATTTCTCTCAGTTTCTTTTCTTTTTTGAATTTGGACATTTCGGAATTTGCTCATTTTTATTTCTGTAAGTGATGAGTTATTTTTCACCATTTTTACAATTATTTGAAAAGGGGCTCAAAAATTAAAACAAAGAATTTTATTCAAATTCTTTGGGTCAACTATTATTGTTGATGAAATTGTATTCAGTTAAAGTTAAATAAACATGAAAATTGAAAAATTTAGCTAGCAGCCTGTGCGCTAGTCAACATTGAAAAAAATTAGTTGTGGTTTATTCTATTCTAATTTTTTCCTCTATAATATGCTTTCAATATAGATACATATATGAAATAGAAAAATGGAATTTAAAAAATAATAACATTGCTTTAACCATAAATTTTTGTAAAAAATAAATAAAAATAAAATAAATTAAATTTTTTTTCAAAAGAAGAAGATATTTAACAATTAAATTTTTTGTTAAATGAAAATGCAGCAGGAGAGAGTGGGAAATAATGAGAGAAGGGACATTACGAGCGCGTACTAAGTAATATATTTGAATTAACTATTTCTACAGTACAGAATGGTAGGTTGTACTTAGTCTTTTAACAGACAAAGATCAGCCATTGAATATATATGCTTCAGTAGAGAGAACCAATGGAAATCTAAAGCAAACACATAGTTTTAAATTGCAGGTTAATAAAATTAAACTTTTAATCAGTTGAATCATAGATTAAGATAGAAAACATATGATAGAATATGGTAGTACATATCAAGTACTGTTGGGGAAAATCTGTGGTTTTGTGTTATATCATCATTAAATTATTTCATTGAGAGGTTTTATTGGGACAATTAACAAGGGTTTAGTGGAACTTAAGTAAACTAACTTTGTTTGCAATTTGTTAAAGAAATTATCTTTAATATCTCACTCAACCAAGTTACTAAACTTTTTAAGCTAAACATGTACTTAGCTTTGAATACCCTATACTATGTATTTAGCTTTGTAATTGTCATGTAGGTCAACACCTCCCATATGGGTCATTCTAAAGAAAACTTAACTTTTGAAAGCAAATATTTTTCAATTTCAACATCTTTTGTTTTCTTTTTTTTTCATCCTTACATAAGAGATACCTCATCACCTACTAGAAGTGACCATATACAATGGCCCAGCTAAGTTCCAATTATTTTATTCTTAAAGAAAAAAAATGTCTTGTTCACGGAAATAAAAAAAAACTTTTAATGTTTAAAAATCGAGGCAAATAGTAATTTTGTTAATTGTGCAAACAATCAGCTATTTGAATGATTAGTGGGAACATAATATTAAGCTCTCTTAATTAAAGTACAGCATAATTAGTAGTTTGAAATGTACTTTAAAAAATCATATTTAGTAAATTTGAGGATATACTGGCAATTTATAATTTTGGTAGAATGCCTATTATTGATGTATTTCCCCTCCATCAGTTATTTTCACCTCAGAAATAATGACATTGATAAGGTCTGTCACAGAGGTTCCATTAATATAGGCCTAATAGATACATTTTCATGAAAATTTTTTTTCTTCGTTGCTACAATCTGCACATGTTAAGCATATGAAAACATGTTTACTTCTTTTTTTACATTACATTAATTTTCATCCCTGAAATTTAAGTTCACGGAGGTGAAAAGTTTCAGAATAACCACACTAAGTTTTTGAAGCAAAATCTATCTTTTCGTCTATCGGCAAAAATCTCACAACTTCAACTATGGCTGAAAATAAACAAGGGTGCTCCCCTGTATCATGGAAAATAAAATTTGATGTCATTACAGCCACGTGTTAATGAGGAATGGCACTTTGTGTTTAGGTAACGGAGGTGAAAATTTATTGTGTGACATGACTCCTTGTCCTTCTAAAATGAACTAAAACATAATATTAAAAAATTAAATATAAACAATCAGTATTTGAGATACTTGTGAAAGGAATAATAAATAAATAAGAATATAATTTTAATTAAACAAGTTATTAAGCAACATAAACAGCCGCACAAGGTGTGTGACATGCCACGGAGGTGAGAATTCACATGTTGTGAACCAAAAATATACTAAAATAAAAATAAAAATTTTTTTGGCAGGTTTAAATAGATATATATTTTTTTGATGAAATTAAAAATCATTGTTAAATGAATAGTTCCTTAAAGTTTTTATTGTAAAAGGCGGGTGACAGAAAATTTATTGAAGAATGACCCATATGAGGCAGTGAGAAGCAAAGGGATGTAAGTGGCAAAATTAAAAATTTGGAGATAACCAGTACACATGGTAGGTGAACCTTTCGTCTGTCTTGGGGCAAGAGATGGTACTAGTAGCCCTGGTAGTTGCTGCTATACAGCATGATTTAAAAAAAAAAATCAATGAAAGCCTACCTAGGATGTTATCTTTAAACCCGTTATACTTAAAACTTGAAAATGTCCACTCACATCTCTGCTTCTCACTGCCTCATAAATGTGGTTTTTGTAATCCGAAACGACGATCAGTAGTGAAATGAAAACTGCCTTTCTTTGAGACTTGTTTGACATTTAATATTGGCAAAATGGTCCCATTATTACTAACAATCGTTAACAGCATTTTCGTTCCATTTGATAGCATAATAATTTTCAATAAACCTCAGATTCCTTGCATAAAACCTAGATTTTCACCTTTTGCCCATTTTTCTTACATTCGGCCAATGGTGCGTTAACGCACTATTAAATTTGAATAACAATTTTGAAGTTTTTTTTATGACATTTGCTTTATTTTCAGTTTATTTATAGAACTTGCAACTTTAAACCAATAGAGAAACATTTGATTAAATTCAAGTGGATTAATTATACATTTTCAAAAAACCAAATTGGGCAATAACAGTTTCAAGTTCATTCATTCTTCAGAAATTGTTTGCACCTGTTGAATTATTATTACTTTACACATAGATGTCTTTAAAGATCTTAAAAAAAGCATAAAAATAAAATTAGTAAAAAAAAATGCATCACCGTGTTATTTAAAAAATATTTATTGAAATGGTGAGTTTGTGCACTGTTGGCTGAAAATGGGTTAGTGAAATTTTAGATTTAAAAACTGTTATAATTTAAAAAAAAAAAAGATTAAAAAAAAATTTATATATATATGGAAACATATCAAAATACCACAAGAAATTTTGGTTTAAGTCCAAATAGATATTGAAATGAAGTGAAAACATAGTGCACAAAAACTTGAACTAAAGCAGGAAAGCTCAGCTTTAAATTGATATCTATGTCAACAAATACTAATCATGATATAACAAAATCATTGTTATTTCAAAGTAACATTTTCTTTATTAACGCAAATTTCATACTTCATTATGATATTTCATATTTGAGATCCATCTATTTTACAATTTTTATATATTAAAACAAATTTCCTTTTTTTTTATGATTGCTTTTAAGTGAGCTAAAACCTAATGTTAATATTCATCTGATTTATAAATATGCTACCATAAAATAAAAAGTTCTAAAATAAATCGATATTTTACACAATAATGTGTATTATACAACTGCATGTGTGACAATTTGATGTAGAACTGTTCCTTTTATAAGGATTAATACAGGATGTTTGAATCAAATGTACCAGAGTTGAGCATTAGATTAAAAAAAAAAAAAGTTTAAGCGCTTCAAGGGCAGTCAAACAGGGGGGCTGACAAAATTTAGCAGTCAAATTCTTGGAGTTTGATGAATTTTTCTTTTCCTTTTGCCTAATGCAACAGCATTTCTTTTATAAGACGACGACAACAAGAGACGACATAAATTGTTCTCTGGAATGCAGAACAAAAATCCATAACAACTACAAAAAAAATTTGGAACAGTTTTTGACAGTTTGTAAAAGAAACACACCTCAGGATAAGAGCCTAAAGAAGTGACACAAAACTTTTCTTGACACAAGAATTGTCCAGAAAAGTTTACGAAGGGAGCTCACGTGGAAGTGTACTGAATTTTTTAATAAAACCTTTGTTTGTATTGGTATCTAATTTTAAAGTTTTCTTATGCTTTTAAACATTCTATTAAGTATAGCTACTATGCCTCAAAACTCAAATTTTGAATTGGTAGCCAATGGCTACCAGATCCTCACAAAATGGTAGCCAAATCTCAAAAAATGATAGCCAAACTTTATTTTAATTTAAATTATTTAATTTATTTTAATCCGTTTATTTATTTAGTATTTGTGCGTATGTCATTGGCGTAGCAAAGAACGTTTCTTATAAAATAATAATTAAAAATAAATAAGTAAATAAAAAATATTAAAAAAATAAATAAAATAAAATAAAAACGAGCTAAAAATAAAAAAGGAAAAGAGGGTTGAGGAAAAATTTTGGAGGGGGGGATTAAACTTGGGAGGAACGGGCACTCCTGCCCAGATATTATTTAACACATCTTTTGCAAACTATAATCTGCATTAATTTATCTTTAAGCAAAACACATCAAGATAAAAAAATAAATAAATAAGATTATTATTATTATTAATTTTTTTTTTTTTCAGCTTTCAAAACTTCTAGAAACGTCACAGCTTTCAACCAAAACACAAGTTAGTTCCTTGATAAAGAAAACAACAAAATACCAAAAACTTGAACAGAATGTAAAACCTAAACCATTTGTGATTCTACAAAAATATTTTTTTGTTTTTACAAATGCATGCAGAATTTTATAAAAATCGAAGCCAGAGTGTCAAAAAATGAATAAATAAAAGAAAGGTAAACAATATAAAACAAAACGAAAAAATAAATAAAAAGTGAAATAAAAGATCCAGCAGAAGAAAAAAAGGTTTCAGCCGTATTCTTTCCACCTTCTCTAGATGCAGGAATGCCATTTTTTTTTATTATTTATGTGTTTTATAAATACGATTGTACTTCTCTTTAGTT
Source organism: Uloborus diversus (assembly GCF_026930045.1). Lineage (NCBI taxonomy): Eukaryota > Metazoa > Arthropoda > Arachnida > Araneae > Uloboridae > Uloborus > Uloborus diversus. The sequence continues at coordinate 149,399,694 of NC_072733.1, forward strand.
ATTTTGGAACACACATTTTCCTCTTCTAAATGGTGAAAATGGACAATCTACAACGTGGCGCCATTTTGAAAACGTGAGACGCCATTTTGAAAATTTACCGCGGAACTTAAAAATAACAACTTTTTTAAGGAGAAATAAAGTAAATAAACGGATATGTCTTCTCCTCCAGTAGGTTTTTTATTTTAAAAAGAAAAAAAAAAGGAAAAACTAACAATATGATTAAAACAAAAAATCAAAAATCTTGCAAAAAAACTTTTTTTTTTCAGCGATATAGTTTTTACCTTGTCTCGGAGCATTTTGACTCAAAGGCGCCATTTTTTTTTTATTCATATGTAAACCAAATGTACAAGATTAATTCTTTTTATTTTGGAAAGGACATTTTCGTCTTAACTGGTAAAATAAACAATAACAAAGTGACGCCATTTTGAAAACACGTAGTTTAAAAATACCGCAAAACGAAGAAATACCCATTTGTTAAGGAGAAATAAAGTTGAAAAATGAATTTAAGATCAAAAAAGTGTAATTTACTAAATTGGTGTATGAAATTTGTCTATTTTTACGATCGCGTGTAAAGAAAGCCGAGTTTTCGAAATAGCAAGTTTTGTAACGAATTTGCCATCGTGATTGCGATTTTTGTTTTCTATTCAGAACAAGAATACATAGCACAATTAGCCACAATTGGACAATACTCCTCCCCTTCCCTCCTTCATCCCTAGCGATCCGATAGACAAACTTTTAGTGGACAAAAGAATTTGGGGAAAGGTCATATATCAAGACAATAGGTCAGGGAAAGTTGCATTGGCGAATGGTAGCCACATTGTTGACTGAAGTGAAAATAATGGTCGCCAAAATTTGAAAATTGGTCGCATTTGGCGACTGGCGACCGCGAGTTTTGAGCTTTAATAGCTACCACTCCAAATTCAGTACATTTGATTCAGACACCCCATATATTTGTTTTTGCTAAGTTAATAATTTGTAGTCCAGGATTTTCTATTTACCTAAAAAGGGAATGTTTTTTTTTTAACTAGTTTTTTTCTGGAATACAAAAAACAGACAGCCCTCATTCAAGGTACTCAAATTTTAAAAACATTTCAATAACTGGATCAATATTGAACTAATGACCTCAAATCAAAATTTACCTTAATATTTCTCAAACAATTTTATTTGAGAAATTATTTTCCAACTTTAAAATCACAAATTGTTTGTTAAGAGGGGAGGGGGGATAAAACATAAGTTTTTTATCACAAAACTTGATGCATAGAAGTCATTCAAATAGCCATTTAAGTAGAACATTACTTACATTTTAACAATGGTTTTAGGAAGAAAACGTCCACGTCATACATTGTCATTTCTTTTTTAGACTTGTTATAAAGTCCAATTTTCAACCTAAACAGAGCCAGAATTAATATGATGTTAAAATTAAACGCAATGTAATAAAATGGTTTCAAAATACTGCTAGTAAGAAAAAACAGAACAAAAAGAGCAACAAAAAAAAATCAATGTTTAATAAAATCAAAGAACAGATGAAAATAGAAGTGGAAATCAAAATCATTTAAAAGACCTAATGGATTTGAGTAGTAGGGATGCACTGGATAGTGAATTTCCCGGATACCAAATTTCGGATATCCAGTGTCCCTTTGCATTGGGATTTGGATATCCGGCTCAACAATAGCTTTCAGTTATCTATCACATGTTTTTTTTTTCCATGCAATGCTCTTTCAAAACAATGAACCAAACCTTTTTCACAAATCATTTCTTTTAAAACATATTAAATACATTTCATGATAAATTATAATACCCCTACATTTTAATGCTTAGTGTACTGAAGTAATGTTGCATCATACAAAATGAAACATATAAAATATTTTGTTTTATTTGCACAAATTTTTTTCACGAAAACAAACTGTAGGCAAAAAATATTTCGGTAAATACCTATGGTTTAAATTTATAAATTATAGTTAGCTTAAACAGTGGAACTCTTTTCTATTTCGGGAATCCTTCAAATAACAGGGGGGCGACAGGAACTGTGAAAAAAAGTTCCCTGACTTTTCCCTGATTAAGTTCACCAAATTTCCCTGATTTACGTTACCAATGATAATGGTTTTCTTTCTTTGCTCTACTTGAAATCCATTGTATATCTGTATAAAATGCAGTATTTTTAACGTTTTAAGCTGTGTAAAGTTGTTGAACTAAAGATATATTTTCAAAAGATGTTACTTTTTTTTTTAATAAAATGGTTAAAAAATATATCAAGTCAATCTTGGAATCTTGGGGGGGGGGGGGGAACCTACAAAATAGTACATTAAATTTTTCTACAATGGAAAGATTATAGAAAATTTAAAAAAAAATACTTCACTTCCAGAAACCACTTAGCATGAGAATTTTAAGAAACTATTAAAATTACTCTTAAAAACATATGTGTATTTAAGATAGAACTAAAAAGTAATTAAAGTCATTTTGAACTAAGTTTTCAAACAGTATAATAATTGTTGCAAGAATAACAAGTAATAGTGAAAGAATAGAATATTTATGCAAAACAGATGAAACCATTTGACATCCATTCATAGGGAGCTTTTCTCTAATCAAGAACATAGGTTTTAATGAATGAATACAGCATTTTAACAATAAAAAAAAAAAAAATTACTTAAGTACACAAGTTAACTCTATTTAAAATCATTTCAGTATGTAATGAAAAAAAAATCTTAGATTGCTTTAGTAACAAAAAACTTTGAAATGCAAGAAGAAAAAAAAGCAATTAGTTAATTTCAAAACATATAAAAGAATACAACTTGGTTATAAAATTAAAGAATCACTTAAGTCTGAAGAAAAGAAAACCTTTATAATCTGCGGTGGCAACAAATAGTATAACGGCAAAAAACAAAGTTTTTTTTATTGAAAGTTCAGTTTTAGCAATTAAATTGAAAATGCAAAGAAGTGATAACTTTTAAGCTTTTATAGTATTAATTCAAAAACCAAAGATTTCTTCTTGAGATCGTGATTACAGTACGCTAATCACTTCAAGACAACGGAATAAAGGCAAAGAAGCTAAGGCATTAATGAAGGCTTCCTCTTTGCCTGTATGGTTGTTTATTTTACGTAGCATTGAAAGCGTAAAAGGAAATTTCAAGCTAGGTAAAATAAACAACCTAACAGACACAGAAGCAATCTTAGGAAGTTCATCCTTTGGTTAATAAGTAAGATTCAATACTTGGACGTTGAGGAAAAAAGATGCACAAATATGCGGCAGTGTATAATCACACCTCATTAATTTTCTTTTTTTTTAAAACAGATCATTGGCAGAAAATGCGTAGGGAATTAGAGTACTTAATTTTGTAAAGCAAAAAAAAAAATTTTTTTTTCTTCATAAAATAAATTTTCTTTGATTTTTTGTTATTTTTTCAAAATTCCCTGATATTTCCCCGACTTTTCCCTGATTAATAAAGTTCCTTGACTTTTCCCTGATCTCCTTGATCTGTCGCCACCCTGAATAAGTTTTTATGCGTGCAGTACTAGCATAAAATATTTTATTAATACTATATTGCTGTTCAGCTGATTTTTGCCAAAAGAAAAAAAACCTGACCTTGGTTAAATTATTTCCTTTTTTGTAAAATAAATTACTATTATTCCACTTTACTAAAATTAAAAAGGTTTTGGTTAAGGGGGACTTTTGTAAAAGGCTCCTTTACAGTTTGTTGCTGCCCATAAATAATGCCCCTCCCCTTTTTTAAAAAACAAATCAGACTCTCCCTACCCCTGTGTCATACATCCTCTTATCCAATCCCTTCATCACACGTAATACTGTTTTACAAGTAAGCATATTGTTATAAAACTGATGTTACACTTCTTATGACCTCTCCCTTGTCATAACAGTCAGTTTCATGAACCATTCAAAGAGACACCATTTGTAGACAATCCCTTTATGCAATTCTGATTTTTGTTAATTATTGTTTTCTCCCCCTGAATTAAGGTCTGTATGCATCTTTATATGTTAAAAGAAAGTCATGCCAAAAGAAATTGTGTCTGTGGATATGGACTACACAGCACCTACAAAATTGAAATTTGGTACAGAATTATTATGGATCAACAGCAAGGAATCTCCCTCCCTCTTATTTTCTGAACAAGCAATAGCCCTGAGCCATAATATTACGCGTGACGGACTACCCCTATAAAAAAACACAAACAGGAGTGATTTTTCATGCAAGCCAAGCGACCTTATACAGAGCTGCCACTGAGTTCCACAAATAAAAATAGTTGCTTTTGTAGTTTGTAGTATAAAAAGGCTTGTTTTTGCATTGTGTATACTCGGGGAAGAGTGCATGTTATTGAATACTTTAGCGGAAAAGCTTCTGGGTGATGCTCAACCTAACCTTTCTTCTGTGCATCATATAGTGACAGCTCTTTTACTTTTTCCACAGTGCACTGAAAATTTAAGTGACACATAGCTGCGATCCACACAGCTACGTGTTCCTTTCTCATTGTCCTTAATATCACCCGTTGTTTACTAATCCTACGCACATGCTAGTTAGTTACCAAAGGGGTGAGAAATATATTCTCTGCTGCTTTGGGCTATATTGGGTAAGCCCAAGGGATTGGGGCCAGGATGTTTCTCTCCTTTCTCCTACATTATGATCAGTATATAGAGGGGTCAAGGCGCGCGCTGGGCACTCTCTCTCCACCTTTAAATAGCTTAACTAACCTATTACCACCCCCTACCACTAGTCAACCCCAAGAGCTGAGTACTCCTGAGGGGGCAAACTGGGGGTGTCGTGACGAAATGGACACAAAGGATCATGAGGGTGAGTCCCTCACCTCGAGACGGTAAGCAACTCTGGGGGTTAAAAAAAAAAAAAGCAAAACTCAAAAACAACCAAAAATATAAATGTTGTAATGTATTGTATTTGTTAACTGTAGTAATGTGATGTCCTGTAAATTGTGATAATATACTGTTCAATGTAAAAAGAAAAAAAAAACCCCAGAGCATTGCAAGATGTAACAAGCTTCCAGGAGATGAAGGAGTCTCGAGGTTATGAAGGAAGCTACGTTCCACCCCCAGTGACCCCCCCTCGAATATCCCACTTAATAACTTTAATTTCCATTGCAGACATCATGTGATCACTCATTTTAAGCCGAGACATATAAATGATCGGTGAGTATCACAACTACGGCAGATGAATTAATAATCTTTTTTCTTTTTTCACAGCAAATAATCATTTTTTCTATTACAGAGAGGACACCCAAGAAATCGAGACAGATTGATATCTGTTCTCCACATGGACGGGGTGTCCTAGTTTATGTTTATGCCGTAGTTTATGAAATGCAGTAGTTTATACATATGCAGTAGTGTATTTATGTCTAACCCCATTCCCTTTCAGGGGGTCATGGCACACTAACGAGGTACGGGGAGATATACCGTATCTCACGGTGAGCAAGACCCACACATTAAGGGGTAAACTCCCAGCTGGGCTGACGCCCAGCACGGGGACCTTCCCCGGCGCAATAAGCACCAAGCGCGTCCGTAGCATGATACGACTATCGACCGCTGCACCCAGCCGTGCGGGGGGCCCGCTACGCGGACCCCCCGGGCGGTGGAACCTAAGGCCTACGGCTAAGAGGTGGGGTGTGTGCGGAGAAAAGTATATAGAGGGGTAATAATTAAAGGGGGTAAACAGTAGATTTCATAACACTGGGGTGTTCATATTACAGGGTGTTCAGAATACAGAGAGGTCATCCTATGCTAAGTCTATGGAGTTTCACTGGGATCATCGAAATGTGTTCAGAATATTGGGGTGTTCACATTAGGGAGTGTTCAGATTAGGGATGCGTCGTTCATAAACAATTGGGTCAAAAAGAACAAATCCTTATAATGAAAGGATCGGTTCATTCACGTAAAATATGAACAACTGTTCTTCTGAACAGTTAGCAGTTTGGTACATTGAACATGGATGAACTTGTGATAAAATGTTTTTATTTTTTCTTTAAATTACATTTATCTTCAAATTTTCAACTCTCAATCAATCTCAAATTTCCTTTTTCTCAGTGCAGTGCAATATATTCACTTCAAACCTTTTTACTTTCTGCTTTATTCATCATTTTCTTTTATTGTTGCAGTTCCTTTGCAATTTTCCAATGTATCCATTTTAGTAATGTTTTGTGTAACTTGTTTGGGCCACTAAGAAAATGTTTGGACTTTCCACTTTTTGTCCCTCGCACCTGCTAAAATCCTCCTCATGCTTGCTGTTGCTAAAATTATTTCTAAAAATACCTTTTATCACCTTTCTGGCAATCCTTTTTGTCTTCTATAACATTCCTATCAACTATATTGATTTGGCTTTATTTTCAACTTGGTTGGTGATTTCCTAGTTGCTTATTCAAACATTCAATATCCAGAGATTTTTAATAAGGATTATTAATGTTGAATTTTTCTTCAGATTTAAAAAAAGTGTTGCTTTTTTTTCTGTTTTCATGGGTACTGTGGAACAATGCTGAAGTTCCCCATAATATTTGGAGAGTTTTTTTTTTTTTTTAAATTAAGTTATTTGGTATTCAGCCTGAGCTACCAATATATTTGTTGTTACTTTTTTCGTTTTTCATGGTCTATTGGTAGTATTATATGTTGTATACAGGATGTTTCAGTTAACTGTTTCAAAATTCCTAAGAGAGGTAGGGTGCATTATGAAGACTTGAAATCATAAGCAATGCGGAGTTGAAAATGCTTTCTTTGGGCGGCGATGTACACTGGTGCGCAAAAATGAAGGACGAGACTGTTTTTTCAATATAACTTCGTACAAAAGCTTTCCAAATCAACACATTTAATACCGTAAGATCCAATACGTAAGGACATGTGTAATGTAAGCAACACTTACTAAAAGAGAAATCAGAGGGATAAAAAGAAGCTTTATTGAAATAGTAGCATGGAGTGCAATGCGACTGAAGGCCGAAACATTCCTGTGATGGGTGTCCAGCAAGAAATATCCGGTCTTTAGTATGGGATATGATCTCCCCCGACTGCTAGGCAGGTTTCACAGCGTCTGCCCATGCTGAGAATGAGGGTGTCAATGAGTTGTTGAGGCATTGCTGATCATTGGTCTTGCAGCGCCAATTGAAGCTCCCAAATCGTTACTGGTGGTAAGGTACGAGCTGCCAAGCGTCTGCCTAGAAAATCCCATACATGCTCGATGGGATTGAGATCCGGAGATCGTGCCGGCCAATCCATACGTTCAATATCCTCACTCTCTAAGAGCTGTTCGGCAGCTACTGTGCGATGACATGGTTCATTGTCGTCCATGAAAAGGAACTGCGGACCCATAGCACCTCTAAAAAGACGCACATGTGGAAGAAGAGTCTCGTTACAATAACGGGTCTCGTTGACTGAGCCTGCGTCGAAGATGTGAAGGTCTGTACGACAACCAAGCATGATGCTTCCCCAAACGAGAACACCGCGACCTCCATACCTGTCCCTTTCAATGATGTTCGAGGGATGATTGCGGCTTCTCTGCTCTCTCAGGATGAGTATGCGATGAGAATCGCTACTCAGACTGAATCTGCTCTCATCTGTAAAGAGTACTCGTCCCCATTCATTGTCTCTCCAATTCCGGTGTTCCCAGCACCACAGAGAACGCCTTCTCCGATGGGCAAGCGTTTAGAGGTACACACCGTATAGGGCGTCGTGCAAACAAACCACCCTGTGCAGTCTTCTGGCCACGATAAAACGCGATATCGGTCGTCCAGTCGCCTGTGTCGTGTGTCTAGCGATTTCTCCCGCCGTCTGCCCCCGTTTCTTCTGGCCTGTAAGACAATATACCGGTCATCTGCGGGTGTGGTTCCTTGTGGACGACCACTACTGAACCACCGGATAGCTGTTCCTGTAGTCTGAAATTGTCTCCAAAGTCGTGAAACGATGCTGTGAGCAATTCCGAACTCTGCAGCCACACTTGTCACACTGCGGCCTTCCTCCAACTTCCTAATGATTTGACCTCGGGTAAAAGCATCCAGATGTCGTCTAACAGATTGATTATTCGCCATTTCTCGCTGAGGCAGCAACTCTGTGTGATTTTAACTGCTATACGGCGTGCAATCTCATTGCCAGAAAAACTGATCTTACACCAACAACATGCTTTATACTACTCAGACTCCCCCATTATGTTTGCCTGCATATCTGCGCATGTGCTACCGTACATCACCTTACTTAATCTCCTGATTGGTCTTTCTGTCCGCTCTGCCTCTTCGTTCAGCTGATATGCTAACTTTTCGACTTCGTCCTTAATTTTGGCACACCAGTGTATACAGAAGCACCATTAGGACAGAGACTATACATAAAAAATCTTTTTAACTTGATATTTAAAACAGCAAAAGGTACGTGGGTCAAAGTAAGTATTCAAAGTGTTTTCCACTGGTTGCAATGCACCTCATATCTTTGGCGCATGGAACTCCGGAAAATCTGGAATACTCCCAACATATCTCAAATTTCTCGGGTTGAGAAATCATTTTGGACCCTTTATTACTGTATGATTTCGAGTCGCCACAATGCACCCTATCCCTCATAGGGGTTCTGAAACAGTTAACTGAAAAACCCTGTATATACAAATGTTGTAGCTGGGTAAAAAAAATATTTCAAGTAACACTCCTCTTTCTTTTGGGTAGATGTCATGCTTGACAAATGTTTGTTTTGGGGTCAAAAAAGGTCAGTTTCGACAATTTACTTCAGTTATTATTTAAAAAGCAGAAGTTTACTTAAAAAAAAACTTTATTTTGAAACCAGTTCACAGTAAATTGGCTGCAACTATCTTAATTCTTTTTAAATTAATAACATCTTGACCTTTTACAAATCATATTCTGAATTGCTTTAAAAGAACACTAGTTCTGTAATTACTTCAACATTTGCGTTATATTATATCATGAAATGCTTTCACCTTCTTTACTTGCTGACTCGCCACACGTTCTGAAGTCTGCGAAGCTTCTTTTAGGGTATGTGTCTCAAACTCAATGACGAAGAAGCAGATTGTGCTTATCTGAACATTCTATATCGGACCCCAAATAAAATATTTTTTGATTAATTTTTCATAGGCATATTTTCTTACTTTTAGCTGATTTCAGTTATTTTTTCTTCTAAGAATATTACTGATCTAATGATACATTTCAAATGTACATGAGTATGTTGTGCAGAGAGATCACCTGCAACTTTTTTTAAATGAACCAAGTCTTTCAAATGAACAATCAAAAGAATGAATTATGAATCATTTTTAATGAACGGATAATCCAATCATTTTTAATGAACAGATCATTAAAAAGAACGACATTGCCTACCTCTAGTTCAGATAAAGAGAATCCACTGTGTAGCAATCCCAAAAACAAAGACATAATAAAATTAATACGATACTAAAATCACACATTTATGATAGTGAATATCTTGACTATATTTCATTTTCTTACTTTTAAAAAGCTAATTTTCAAACAAATAAACCTGGTAAAGCATTCTTGTTTTTTTTTTGCGGGGAGGGGGGGGGGAGTAGGGGGCAAATGTTAAAGAGTACGTTCAATTTTTTTAACCTTTTTTTCGCCCTAGAAAAGAAAAAAAAGAAAAAAACAGGTCTTCTAGTTGCATTTTCACTAAAATAGCTGCTGCATTTTGTTACAATTGATTGCAAAATAGTCTTTGTTGCCCATATTTCACTAAAATAGTAGCCATAATCATCTTTGCTTCAATATAGTAGCCTCAGTTGTCAGTGATGATGTCAGAAAATGTATATTTCAATTCAAAATTCAAAAATATTTTTCTGCTGTGCAAACAAAAGTACAAAGAATATTTCAGGGAATTTACAGGACTTTATCTTAATTACACGATTTCTAAAAAAAATTAGAGCGGTCTCAGAGACCTCGCATCCCCTGTTGTGTCCTCTTTTTTTCACCTCCCCTGTTACGGGTTTAAAAAAAAGGCTTTTTTTTCCACATTTAAACTGACACTTAAAAAAAAGTCCTAGTTGTCATGAGTCAAAGAAACTGATCTTTTATGTTTTGTTCTCACAGAAACTCATTTCCATGTGCATATTATTATTTACAAATGTTTTATGGCTCATACATATTTTTAGCGGTTTAAATAATTTGCAGGATGAAATTTAACAAGATAATAAAAAGTAAAGTTTCTATATTTTATTTTAAATGTCTTTAATTTAAGACTAAAGTACCCAAATGTTATTATCTCAATTGTCCCCACTGTTAGTAAAAACTAAGCAAAAATTATTTGTAAGCAAACAAACAAGTACACAATTTGGTGGTTTTATTTTTAAATATTGATGAAGTTAAGGGGGAAAAAAACATTTAAAATTAAACTTTCATTACAAATTAGTCAACATAATCATTTTTAAATTTGTTCCCAGTTGTTAGTGCTATTATATTGTTAATGCATAATTATTTTTTAGAAAAAGCTGAAGAGAAACTTAAAAAGGAAATTGCGAAAAAGCAAAAAATGTGGAGAGCTTCCCTGCCCATTACAAAGTTGAAGGTATAATCTGTAATTTTTGTTTTAGAAGCAGAAAATAGGAAAGGAAGCACGAAGTCTCATTTCATTATCCAAAAAGTTCAAAGAATAGATTTTTATTGAATTTTTTTTCTCCCTACATTATTACCAGATGACCTGCCGGATATCTGTCTTAAAACTGTTGGGTATACAGTCTGAAGTGGAGTGACTGAATCGGATACTGGATAGTTAAAAATCAATTGGATACCAAATAGATACTACATATCCAGAGCATCCCTATTGAAAAGTTCAACATTCATTGCAATACTTTTTCTTTACACTACTTTTATAAAAATGAACAAAAATTATGCAAAACTAATAATATCTTTCACTAGAGCATTATACATATTATTCAAGTAGATGAAAAGTAATCAGTATTTCATGAAAGTATTTTGAACAAAGAAATAAATATCATATTTTAATTAGAAACAAAACTTACACTGATGAAGTAACGTTTGTCAATTCATTGTTGTAGTTATATCCAACGTAGGTTAATCTGCCATTATTTACCACCTATGTTAAGAACAAAAAAGTTTTAAAATTATAATGCAAATTCATGGTTAACAATTAATAGAGATAAGCATAAAAAAATAATGTTTTTTAAAATCTAGAGTGGACTCTCATTAATCTGGCCGAATAGGTGATTCAGGTCGTCTGAATTAATGAAAGTACAGATTAAACAAAATAACCAATAAATTGATGCTAAGCTACATAAATAAACTACTGTGCACAGTAAAAGTTGTATTTTGAATTCAAGAAAACGAAATCTAAAACTGCATTAGAGGAAAAAAGGTGTTGTATGTTCAAACATATATTTTAAATGCCTACAAAAATACATTATTGCGCTAACTCTCCTTTTATTTATACAGCATTTACATCTAAATGGATGCCTAGATTAAGTGAAGACTGGTTTAATTAGGTTCTGGATTAATGAGGCTTACTGTAATTGCAATGCACACATTAATTTTTTTAATGAATGATTGCATTCATATATCAGCCAGCAACAACATATTTTTTTATTACTTCATACTTCCTTACGTATTGCAGATCTTACGGTATTAAATGTGTTGGTTTGTAAAGCTTTTGTACAAAGTTATATTGAAAAATTCGTCTCGTCCTTAATTTTTGCACACCAGTGTATATGGTTTCTTGCATACGTGGTTAACTTCTTTTGCGGCTTCAAATTGTGAAATGGTACTTCAACTGCAAGCCTTCAAGTTATAGGCTCACTTTCATCAGAACAGATTTTGATGCAGATTAAATAATTGCTATATATTGCTAAATTGATGTTATGTGTGAGCACTTAACATAAAAACACTTTGTTCTGTTGCTGTTGTCGTGCCTCACAACTATGGGAAAGAGGGATGCCATTGCCTCAGGGTGGACTTCTAATAAAGCAACACATAGTACAATTTTTTATTTACACACAAGACAACACATGAAACATTTTACATCACAAGAGAGAGGAAAAAAACACACAGGGCAACTAGGAATTGAACCTCCAACCTCACACATACGAAGCATGTATTTTCACTGCCCGGCCACAGAGGTTCCGAACATAACGCTTTGGGGCACCAATATATTGTTTGCTTTAAAAATACTCTTAGTCTTTTAAAATGAAGCACTCACTTGAAGTGCCAATACATATTTTAAAGTCAATGAGAGTCGAGTTAATGAAACAACCAACTTTCTATATCATTGGTAAAATTATTTCCAGGCGAGATGGATAGTGGCGCCTTTCTGAACATTTCCAATCGCTCTTGAACTTAAGTGGCAGTTGAAAACTCATACATTGAGTGGTAAACAATATATCGTATCACATTAAAAAGGTCCCCCGTACTTATCACTATTTGTGGTTTAACCGATTAAATGAGGGGCAGAAGACGGCTCTGTTTCCGATCTAGACCAGAAGTCTAGTAATCCCTGATCCAAGTATCAATTCCCTTGAAGGACTTTGCGACCACTACATAGGGGAGACTGGGGAGGTTCGACTACACAAGAGGTTTGACCCACCCTATCCTTTTCATATTTAAACAAATTTTTAACTGATGAGTACTGGAAGGCAGCATGATATTGAGTCAAATCAAAAGCCGTTTCTATTTTTTAGCCAATTTGAAGTACAATTAAGAATAAATCACATGTAATAGTTTTTTCACTCAAAAAAATAAAATTTTTCGTTGCAAGTTCATCTCCCCTATGTGATTTGCCATTCAATTTTACAGAAATAAGTTGCATTATTTATATACTCTGATTAATGTGCTAAAAGCCTGTATATTTAGTTGAAAAATTCACAATTTATTTTAATACATTTTTTATTATATTTTCTAAAATGGCTATTAAGGGAGGTTCGACTGCGGTCAAACTCTTCGTTTGATGGTGTAACATTTTTAAAACAACGTATTTTATTTATTTGTTTCAAGTAAGATTGTGTTTAGTTCAAATGAAATAAATGTTGCTCTTAACTTGTAATTTGAGTCACTTAACATAGTATATATAATAGTCATTTGAAACACTTCCTGTTTGTGAATAATTATGATCAAACTAAACACAACTGAAATTTGACCCCTTTTCTACTTTGTTTAATACACTTAATGAGATATTCAACCCATACAGGCCCTTATTAATCCAATTCACAACTCGTAACACCTGAACAGCAGCGCCGCTTTGCCAAAGCAGGGCCTAGAAAAGTCAAAGGAGGTAGAAAACAGATCACATTGAGAATTTTGACAGACACCCTTGTCAAAGCTGAAGTAGAAAAATGCTTAATATGAAAAATAGTAAGAAAATGTCTAAAAATATTTTTAAAAAGCAAAACGAAGATTACACTTGTTTTTAGACAGTGAGTAAAAACGTGAAATATTCTCATGTCATTAAATAAATTTATGGTTTTTCATTTTATATAATTGTTGCTTATATCATATAATAGTAGTAAATCAGATACATTAACATTTCAGTATAGTTTTTATAACTTTTATCCTCGTTCGGTAAAACCTCCCTTATGGTGGGACAAACCTTCCTCAAGTGGGGAGGTTTGATTCAGTTTGGACTCCTGAAAAATTGTTAATAAAAAAAATATATTTAAATTTAGATAAAAAACAACAATGTAAAAAGTTGCTGAGATTTATTTCCTCTCGAAAAAAGTCAGCTAGGAATTTTTCTTATGGAAACTTTTTTTTTAAATACCTTTGTAAAAAGTGGGTCAAACCTCTCCAGCTTCCCCTATTTAATGTGCCCTAACCACCATTAACTAACATGGAATATTTTTGATTCGCTGGAATTGAAACTAGGATTCTTCAGTTACGAGTCCCAATGCTTTACCAATCGGGCCAAAACAGCTTGGTAAATAATACAACAACCTTTGCATGTTGCTTAACATATGGCTGTACTGGCCTGATTGGTAGGGTTTTGAATTCGTAACTGAAAGGTCGACCGTGCACTCTAGTGGTCATCACTATTGTGCACGGAGATGGTTCCCGTTTAATCTGTCGTGGACACGAAGGCATACAAGTTCTCCTTCCAATTTGATACCTCTGAGGATTCTGGATTAGGGATCGCCAGGCTTCTGGTCTGGATTCAAAAACAGAGCTGCCTTCAGGGTCCCATCAGAACAAGTTTAGCCACGTGTAACAACAGGGGACTATGAAGTGTAGGCTAGTGTTCCAACAAACCCTGTTATGTTTCTCCATGAGATGTTGCCAGATGCACTGGGCCCAGAGCCTGTTGCTTGTCGTCACTTTTGTATTTGTAAATAGCTTCACATACACAGATGATTGCACACAAAGCACCTTGCCTCTGGACACACACAGGAAAGATTTACAATGCAAAGAGAAGGAAATAACACTCAAGGCACTGGCAGGAATCGAATCCATAATCTGCGGCTAAAAAGACTAAGCTTCTACCACAGAGGTCTCAGACTAGTGTTATTTAACATGTTGACTATAGAGGTAATGCTGAGTTTTGCTACTTCTGACACTACAATCTACTTTGGATTTACATGAGAAGTGAGAAAGTAAAGCATAGTATTCGCAGAAATGAGATTGAGATATTTCAAAAAACAAAGTCTTGAATTCCATACTTACAATAGGGAAATTTTAGAATTGATGCTTTGTTCATGCTTTATTTTCAGTGCAAACCAAATAAGCCTGCTTGTACAATAAAGCTAGAGTACAATAGATGAAAAAAATTAAAAATTTGCAAATACTGCACTTTACTTTTCCATGGCAGTACTATTAACCCATTAAAAAATATTTTCTGCAGAAAAAAAGTAAACTTCCAATTCATACATTTTTTTTTTTCCTTTTTAAAATTTTAAACTTTTAAAATTTGATTCTATGCCTACAATTTGATTAATTCAAATGCATTTTCTCAACTTTATACTCTTGAAATTGAAATCAACAAAACTTAGTTATGGATTAACATTTAGCACTGGGATGCAAGGCAGATGTTGCGGTTAGATGGACTGCCTAATGCGAATTCCACAGTACTTAGTTCATAAGTCATGCTTGGTATTTATTTAATCAACCCACTGAAGGGATGAGAAGCAGAGTTGACTCTGCCAAACCCAGGCATCGAACGTGGGTCTGCAGTGTGGAAGTGCAAAGCACTACCACAAAACCACAGGACTTCACTTTAATTTAGAATATGAATAAAATATTTATTAATAGTAATATTCTGATAAGGAAAACAAGGTCCAAGATATTCCTGCAACCGGCTACAAATGATCTTGCGATCGACAATTTAGATAAAATAATCAAATCAAGATACAAATATGAAGGTTGTAATGTATCAAAAGAATATACTGCCCTGGGCAGGTAAATGGCAGTATTTGCAGAAATAAGCTTGAGATATTTGAAGAATCACGCTTTGGGCTCAATACCAACAATAGGAAAATGTTGGAATTCGACTTTTTTTTTCAGAGGAAATCAAATAAGCAAGCTTGTACAATAAAGCTATCGTACAATAGGCGACGAAAATCCAAGAAAAAGAAAAATTTGTAGAATCTGCCCTTCACCTACAAACGACAGTATAACGGCTTGAAACACAGGAAAAGAACTGTTCCCCAGTTTAGAGTCATTTCTGTCTCTTTTTTTAATTTCTGTTCCCATACACAAAAATTGCATTTGGAATTAACAAATCTTTTTGTGTAAAAATACTATGTGTCTATTTCATGGTCTTACTTGAAGTAGTAAAAAAACATTTGACTGGAAGAAAGACAAAGTTGAAAAGGATAAAATAGAAAGAGAAGGTTCAACAACGGCGAACGGTAGAGGTTCAACGTTATTGAAACCACTTTGTTTCTCTTTTAGTTTTATAGGCTGTGTCTTTCTGCTAATAAGCATTCTTCCTTTATTTTCTGTCCAATTGGAATTATTCTTACTTTTCTATATACAAGTGAGAAATCTTTCGTTCATAACATGATTTGTGTTCTAATTGAATCTTTTGATTGGTTTTTAACTTCTTCAATGGTGGTTTGGTTAATCCTCTAACTTAATTATTCTAACTCCTCTATTTTAACAACTATAACTCTATGTATTACTTTAAACTTAAATTTAGATTTCTCAGAACAAAAATTTCTCTGACATTTGAGGACATTCAAGAGAAAAGAGAGGATGGGGGGGGGGATGAAACCACACAGAAACTTTTACTCAACCAGGACATGAAATTTTCTGGATATCTTCACATCTATAAGCACATAAGCTCATACATTTTAAGCATAACTTCACTCACAAGTATTTTTTTCGGCCTCGTCCTAAACTTTTCTGAACTCCTGTAAGATGTATAACTCAAACATCCAATTTTAGATGGCTTTATGTTCCCATTAGAAAATCCAACTAGAAAGATAAAAGTAAAAATTAATTATGTACAGTCTCAAATAACACAATTTGCCAACTTGAAATTCATGTATTATTTGAGATCTAAGCAAAGAAATTCAGTTAAGTGTTGAGCAGAAACTTAAGACAACAATAAAATTTTATAAAAGTTAACCAATAATCTCTATTTTAAAGACTTTAGAATAGAGATTATTGTTTATTTACAATATGACTTGAAATAAAAGTTACTTTCAATCATTTTCATATTTGGGGGGATCGTAACAGATTTTTAGCATGCTCCAAAGGGAAAAAACCCTGAAGTCTTAAAAAAGAAACAAAGTTAAGGAACCTTTACCTGAATTTTTATGTGAATTAAAATTAGTATCTATTGATAACTCAGGAAGATAAATAATCAAATCTCGCCAAAAGCTACATTACTACAAAAAAAGCAAAGATATATTTTATAATCATTAAAAAAATTATACTAATAAATTAATTTTACCAAAAGGTTTATTTCATATCTGCATTTTTTTTTACTCTATTTCTATTTTAAAATATAGGTCTAAATTTTTGCAGACAATTGTTTTCTAAGAGTAAAATATGCTATAATAAAGTTCCTGTATTAACCCTTAGTAGCCTGATTTACGAAAGTGATTTATTTTTAATATTACTGTGTTTGCTTGAGGGTCTAGATGAAGGGAAAAATAGCTAAAAAAATCACAATATTTATTTTACAATATTTACAATACACAATATTTTGTATTCAACAAAACTTTTAGTAAAATGTGTTTACTTGTTCACTTTGCCATGCAAGTAATATGTCATAGATAAAATAAAACAATAATGACATTTGATTTTTTTAAAAATTTCTTTGGAAAGAATATTATACAACAGTAAAATATGTACAGCCAACCTATAAAAAAAACTAATAGTAATGTGAACATTCGGTTTAAACGATTGGTATCAAAAAAGATTGGTATCAAAATTGAAACTCTAGGTTATTAAGGATTAACAGGGTTCATACACTTGTGGTTAAAAAAAATTCCCCGACTTTTCCAGGTTTTCCAGGTTGTTTTTTAAAAAATTCCAGGTTACTCGCTCTATTCAAAATTAAGTTTAAATAGCAATATTTTCAAAATAATCAAAGTTTAAAGTAGAAACGCGGAAGAACTGAAACTTTTCTCCTTAGATTAAAAAAAAAAAATCTTTTTTTTTTCTTTCCTAAATTTTAAGTTTTTTTAAACTTTGTTAAAAATTGTTTTAATTGATTTACTAATTGTTAAAAACAAAGTGCTTCCAACTCATTTTAGCGTTTTCTCGATGTCATGAGTAATATTAGCGTTTTGCTGTAGTGGAGCAGCAATCTTTTAGCATTCGCTTTTGGTCTTTTGGTTCACAATACTCCTTTTTATTTTCTTATTTATAAAAACACAAAACATATTGAGCAAAATACAAAGCTATTTTTCAGTATAAATATAATTAACTTGTTGCATCGATCGCCATACCACAAAATGCATAATAACAAAAAATCAACATCCGCCGATTATAGGCCAATGCCAAGTATCTTTTTTCTCTTTTGCTTATTAAAGAACGCTTCCATTAAAATGTTTCTTTTCTAGAAAATAATTAATTTTTAAAAATTCATAATTTGTTGCACATTTTATGTTACTTTCAATAGTTTACATAGAGATAAACATCCAATTCTGTTTTTGGAAGTTTACGTCTACTTCCATCATGCAAAGGACCAAATATGGCGACTAAGTGAAAAACTTAAGATAATAAGTAGATTTTTAAATTTGTAGCATAAAAGTAGTTATAAATAATTAATAATCCTTAAAAAACTACAGTTAAGTCAAAATAGTCAGTTTTTAGCACATAAGGGTCTAAAGCAATTAGAATAAAAAAAATTGTTCTGAAGATAAATTTTCACATTTTTCAAGAAAATAATTATGAAATATCTGAAAAAATGGCACATTTTGCATTGTTTTCAATAGTTTGCATAGCAATAAACATCCAACTTTTTCGGGAACTTCGGCACTTAAAAAGTCTTGTGTACTTCCATCTTGGGAATGACCAAATACGGCGGCTGCGCCCAAAAATAAGAAGTAATTTTTTGAATTTATAGCATGAAAACAATTTAAAAATAATAAATCTTCATGAAACTACAATTCAGTTGAAAAGATTTTAGCACAAATTGCATCCAATGAAATGAAGATTTTAAGAACAAAATTTTTCATTTCTCAAGAAAATTATTTAAAATAATAATAATAATAAAACAATTTTCAGCACATTTTGTGACACTTTCATTAATTTGCAGTTAAAGAAAACATCCAATTATGCTTTGCTTTTGGAAACTTTGGCATTTAAGGCTCGTGTTTACTTCTATCTTGTGAGTGACCAAAAATGGCGACTACGTTTCACACGTAGCTTCAAAGACTTTCAGATTTAAAAAAAAAAACTATTTTTCCAGATCCCCCCACCCCTATTTTCAGGCTTGTGCTTCCGAAGCAGTAAATTGTCCTCTTCTCTGTTGAGTTTGTGCATAATTCTTATTCACCCGAGGAATTATTTTCTTGAGAACTATTGAGGGTCAAAAATGGCGGCTGCGAAAGTTTTTTTGGGTCGCCACTTGTTTAATTACCAGTTTTATTTTGCCTCAAAATTTTTACAATTTAGGAAAAATAGATAAAAAGGAAGATTAGATCCCATAAAACAAAATTCCCTGGGAAAAAATTGGAAAAAAAAATTTGGGGGGCAAATTTGGAAAATTCCCCGACATTTTTTACCGTTTCATTTTCCCTGACAATTTCAGGTTTTCCCGGAGTGTATGAACCCTGGTTAAAAAAAAAAATTTTTTTTGCTAAACAAGCATTCTACATAGAAATAAAATTTAAAAAAAAAATTAAAGGGACAAAAAAGTATACTTTTACTTAAGATTATCTAATTTCATTTTTTATATTTGATTTTAGAACACAAAGATATGCTAACTTAAAGCTGTCAATTTTATTGTAGTTTTTCTTTGAAATGCATGGTATTATACAACAAAAATCTTTTCTTTTTGGAGTTGTTTCATGCAATGCACAATGAAGAAAAAAAGTTTTTTTCCCCTCTAGCAAATATTGATGCAACTTTGCAGAAAAGTCACATATGACTTGACTTATTCTATAAAAAACCCAGTCCAGTAAAAGTGTTACTTCCAAAGCTCTGGAAGTAGCACTTTTATATTCCCAGGTATCATTTAACATAGCTTTGGTTAACTTTAATGTGCATTGATTGTCTCCTGAATATTCAATCACTGATTTTTCTTTTGATTTAAAAAAAATAATTGTGTACTAATAATGAATGCTTATTGCTGTTCTTAATTAAAGATGATTTATCAATTAAAATCAATTTAATATGTTATATTGGTCTTTAAACTTTATATTTTTCACTCTACACACAAAAGAGAATAAGGTACCTAGTTACAATGTTTGATAGTATTTATCACAAAAATTATATAACAAATGTTGTTTGAGTTATGTGGTCCAACGTGCCCCCACCAGGTGGACCAACGTACCCCACATCAGTCCACTTTACAAGATTCCGTTAAAACATTAATATAAAAAAAGTTTATCAATTCAGCATTTTCAAGAAAATCTATGGTGTTGAGAAGTGTTTAGTGAAACTTACTGTAGAAAATCGAACTGCTCATGAAATTTTTTGACAGGTAGTAAAAAGGTGGACCAATGTGCCCCCAAATCCTCTTACACAGAATTATGGAATTAAACTATTTCGATGATAATGAAAAAATAAGGTTAATGTAAGGCAGGGATGCCCACCTCTTATAACAGCCAGGGTGCCCCCTCCTAACCCCCAAAGCAGGATACTACTAAATTTACGACATAGGTCGCAGAACAGATGTCTGAGCTGCAAAACAATTCTGTTCAAATGTTAGAGGAAAACTCAGACAAATTTTCTGCAGAAACTCTACAGATTATTGCAAAATTTCCACAGAAAATCTGCAAATTTTCTGCTAATATCTTCCAACTAAACAAAGAATTTTGTAAAAATTCTGCAGATTTCATAAAATTAGAAGAAAATCTAAAATTCTCGGAAATTAAGATAATCCGGCAGAAAGCTCGCGAAAAACATCGAATTCGATAAGTCATATCTGCAGGAACTTTAGATTCACTCAGAACTTAAAGGAATCTGCAGAATTTGTGCAAAATTCTATCTTAAGTTGGAAGATATTTGTAGAAAATCAGCATTTTCTGCAGATGTTTCATATTCCAAATCTGAAAAGATTCTGATTTTCCTAGCGTTTTTGGTTCGCCTTTTCCTTATTTTTCCCAATCGATCTTCATTCACTGCATTTTCCTCCACAAAGGTATGTTTTGGAAACATGTCAACATTGAAACACGTCCATCGCCGAAAACTGCATGCCTTGTTTAAGATTTCAATCCTTTTGCATCCTGAAAATATTGCAATTATTTAGAAAGTTTTGAAGTGTTTTATTATATGCTACCCTAATTCAACTTGTTTTATTATTTTAGTAATTTATTTATTTATTTATCAACATTATTTTAATTGTTCTTTCATGCCATGTAAAATTAACCAAAAAAAAAAAAACCTGTATAAAACTATTTCGATTTAGGGCTCCCGTTTTGTAGAAAAGGTTGCGTTGGTTGCTTGTGCATATAATGCTTGAAGCACTTCAGAACAATTTTAGTCAAATGATTTTACTTTGCATAACAATGTCAAGTATTCTGCTTTGGAGCCCCTAACTATCGTGAAGCCCCCCCCCCTCCCACTCAAAAAAAAAAGATTAAAATACCCCTCAACTCCCCCTCCCCACTGCCAGGTGGGCACCCCAGCACAAGGATACTATTTGCTCCTTCGTACCATGAGCGAGAAACAAAGCTTCCATCCACGAGTTTGATACGAAACAAAAACAGTGCTGCACTCCTGCTTTTTTTTTTTTTTTTAACTTTAAAATTTTAGAAAATCAAGAAGTCTCACTAGTTTTCTTTCTTTCTTTTTTTTTTAGAATCACATTCAAGCTTCACTATTGTTTTTTTGCAATCATCAGGTGTTAGTTTTTTGACCACTCCATTATAATTTTTTTTAAGGTTTTCTTCTCTAATCACTTAGTGTCACCTCCCCAACACTTAATTCCTCTGCATTTTTTTTTTTTAAATACTTCCTCTAGAAAAGGAAGAAAAAAAAAGGAATTTTGGGACCAGCTCAGATTAAGTGGAGCTCAGATTAGAGGCACACTACCGTATCTTCAATAACATCTTTGTAAATTTTCAAGGACCAAATACACAGCGATCAACATTAATAAGCACTTAATGATTAGAATTTTGATGGTTACTTGCACACGTATCTCAAATTAGCAATTAAAAAAATATAACTAATGAAAGGTTTGACTCTGATACGATCTTTTTTACGAGCAAAACGTATGAAAAAAAAATAGTACCCAGAAATAAAGGATTAAATTCCTCCGCATACTTCTCCATGAAAGAGGACGTTTCCACCTTCAAGACTATGATTTCGAAAAATAAATTTCAATATCGAATCTGAAGGTTTTTAGATAGGAAGTTACCTTTCTTTTATGCAAATTCTTTGAGATGACATATTGCACACATGACTTTCTGAAGAAAATAACATGACATGCAAGCATTGAAAATGATAGGAGAAAAAAGTTCCAAAATAATTGTTCCCCGTTTCGGAATATTGTTGATGTAACAAACATAATAATCAGAAAAAAATAATGGCAAACTTGATGATAATTCAAATTAGACAACTGTTTGTTGACCAATCAAAAGCCATGAATGGTGGTTATGGTTAAATTGTCAAACTGGTGTCCTGTTGTTATTTTACTATGGTTGTGTTCGAATAGAAAGACCGACCAGCCAAGATAAGTACTGAAAAGCTTTTCTGCTTTCCATTCTGGACACTCATTGCACTTTCCACTGACGTTTTCAAACGTTATAAGATCGTCTCCTGGCATCTCGCAAGTCATCAAGGCTGACGTCACTGCCAACGAAAGTGAGGACAGATTTCTGTATCTTAATATTCTGTGGTATTGAACTTAAAATTTTAAATAACTGATGCTGCCATGTAGTGAGGCCCACTACATGGCAGTGGGCTGTACCCAATATTCTTCAATACTCCCTTTAAGTTTTGTCAGAGGATTTTCAATATAAAAGCAGTGCTAATGATTGAGCAGTAGCGCTAAAGACATGCAATTTATTTGATAACTACAGATTTTGTATGGTTTAGAGGCAAGGTGCTGAGAATTTTGCAGTCCTCTCATTAATTATATGGTAATCGTAAGACGCGAGATCAAATTAAAAAAAAAATACATCCTTAGAATAAATACATTGTGAACATAGATAGCTTTTGCACAAATTTTTGATTATGTCAAGAGTGCAGAGAAAAGTGATGAATGAAAAGAAAATGGGAGTTTGCGCGGATTTTCTGATGAAAAACGAAAAGGCATAAAATCTGGAAAGTAATATTATGAGGAAATATGAAGGGAAGATAAAAAGATTGAGAAATATTATTTTATAAAATAAAAAAATCATTGATATATACAATGTCTATGTTATCAACAGTATGTCCCAGCTTTAAAATTCTTCTAGTCATTCATGAGCTCTTATTGTAAAAGTATAGTGCCTAAAAAGAGTAGTGTGCCGATCGGCGGGGAAAAAGTGAGGTCAGATCTGAGGAAAATCCAGGTAGCGCTGCACTCGAGTAGTACGTTATGCTCCTCAATCAGACTCGTTTTAAATCAGCGATTGCATGCTGATTTCGCAGTTTAAAAGCCCCGTTTTTCGGCTTAAACTTATTTCTGCGCAAAAGACAAATTCTGTAATAAGTGCTAATTGTTACATGGGTGTTCGTTTATTTTTTGAAGCATATAAAATTACCTTATTACCTTATTATAAAACTACCTTACTTCAATGAAAATAGTAGACTATAAGGGCCCATTCATTAAATACGTAAGGGTCCCGAGGGGGAGGGGGGTTGGAAAAGCCTCTACGTACCCTTACTTGGGGGGAGGGTCAAACTCATTCTTACATAATATTTTCCAAGTCGATATTTCACATTAGAAATTGCGCGGTCAAGTGATTTGGCAGAGATTATGTTCCATTTGCGTCTGGAAGGTAAGAAACGTGTTAGGATAAGATGTTTTTTTATTTGTTTTACAAAGAATTTATAGTGTAAAATATAATAAAGGAGTCGCATTGCGTACGGCATGTTTTATTTGTAATTAATATTACATCAAAAAAAAAAAAAGTCGAAAAAACAGTCAGTTTAGATTCTTTTCAGTAACTATTTCTTTACGCAAAAGGTTTAATTTAATAATGTGAATTTAATAACGATTCCAGTGATGTAACGATTCAAGATTTGTTATTTTATCATTTTGAAAAACGAAATGGAATCTTACATAAGAATGGGGGGGGGAGTGAAAATTCTTACGTACCCTTACATGGGGGAGGGGAGTCAAAAATTGCCAAAATCATCCTTACGTAATTAATGAATGGCCCCTAAGTATTCAATAACAGCGCGTCTCTTATTTCTCTACTAATAATAAAGCTGAGTCTCTCTGTCTGGATATCTGTCTGGATTTTTGTCTGGATTTCTGTCCGGAATTCTGTCTGAATCCCTGTGACGCTCACAGCGCCTGTACCGTTCGGCCGATTTTTATGAAATTTAGCACAAAGTTAGTTTGTAGCATGGGCACCTCGAAGCGATTTTTCGAAAATTCGATTTTGTTCTTTTTTTATTTTTAAATTTTAAAAACAGTTTCCGAAGCAAAATTATCATAAGATGGACGAGTAAATTACGAAATTATCCTGACGTGGAATCGTAACATGGGAAGAGCGAATGAACATAGCCAATTGGCGAGAAATTCATCATCCATTATTTGTAAATATACAGGCTAATCAAATGACCTTTTAATTTTCTCCTTCGGGTAAAGTCGTGCGGGTACCGCTAGTTACAAAATAAAACTGCTTCTAAATTCTTGAAGCTAATTAAAAGTATCAGGGCTTCTCAGTCTGAGTCGAAGAGTCGGAGTCGCTTGAAAACCTACAGACTCCGACCTGTTTTTTTTTTTTTTTTTTAATTTTCAAGGACTTTCCTTACATTAAAAAAATAATAGGGCCACTTGCTCCGATCACATATATAACTACATACTGATTTGCAAATAACTGCAATTGGCAAACAGTTGACTTGATTATTTGTTGAATTTTCGGTAATACTCATCAACGTCAAACTGCTAGTTTGCTTATTTTTACAACGTTCTTTAGAACCTGTCAGCAAACGGTTTTGTTGTAGATAATTCTCGAAATAGAAGTAGTTTTTGAATCTGACGCTATCACTGCCAAAAAAAAGTATTTATATGTATCTTTATCATTTATCTCATATGTAAAATAGCGAAAGAAATGTATCCTTAAAAACTAAAAAAAAAAAAAATGGGGAACCTTCTCGTCCCTCTCCTTTGTCTAACATTGCTTATGATATCTTTAAAATGTTCTTTTAAAAGGAAGCGCAGCTTCTGAATCTCCCTACCCTTAATCAGGAAACAACATGACAGTGTTACAATTAAAAAATCTAAATAAGTAGCGATCAAAATAACATTGTGATACATGTTTTTGGACGCAAAAAATATTTTCCCTTTGTCGATATATGAGATTTTAAAGCCTATGGGAATTTTAAGAAAAGCGAGTCTCGTTGTTCCAAATTTAGCGAGTTTCGATGGGGACAGACATCTTTCTCACGCTCTGTAGATATGGATGTCCTGCCACATGCAGAGGAGGAAATCGTCTGTGAGAAATTGGTACCTTCAATCTCTCGCCAAGTGTTTAAATTTGCCACTTTTCTTAAAATTTCGGGAGACTTAAATACCTTTTATCTCGATAACGAGGGACGATAACAATAATAATTATTAATTTTGTACAGGATTTTAAAAAGCTGAAATTCAAGAAAAAAAACTTTTATTTTAAATATAACTTACGTGCTCGTTGATTCCGTTTGTCCGAAAGTCTTATGGTCGGTCGCTTACAGTTACCAGGCGTAGCGTTGCTGGAGATTTCCAACCTATTCTCCAGACCTATAAACAGTAGAGGTGGTGCTACCATATACCGTGCATTCGAGCTCTTTCTCATTTAGGGGTCTCATTGACTCAGGAGTCTCTCCTTTCTGCTTTAAACTCATGCTGGCTACATGACTGGGGCTTGAGTCTCCCAAGTGGCATTAAAAACAACAACAAACGGCGCCCTAAGCCATCTCGATTGATAATACATTTGCCTTAAAATATAAGTATCAAACTTTCAGAGTCAATTGTGTAACAAAAGGAAATTTGAGAAATAAAATAAGAGAATAAGAGAAATAAAATAAATAGAATTGATGGAAGACGGAAGAACGATCTTTTATGGAGTCCGATTTGTAAATTTGTTATTCTAAGTTGTAAATATTTTGTTAATATAGTGAGTTTTTCGTTTAGATAGTATTGTGCATTTTCTTTAGTTAATTTCAATAACTCTCTAAGCAATAAAAAATGCAAGCGACCAAGAAGAATCGACAAACGGTAACAAAGACAAGGAAAACATCCTTGTCTTTGTATCTACAAATTAATAGACAACTAATGTATTACCCTTCAGTTATTTCTTCTCATCTTTAAAAAAGCGATTTTTTTTCTTTTCGACTGACGATTTTTATTTATCTGTTTAATGAAAAAATGTAGCCTCGTGATAATAAACTGCACAACAATTTTTAGCGTTAATTCATTTTGATGTTGTAAACAACCAACTTTTGGGATTTTTGCTGGATTGATGAAACTAATCATATCCAGAATGCTATCACAATGTAATTCATTGATGCTGAAACAATGAGTAAATTTTTCTTCTAAAACTTTGATAAGTTTATGCAATGAATTTGAAGGATATATTAAACCGCCTTCATTAAAATGTTCTGTAAATGTTGCTGCTGCTGTACAAACCGCATTGCAATCATCGTCTAAGGAATCCTTGCATTCTATGCATTCCGTTTTTTTAATAAAAGTGCGTGCAACGTATCCAGCACCATAAAAAATTAATCTCTCATCACTCTTCTCTACAATAATAGATTCGTGATCATGGTTTAGTTTTAAATTTTTCGTAATATACTTGTCAGCATCTATTAAATTTCCCGCTTCTATAAATTTATCAATGTTACTGCTAATAGTAGATACTTGAGAATTGGAAGGAATACTCAATAGAGAATTTAATAAACTAGGTTGGACATTACTTCCTTTTGGAGGTCGTGCGAGATTATAAAAACTGAGCATTTGAATTATGGTCAAAAATTCAGCAGAATTTGAATGGTCGTTAAACCCTTTACACTGTCTTACAATTCCAAAGAGATTTTCAATTTTGTCTTGACTTAAACTAGACGTTAAAAGGTATGAAAGTTGAACTTTTTTTTTGTTAAATACTCAAGTAGAAACAATGTACTGTGCAGCGTTACCTTTAATCCAATGGATGTGCTTTTACTGATATATCTATTATGTTGGGCATGACTCTCCCATTCATTTAAAAACTTCAAAAAATCTGAAATAAAAGCAGCCTCTGGGCTTAAATATTGCAAACCTTTGGCCCTATATCTGCTCGTCATTATTTCAATTTGTTTGACAATTTTTTCAAGAAAGCTCACTGTAGGTTCCACACTTCCATATTGTCGATCAATGGTATTTTTATAAATATATAGACCCTTTAATGTTTCTTTACTAAAAAGTTAAAAGGCTAGGCTGACCTTCATTTTTTCAAAATTATTTGGAGCGATATGAGCACTAGTTAGTTTTGACATAACTCTCAATCTGACTAATTGCGAATCTTCTCTCCATGCTGTCTTAATGTGTTCTGGTCTTACTTCTCCATCAGGTGTGTTAAAGCCATGTTTCAGAAATGTATTTCTCAAGCATTTTTATTAGGTGGGGGAAATCTGATATAAAATGCAGGTAGCGAGTTTCATTCATAGGATGGGTCACTCTAAATTTTACCGTTCCATCGTCACAAATTCCCAATCCAAATTCTTTCGCCCACATCGACCTGTTCCAGGAATCACCATCACCAATCAAAGCATCAACATAAAGGCTAGCCTTTTCACTCAACATGACAGCTTCTAATAAAATTTTACTTAGAATGCTACCTTCCATGTTACCTTTAGTAGCAAACACACTAAGAATTTGGCACCAATCCCCAACAAATGGCTGAAAGAGTAACAGTAGACCATGATCACATATTTGATTTAGCTTAGAAGTTGGAGTAAAGCATCCATAATCAACAAAACCTTGAATTTTTCCATCATTTGTTAAATTCAAACTTTCTGACAGTTTGATTTCGTCGAATTGGATGCTACCATGTCTTCGAAATTCATCAAAATCGCTTAGCTTTTGTTCCAGAGCAGAAAATGTGTTTTTATTGAATCCATATCTTGATTTATATGAACTAATATGCTTTTTAATGCAAGATTTTCCAGGCAAAACTAATATTTTATTTAATCTTATGTGTTCATATAGCCTAGGACTTTTCATTCTCATTATGATGCACTCTAGAGGCCACTCGTTAGAATATCTCATTCCATTGCAACTTTTACGATTGGATGCAGCAACGCGAGCATCATTTGCTAATTTTTGCTTTGCTGTTAACTGTAAAGGTTTCGAAAGTTTCGCCTTATTCTTAATTTCCTTAACTTTTAATTTGTTTGATAAATCCATTGATTTTTTCTTCAGACGGTAAGTTACTTGATGCATGTTTTTAATTTTTTTCGCAACCATACTTTGTAAATTTGCTATATTTCTTTTGTTTTTCAGAGCTCTCTGTGTAAACAAATATTTACGTTTCTTTTTACAAAAATTACAACTTAATTTTTCACTCAATACAAAACCTTGACATTTACAGTGTCTTAAAGATGAACCATCAGCAATACATTCAGTTCGTTTCATTACAGGCAACACAAATTTGAATTCCTCTGATGTACCCATCCCATTGCACACGATTCTAGCGTCAACGTCAATAAAAAGTTTTCTGACATCCGATACTGATTTAAGAACAGGATAATCTACTTTTACACCTTTGACTAAAATAGTAGCATTGATTTGTAAATTTTCTTCTACTTCAATAGTGATCTTTTTATCGTCAATATTATTTTCCACATAATTTTCATTATATACAAAAACTACAATATTTGGAGATTTTTTAAATTTCATACAAACCCAATATTCGTTAGGCAAATTAATATGAACAATTTCATCTATAGGGCAGTAGCAGACGACGTCATCCTGGTGGACAAACAAACTCCAAGTGCTGCTGACAACTAAACGTTCTGTTCGCTCGGCTGTCAAAGCATCTCTTTCGCTTCCATGTTTTTACATCGTAATGCTGCGTGTGATCTAATTTTTGTTGAATTAGGCACTGTTCAACTAATTTCTTGGCATTGATGAGCATTTATTTTAATACTAGATAAGTTGAAGTGACTAATACAACTAGTATTTTGTTAATTTTATGTACAGATTCTTTTTTAGAGTGAGATTAAATTTTTGTTTACTTCACTCACCCATCCACTATGTTTACGTTACGTTTGCGTTGCATCAAAAATTATTTGCATTCTCGACGAGTCAAAGTCACAACTTCGTTTGCCTGTAGTGTGGGTGCTATTTCTGCTTTTTTTTCCATCCCTTCATCATATAACTTTTTTGCCTTGTCATAAATTTTGTCATTACATTTCGTGTTACGTTTAACCACAATATGCAATGTTTAGATTCTAAATTTTTTTTTTATAATCACTGAACCGACTTGCTCCGCGTTGTGTTGCTATTCAATTTCATGCTAAACAAACTTCGTTACAATTTTTCCTCTCAGTAAAACTCATCACATTGAGATTAGATAAGTCAAAGTCACAAAATAAACAGTTTTCCACAAATTTTATGAACTCTCTCCCCCTCCTCCCTTTGTTTTTGGGAATTGTTTGTTTGACATTTGTTGCCTTCTATACTATTTCTTTTGCTGTGCAGTGTAGGTGTTATTTTCTGCTGCTATTAAGTTTTTCTAGCGTTTCTTAAGCAATAAATTTTGATCAGGTCTACGGAGCCGGAGTGGAACTGATTTTGGGGGTAAAGGAGTTGGAGTCAAAGGCTCTAAATTGCCGGACTCTTTTATTTCCCCTCCAACTCTACAGACCATGTTGTCAAAAATTTCTCCTTGGATTTATGCTTAAATGTTCTTCATTAAAAATTTATTATTCTTGAACGTTTGTATAGTTATGACAATTCCCAAAAGAGGCAAAGGATGTGTGCTTAATACATGTTCTATCGAATAAGAATGTAATCCCGGGACAGTCTCGCAAATGTTTCGCCCCTGTAGCTCTACGGATGAGAAGTGCCAAAAAAGTTGTATCAGAAACACAAGGAAAATTTTCACTAGCTGGATCATTTGCTCAGAGACAGAGTTAGTCTTTAAAATTCTGCCCTGCGAATGATCTTGTTGGTATGAAAATTTGGAAGAACTATTTACACTTCATAAGGATGCATTGAATTTGACAACAGAAATATGGACTCGTTTCTGCTACCAAGTACGGAACAACATAGTAGTATGTTCTAAATATAAAGTTTCTCGCTAAATTAGGCCATACGATTACCACATAATGTATTTTTACCACATGGACAGAAATGAAGTCAAACTTAATAGTTCATGGTTCGTGTTAAAATTTTAAGTTCATTTTGCTTTATGTGTGTCAACTCTTTTAACTGGTTTGAAATTTAATTTGATCTAAAATGTGAATTCCGTTAATGAATGTGCCACTTATTTTTATTTTGATCCCATGTGCTGACATATAAGTCAGAGATAACTGTTTTAAGTTTTCAGAATGAATAGAAAATTATCTTTTAGTGAAAACTTGATTTTACACTTTCTGTAGAACCAGTGACGAAAAACGTTCCAAGCGGGAAAACTTAAAATCAGGGCCTTGTTCAAAATCTTAGCACATTGTTTAAAAATCGACTGTTATTCAATGAAGTAGGGGGGAAATGTGTAACCTTTTTACTTGTTTTTTGATACAATTTCATTTATAGCACACGATTCGTTAAAATTTTTTTTAAATTCACTTCTTGGTTGGCATCTATAATTGTAAATAGCTTTAGAGTTTTTGTACTTAGAATTGCTTAATCATCTGTGGGGACATTCTCGATTATATCTTCTTTGTTTTCGTTATTATCATCAAAGGCGTTCAGTTAATCTGATCTTGAAGGACTTCGTTATTTAATGAGATGACACGTGTCACCAACTGCTGGAAAAATTGCAAGAAGGGTACCAGCAGCTCTAGTCCTCAACTGCCATGAAGGAATATTGGACGGTCAGAGGAAATCCTTCTCACAGACAAAGAAAAATTAGACAGTGCAAAAAGGATGCCAGAGCGACTTCAAACAGCTATAAAACATTTATCTTAAAAAAAAATTCTGTGAGTCTTGTAGCTGAAAAATTATTTTGATCTGTTTGTAGAAAAACAATCATGTGGACTTTCTGAAAAAGGGTAAAGTAAATCCGGAATATTTTAACGTATCAGTACAGTCTTTTTCAGAGACTAGCAGAATGGAGTTCCACTGTATCTACAATTAGCTGCCCATTGTGGAAGAAAAACTTTTTGATGCTTTATCATTCAAAAATCATCGAAATCAATTTAATAATTTTGAATGGAATGCACAAAAATAACACATTCAAATAAAAACTTTTATTTCCAATAAAATTTCTATTGTTCCTTTTTACATACATACATATTTATACTTACACACAATGTTGTAGTTGTAGTATAATTGTTTTTTTTTTTTTTTTTTTTTTTTTACTGTAATAAATGCAAATGTGATGTCAATTGGTTTGAACCACCTTTTCTTTTAATGAGTCCCCTCAAACATTTTTTCTTAATTGAAGCACTGCTGACGTGTATATGTTATAAGTGAAAATCACCCCTCATATGAAAAATTTATGATTATGTCGAATTTTATGGGTTGTAAGCCCATATCTATGATAACCTAAAAATTATCAAACAGTTGTTGGGGTAGGTAAAAAGAATGAGTTGGCACAGAAACCACCTCTTCTCCTTAGAACAGAGTACCCTACCTTTATAACTCTAACGGATTTGATGGCAGTCCGGCAATTGAGAGAGAGGACTTAACAGAATAAATTAACATCTGCTATCGGGCCTCTGCCCTTTGCATTTTTATCTACAAACTTTCTTCGTTATAACCCCCCCCCCCCCCCGAAATAAAATCCTGGCTACGCCCTTGCAATAATCTACCCCACCTTTATGTGTCCGGGATAGGCCCGGATCTATAATTCCTTCCCTCCCATAATCGCTATCGAATAATTGTCTTTAGTCGTAACATCATTGTTTTGTGAAATCCTTAGGTTTTTTTTTTTAATGAAAAAAGGAGGAAAAAGTTTTTTTAAATTCGATCGATCCTTGCATTACATAAGTAAAAGAAATGCAGTGAAATCCCATTACAACGAACTCCAAGGGACTGATAAAATATTTCATTGTAACGGAATCGTCTAAAAACTTACTTTATTTTTATAAAAGTGTCAATTTTACAAACCTACACCCTAATATACGTAAATATGCAACTTTTACAGTTACAAAAAACTAAAATATAATTAACACATTAATTATTCTGAAAAAAAAAAATTAAAATATTGAACACTGAACTTTTATTCACTGGTCGTCATCACAAAAAGTGTTGCTATTTTCTTTTATGCGAGACATTTGGTCCCAGTAGACATTATAAAAGATTCTAATTGATAATCGTTATTATACTGACCACAAGAACCCTTTCCGAATTCGCAAGGTGCCTTGCGTTTTGGTGTGCAGAAATTGACAGCGCTTGGATAGCTTTTGTTGTCACACATAAACCCATGTTTCAGTATGAGTGCATTTCCACCTTGAATGGCTCTGTTTTGAAAGTACAAATGGAGTTTTCTAGTTTCTGAAAACAGCATTAAGTACAAAATATTCGAACTGACGTTGAAAAAAATATTTCGTGGAACAAATTTTTGAAAAAAATTTCTTCGTTAAAATGAGATGTTTTATACATCATCTTAATACGTTTTAAAATGGGTTCGTTGTATTTTTTGTTCGAAAATTTCATTGTAATGGGATTTCACTGTATATGGAATTCTACGCACTCCAATTAGTTTTTTTTTTTGTGCTATGTAAGAAAACTACGTGTAAAAAATGGACATTTTCCATTTTTGAAGTTTCTTTCTCATTTCGGAGAGGGTTCCAACTCCCTGCCCCCCCCCCCCCCACCTTTGGCTGTGCCATTGCTTGTGGTGAATATGTTGCATTATAATCTGTGCAATACGTATTTTTCAGATTTTTAACTATCATTTGTGGTAATTAGTCTGCTTCATGTTATCATACATAAAAATATGGTAAGCACATTACATATTGGCAATTCCATGGTGTCGGACGTAAAAAATGAAGAAAAATTTCTCAGTTTTAATTCCATTTACCGAATATAAACTGTTCCAAAATGATCAAATTTATTTACAAGATACTTACTACATCCCACTGAATAAAAAATCATGTTAGTTTTTCAAAATAGATTCTTAAAGTATAAACGTATTTTTGCAACATCACCAGCAACACTCTGTATCTTTAAATAAATATTCATCTGAATTCATATTATTAGCATGTATTTTTTGGAAAAAACAGAATTTCTTCGAGAGTCTACAAATATGGTTTGAAAATACTCAAGATGCTGACCTTGGTTTAACCTGCTGTAACTTATTTATAACTGAAGTGATCAAATTTTAGACAGGCATTTCAAAATATACAACTCTTTACCTTTAAAATGACACCTCATTTGTTTACATATCTTAATTTTGAAAATTTGATCA
This sequence comes from Uloborus diversus, assembly GCF_026930045.1. Lineage (NCBI taxonomy): Eukaryota > Metazoa > Arthropoda > Arachnida > Araneae > Uloboridae > Uloborus > Uloborus diversus. The sequence continues at coordinate 149,432,936 of NC_072733.1, forward strand.
TCTGGTTGACTTTATCATGGAATTGCCCATATTATTTACTTGTGTGTAATATTTATATATTGTAATACTGTAGACAATAATTTGGTTAACCTTTTAGTTCCATAAAGTGACTTGACCAAAAATTAAAAACCTTGATTCTCCCTCTCCCCCACCGTTTTCTTCAACTATTTGGATATCGCATTTAAAAAAATAGAGCTTTGCACAATGCATTTGTTTTAGATATTAAATTCAACGCCTTTTTAACGATTCCGTACCTAAGAATTATTTTGCAGGAAAAAAATTAAATTTCAGTTTTTGAGGCGAAATATCCTCTATATTATTGTGCTTCAATTTTGAAATATAGTCAGTACCCTGTTATGTTTTGATATTCATAAAAATTTGATTAATTATTCATCAGTTAAAGATTAGAGAGAAATTTAGAGTGGGGTTAACTTCAGTATTAGAATACAGTAAAGCACCTGTTATGTTTTGACAGTCATAAAAGTTTGATTAATTATTCATCAGTTAAAGATTAGAGAGAAATTTAGAGTGGCGTTAACTTCAGTATTAGAATACAGTAAAGCACGGTTTATACCTTTTTGAAGGGACTGTATGAAAAAAGCAAACAAATGAAAAAAATGTATTATAAGTATAGGTTAATGTGTATTAGACTCTGCAGGGACCAATTTAAAAAACATATAATTGATAAGAACATATAAAAAAGATAAGTATAAATGGTGCACTGTATTTTATTTTCCGGAAACGCATTAGCATTTCAGGTGAGCTACTGAACTCGAGAGAACTTCGAGCAACTATGAACCAAAACATACACCTAAATTTAACTGTTTTTTTTCCTCGCTATATTTGTCGACAAAACCTCACTACAGGTGTTAACTAGATTTTCCTGAACGTCACAGCATAAAGGTGCCTAAAAGACACTTGCACGAGGGCACCGATCAGGCTTGGCACAAACCTACCCGCCTCGTTAAAACCAAGTATTTAAGAGATCAAAAACGAATTTTCTACAATAACTACAAAAAATAATCCCGCTCAAAATGGAATCACATATTGCTTTACGAATTGTAATTAATTTACCACAATAAATAACAGTTTATTTAGGACTGATGAAAAGATTCAAAAAACAAACCTGTCGTTTTGAATTTTTCGGGGAGGGGGCAAAGGGCTATATTTAATGCAAGTTTTTATTGGAAAACAACAAAACCTGCACTCTTTTATGGAAAAAAACATTAATTTTACAAAGCTGGCCATTGAAAAATTAATGTTTTTACATGTAGAAGGGTTTTGCATTGCTTGCTCCTCCCTGGAAAACTCGAAATGACAAGCCTGAAGGGGGGGGGGGGCAGTTGACCCTTAAATGACAGGTCTGTCTAAAAACTTCCATGACTGAAAACTTACTACGCAAATTAGCAGATATACTCCACAATTCATGTTATAAATCTGAGTTGTACGAGAAGGATAACTTTTATCAATATTCAGAGGATTGAAAAGTTGGCAAAGGAAGTTTTTCTCAATATTTCAAAATCAGAATAATCATCTTTATTATCTTACATATTATCTTTGCAGATAATATACATACTCAATATCCAGCATGTATTTTAAACAGTAAAAACACTAATTATTTTATTATTTATGCTTTCTACTACTTTTATGTCAAGGCATGTTTAGTTTTTGAGAGCCAAAAATTTCTTCCATTTATTTAAAATGTTCACCAATAATTCAGTTTTATTAACAAGTGTGAAAACTGAATCTGTCTCTGGTGTGTTGTCTTTTTTTGCTCATGAAGTTCTAACAATTCAACATGTAATCTGCTCTTGAAAAACTGCACTAAAAATTTTGTACTTCTTAGGAGACCAAGTTTAGCATAAATTCTGGGATCAATTTCATAGAAAATATGATATTCGAAACAAAAATCAATCCTTTAGAAAATGAATCGAATTTTATATTTATATAATTAAACGCGCACAAAACAAGGTCATTGCAAAAATATTTGGACAGACGCCGGTATGCTAAACATGATTTTTACTTATCGTTTCAGTCACCGTAAATATATCGCCGAAATTTTACATATAAAAAATCCGAAATACATCCACAAGAGAAAAGGTAATAAGCTTTTAAACTTCAGTACGCTTTAAATTCTTTTAATGCATTGGCACTGAAGCCATAAATCGAATAATTCAGGATTAAAGTCCGTCAAGTCAGATGGCTTTGTTGAAAGCTCATTTTTACTCAATAAATATTGGTCCTTATTGTTGATTATCTTGATTTTTTCAGTTTTTCATCGTTTTTCTTCGTTATTATGGCTTTGACAATATTCAGAATGCATTTTATACAAAGAAAAAGCATAAAAGAATAACATCGCACTCGCAATAACATGCAGCTAATACGGCGAACTGGAGGTTGCTTGTCCACCAGGAACGGTTGCCAGGTTCCGTTGCTATGCAAAAAGCAGCTGACTGCTACTGCCCTATAATAGATTTATACGTGGTTATTTCAGTTTCATCTGCGGAAAGATCAAGTTTTATTTTTTTTCAAACAGGGAACATTTTTCTTAACTGCATAATTCCTGATGGACCTTTGCTTTGGTATTTTTTTTAGTAAAGTATGTTGGCAGATTTGGGAAAATTGTCGGAATTGCCTCATCTTTCAAAAAAGGTCTTCCTCGAGGAATCAAAACTTCCTCACCATTTATAATATGCTTATAATGCGTTTCAATAAAATTTTTTCGAAATGCAGAGCACAAATTGAGCATTATTTATCAAAAACTTTATCTAACCTGGGAATTAACGAGTTCCCCTTCTTTAGTTTTTCTTCATCTGCTGGAGCTTTAAAAAGCGAAACTTTTTCTTTGCATGTTTTATATCCACTTTTGCACCCTGGTACGAAACAAGATGAAGCTTTACTTCTTCTAATATTAAACTTTGATGCCTCCATTAAAAGCCTTAAACGCTGTTTCATGAAATATTCACGAAATAAAGGTAAAAAAGAGAAACGCGGAACTAAATTGTAACAAAATCCCGCGTCTACTAATGTAAACACCGCGAAATTAAACGTACACCTCGACCGCACTGCCCTCTAGCTGTTTTCATACATTTTGTCTTCAAGGGCCGCCATTCACGGGCGCTCCATTCATCCGAATGGCGCGGCATCACTCCAAAATCCGGTCGTGAATGCTGAACGCCTCATCCATTTGGATGGCGTGGCGCGGCTCGCTGGATATCCAGCCGAGCTGAAATCCATCGCACCGCGCCGATTTTCGACCGTTCCATCGCATCGTGAATGTGAAAACCCGCTTGGAGTGGGAAGTCGAGATCGTATGTACTTGAAGCGACTAATTGATATCAACCAATGAGATTTGAGCTCCCTGGGTTTGAGAGAGGTAGCAGAGGGGTGAAAATCGTGATGCAATATTTGTTTTTGTTGATGAAATCATGTTCTCTCATGTAATGGATATATTTTTTTCAACTTTTAGCTCTGCAATTGGAAAAGAAAGCAAATTCAATATAAAAATGTTGCCGTTTAAGAAATGCGTCATATGTTCTACATGCATATTGTATTTGTTTTGAATGAAACGCATGAGAATGAATCTGACAAGGGTCAAAGATTTTTCAATAATTTTCTCACAACTGAATAATACTTAGGGAATTTTGTATTTAAATTGCAAAATAAAAGCAGTATTATTTAAACCAATTACTGTTTGTGAAAATGCGTTTCGTAAACAGAGGTAGGAGAACAAGAAATTGGAAATGAAAAAGATTAACTCGTATGATCTCACTACTCTCAAAAATTAGAGCCTATAAAAGTAACAATATGAAATAAATAGGTTTTATTAACAGTTGTTAGGTTCAATAGATTGTACTCAAGGTGAGGTTTTTTTTATATGGCTAAAACCAACTGGTGCAGCACATTATTCATACTTGTCAAAAAAAAAAAAAAAAAAAAGTTAAATTTTATACGTATCTGTTCATCAACTTTAGTTAGTAACCACTAAAGCTGACTTTTTTTTACAGCATACTTTAAATATCTTTTTCATAACTGTAATGTAAGCATTTTTTAGTGCTACATAATGCTGCACTAAAAACTGCATATTCTGATATGTTTCAATTTCATCAATTGAAAAAAAGAAAATCCTACATGCCTAAATTCTTGAATTCAAAGAAAAAAAAAGAAAGTCATTCTAATATTTTGCACACAAACAAAACAATATGAATTCTTTTTTCTTAGTGATAAAGATTTCATTGAAATTAATAGTAAGAGCAGATATTGATGGTTCTTAGCACTCAGCTAAATTTTCTTACGAAGACCTTATTAAGTTCTTGCAATTAAATGAATAATCAAGTGCATATTTTCATGTTAAGAAAAATGTGTGCTATAAATTTTGCACTAGTGCAGATTGATTTTTTTTTTTGGTCATAACAGTTTTGGAATGACAATATATATTAAAACCAAATGTTCCTGGGGGGGGGAGAAGGGGCACGACTTTCTTTGCAGCACTAGTTACGAAAAACCTTACCTGGCAGCAATGAAATGGTAGGATTGAGATTTGCATAGCCTTTACAATACTGCCAGGTTAGGTTTGCCCTAACTGTATGTCTTTAATTGATAGCGATGTGCCAGATATCCAAAAGAAAATAAAGATTTGTATCCATATCATGATTAGTAGATCTTAAATGGATTTTTAGCCATAAACTCTTATTACATATTTGAAATTCTACATGTGGATAACTATAAAATAACATACAATTAAATTTGAATTAGCTTTACATTTTTTAAAGATATTATAAGGTAACATTTCAGCATTTTTTTTATACTGATTTAGGAATTGTACTATTCCTCCTATCGACTCTTCCAGCCATTCTTCGAAAAATTGAGACAGAATTCTCCGATTACTCTTCGTAAAAATGTTCTTGGCAGTGCTATGTCGGTAAGGGCAGGTCGAGAGGAATGGAACAACAGCATTTATATGCCGAAATATTATTTCTAGCCAGCAGATGTAGCAGCTACTAGTAATAGCTACAGACCAAGCTAGAAATAATTTTTCACATTTTACTTCGTCTTAAATGCAATGCAGTCTCATTCTTACCGACACTCCCCTTCTCTTCGTAGAACTTATTTTCAGAATAAATCAAATTCCTGATTATGTTTCTGCTACGGATTGATTTTTTAAATAAATCGTGCTTTTACCCTTACGGGAATACCTTTCATCTCAAATTTTACACTTGGACAAGGATCAAATTGGGTTAAAAATTCAAGGTCCATATATGTATTTGCGGATCTACATTTTTATGATCCACTAGTAATTATACACTGTAGCAGTGTTCTATTTTCAGTAGGAGATTTATGGAACCACTGTCAATTTTATAAACAAAATTTAATTTTAGAGAAAACTAAAAACATTAATTGTCAATATTCTGAAAATATTAATGATAATTATTTGTCTTTTATTCGTTCAAAAACAAATGCTTTTGATTTTTTTTTATTATTTGTGTGTGTTTATGAAGGTACTGGCTTTACAGAAAAAAACATAGATTGAAATAAGAAAAATTCTCGTAATAACAAAATAAGTTTATTCATACAGCATTTATATACATTAATCTTTTAAAGTGAACATTTATTGCCAGGTGGTGTAAAGTTGCACACATCAAATAAAAGACTATGTTACTAAAATATAAATAGTCGAAAGAATGTTAAAAATATGTATATATATTTAGATTTTATCAATAAGGAATTAAATTTCAATTTCCAAATTTTACTGCAGACAATTCTTTACTTAGAAAAAGCAATGGTGTTATTTACTTATACAACATTTTAAAATCGGAACACTCTCATTTTCGCTCAAATTTTGTAGAATTTTCATGACATTGGCTGCGTAGAAAGCTTCATTTTTTAAAAAAGTTTCATGTACTGTGAACAAAGGCAACCAATGCCAACTTGTATCCAAAAGCGTGAATCAGTATGCCTTGTGTACCAGGCTAACCTAGGGTAAACCTTGTGTACTAGGCAAATCGGAATCCTTTTTTTTTTTTTTTTGAAAATTCATAATTCCAAGTGGATAAAAAGACGCCCCTTTTGTCCCCACATGTACCATAAAATCATTAATCTCAGAGGCATCTCGTACAAAGCCAAAAATTTATAATTTTTCTTCAAAACTATTGATTATTCCTTTTTAAAAAAAATCAAACATAAGTCTAAAGAAAATATCAAGCTGAAAAATATATTAGCTAACAAACTTTCGAATCAACATTTGCAAATGAATAATAAAAAAAATAACATATTCAAAACGAAAAAAAACAACTGAAACTTACAGAAATCAATATTTTTAAGCACTATGCGGGAGATTTTAGTGATGCATGAGAGCAAAAACTATTTCATATTAATTACCTAACTACAAATAATCAAGATAATCAGTTACTACTTACTATTTTTCTATCTAGCGAATGCTTCCACACTTTCAAAAGTAAAGACGCATTGGTCTCCACTTTTCTAAGTTCACAATTATTAACTAATCGTAAAATAAAAGTACAGATCGACTATTGTGTTTACAGAAAAAAACAGACTTAAATATGTTTTACATTTTTCTCATGTAATTTTATACAAATTGAAATGGAAGGAGGGAGTCTCTACTGTGGCCATCCACCTCGATTTTTGAGATTATGTCCCAAATGTATTTGAGAAGGTCATTTAATTAATAATCACGCTAAAATCCAACATAGTCAAATTTTCATTAAAAGTTGATGATGAAGAGTTTACCCTAATCATCTCTTCCTGCATCTTTTTCGGTGCATCAGCTATCTATAAATCTTTAATGAGCCAACTTATGACTACAGGGCATTAAAAATGTATATAATTTAATTAAATCAAGCCGATTTCTTTCAAAGAACTAGCTGTGTCGAGCGTTTTAACTTTTATGGTTTTTTTAAAATAGTCGTATATCTGTTGTTTAATTATGACCACCTTGCCCCATGTACCACTCCTTTTACCTCACCACATGGGGTAAAGCAGTCATAACTACATATGAAAAAGAAAGTGAATAAAATATATTTTTTTTTCTTCTGAAAACTTAATGCAATGTGTTCTCTTAATGTAATGTTTCAAAACATATGTGAAGTTTTTACAGGAAGTCTTAAATATTTATTACGTACATAAGTTGAAAAGCAGGATTTTATGACAATTCCCCACCCTTTCCTGACCGTAATAAATAAAACAATATCATAGAGAAAAATAATAAAGTACATACACCAAATCTAATTTTTCTTTTTAAATTAAAACTAAAAATTGCATTGCATAAAAATAGTTTTCATAAATGTCCTATTTTCAATCACAAGTGATCATAGCCCCTACCACAAACTAAAGGAAACATAAAATTATAAGATAATTTTTTGTGCAGAAATCATTAAACGAAGAAAAACTGTTTTCCTAGAAATTAAAATTGCATAACTTCAACATTTCAAAACAGTAAATATAAAAGTAGTATGAAAGTCAGTGGCGCACACGAGGGGGTCCAGGGGGGTATGGGTGGGGTCCGGACCCCTCCCATAGCTCGTTTTTTTTTCCTGATTAAATTCCCCGCATGTGAAATAATTTCAAACAAAGGTAACAATTGTTTCAGTTCCAATGAGTGAAAAACTAAAATCCTAGTGTTAAAACATTTTTTAAAATATTATGCACTTTTCACATAATGCATTGCCTTTTAGAAGTGCAACGGTGATTATAAATGAATACACTGTAATAACCCTGTTTTTAGTTTTGACATTATAGAAAGAGAATTGAAAAGAGATTCTATGAACTTGAATCTATTTTTTAATTATGAGAAATGTAAAAGTGTAAATTATTTTGCTCTCTGGTTATTTTGTGTATTTCATTCAATGATGCTAATTACTTATTCAAGTTTATTTTTTACTGTTTTCCATTTTCGGGCACTGATAAAATCAAGTCGATATGTTTGACGGCATATTGGTGTATGAGATAGGAATTGCGCTTTCGACCTTGGACCCTCCCCCTTGCAAAATTCCTGTGTGTGCCACTGATGAAAGTGCATGATAAAGCAAAGTCATTATTGCAAAACAAAAATTATACAAACCTTTCTTTTTTTTTACTTCCACTACTGAGGGATACATCCTAAAAGCCAACAAAAGCGAAAGCCAAATTTAAATTAACAGGCAATCACCATCGTATGACCATTGGGACGAATTCTCTTTATCCCTTTATGTCACTTACCATAAACATGTTATGCGTCCTTTTCAGTTGCATGCATAGTGAACAAAATTGCCATTAAAAATATAATACTGCTGTGGACGAGAAGGTAAAATAATTACTTATTGAAATGAAAAATTTTAATTTAGGGGAGTAACTCAATATTAACAAACTTATATTTTACAGCATTAAAGCAAATGCGACAAGCTGTTTGCTTTTTTTTGAGTAATTGTAAATATATATGTACACATGTGTCAGGTTTTTCAAATAGATCATAAAAGAAAGAGACGACTTTTTTTATGAAGTTAAGAGTACACGATAAGGACTTAGAAAATGCTTCTCAGTTAATGGCTCTCTCCTTGTTGGTTGCTATAAAACTAAGAAATAAATTATCTTAAAATGGGCAATGTAAGTTTTTTTACCTTCAAATGTCTGTTAAACAAGGTAGTTTTGCATAGCACATTTCGAGAAACGTCAATCGTTGTGGCGAACGATTAGCGAATTTCAGTAAAAGGTAATCTGATCTATGTTTGCAACGAAAAATCTTGTGAATACAAACATGTGAATACAAATGCTTAACCTCATCTTAGTAAAAAGCAAGACACGTTTACACAAATAAATGAAGAAATTTGGCTGATGAAGCCAGGAGATAAACGTATACAAAGCTATTTGAGGACTAACTATCATTAAATTGACGTTATTTGACCAAGGACATCCAAATAATTTCAAATAAATGCAGGAATAGCGATTTTCTTTTTCAAAACAAACATTGGCGCGGTGCGGTGTGGATGCGGTCGTGAATGCGGTTACAATTTTATCCCATTCCAAATGGAACGACTCCGAATGGCTCGGCTCTATTCGGCTCGCTCGTGAATGGCGGCACCAAGAATCGAAGGGGAAAAAGCGCCGATCCGCACACTATTCTTTCTAGGCACAATAGTAAAAGTCATAGACTAATAATAAGAGTAGACCGAGCTTTCTCATTCTTGCTGATGAAGAAAATTGGTTCATAGATGTATCATGTGACTAGTGGAAGGGCTTGGCGAAGACTTTGGCAGCATGGTTGCTAGATGGTAGCATTATCTATAGTTTGGCACTCGACATGTATTTTAAGACAATGTGTTTTCATTAAAAAAAACTTCCAGGTGCAGAGATTGAACTGTTTTTCTTTTAGTTATGCATTATTTTGACATTAATAATAGTTTTTGATCAGTTTTCAGTAACTTTTATTTCATTTGGAGCTGTCAGCGTTGGCGTGAACGAAATGGCGTAAACGTTTTGCGTTAACGCAAAAATGTACTAATCGGTATCTTAAATTGAAACTGTAGGTAAAAATCTTACCGTTTGTCGATTCTTCTTGGTCGCTTGCATTTTTTATTGCTTAGAGAGTTATTGAAATTAACTAAAGAAAATGCACGCAATACTATCTAAACGAAAAACTCACTATATTAACAAAATATTTACAACTTAGAATAACAAATTTACAAATCGGACTCCATAAAAGATCGTTCTTCCGTCTTCCATCAATTCTATTTATTTTATTTCTCGCTGGCGTTGATCGTCTGCTACGATTAACGCCCGCTGTTGCTAGGATATCCACCAGTCACATGGTTTGGTTTATGAGCAGCAAAAGGGTTGCCATAGCTCGGTCTACTCTTATTATTAGTCTATGGTAAAAGTATAGTGCTTAGAAGGGGTAGTGTTGCAATCGAAACGGAAACCGTAGCACCTGAACGGAGGAAATAACCAGATGGCGCTGATGTCCTCGCCGGCGTCCGAACTACTTTGCTTCTCCCATCGTATCAATCGAACAATGTCTCATCGTATTTTATTTTTTAAATGTGCAACAAATCTTATCAATCAGGGAAAAACCAATACAAAACGTTAGTTTAGAAATTATATTTCACCTAAAAATTCCTAAACTGAGATAAAATTAATAAAAAATGCAGTTTATAAAAAATTGATTTGGTATATAATTTCTGTTTTCGCTGTGTACGTCTTTTATCATTGTGGAGCATCAAACGAAAGAAAAATAGTTTAGATATTTTGAATTTACTTTTGTTAAAAGTTGCCAAAGTTATCTTTTTTTTTTTAATTTGTTTTGATGAAACCCACCATACAAAGTAAATAAATGCTAACAAAATAACTTCATACTTAAGCTCGAAAGTGTTCGCAACTTTTTAGTATGCAGTTACTTTAATTCCATTATGCAGGGGCGCAATAATAATCAAGGGTGCGCACTTGCCCTCCCTTAGGGCAAGTGCGCACCCCCTTCAATATCGAGGAGCCCCTCCCCCAAAAAATGAGAAAAATACTCCTCAAAACCATTCCTCCCCCCCAAAAAAAAATTTTTTTTTTCTCAATGGTAGTCTGCCAGTCTGCGCCCTGACCCCCCCTCCTAGATGGGCACCCTTGATTAGTGAATTAAAGATGAAAAATTAAAGTAATATTACTAATTTACAATTATAGTAATACATAGTCACAAATTAGTTTAAATAGGGAATTAATACCCCAAAATGTTTTCAAGTAAAAAATAAAACATATTTTTTAGTAATAAGTTAGCCTATATTAGGATTAATATAGCAGTTTTGCTCCTTTTTTTTCACATCAAACATAAAGCACAAGTTAATTTTGAATAACTTATTAAAGAACATAGTTACTAGGAAATTTAAACAATATTGCCCTCCCTTAGGGCAAGTGCGCACCCCCTTCAATATCGAGGAGCCCCTCCCCCAAAAAATGAGAAAAATACTCCTCAAAACATTCCTCCCCCCCCCCAAAAAAAAATTTTTTTCTCAACGGTAGTCTGCCAGTCTGCGCCCTGACCCCCCCCTCCTAGATGGGCACCCTTGATTAGTGCCCTAGATGGGCACCCTTGATTAGTGAATTAAAGATGAAAAATTAAAGTAATATTACTAATTTACAATTATAGTAATACATAGTCACAAATTAGTTTAAATAGGGAATTAATACCCCAAAATGTTTTCAAGTAAAAAATAAAACATATTTTTTAGTAATAAGTTAGCCTATATTAGGATTAATATAGCAGTTTTGCTCCTTTTTTTTTTCACATCAAACATAAAGCACAAGTTAATTTTGAATAGCTTATTAAAGAACATAGTTACTAGAAATTTAAAACAATATACACAAAAAATGAAACTACTTTCTGCAGCAAAAGTGTTAATAATAACAAATAGAACTTGTATGTATTTAAACAAAATATTCAAGAATTTTGAATAAACAAGACTCATTGCTCACAACATTCGCAGGAAAAAAATAATAAGTTTTATTATTTTACAAATGAGACATATTATTTGTATCAGTACAAGGTGATACAGTACATGCAAATTATTTTATTGAAAAACTATTTTACAAAGTAAATATCTCGATGTTTGAATACGATAAAAATGAAACAGTTTTTTAAAAGTAAAATTTGAACAATTATAGATTAACACATAGGGAAGAAATGAACTTTACTCAGAAATAGATGACTGAAATTTATACATTAAAATGATTTTTTTTACACATTTAATACAAATAGCTAAAACCTCTTTTAAAATAAATAATTAGCACATTTACACATAGGCGTCGGAACCGGGGGAGCTGAGGGAGCTTGAGTTTCCCCTGGAATGTTTCAGACCGGCTTGGCTCCCCCGGAAAATTCTTGCACTGCTGCTTTTTGCCGTACATTGTTTACCTCAACCTGATTTCAAAAATGTGTGCTGCCTTTTTTGGGAATTTCGGAATTTCTACTCAATGAGCAACAAAAGCAGTGAGCAGACGGAGTGGTCAGTGCACTTGAATTCACCTTCACCTTTTTTTTCACTGTTTAAACACTCTTGATTGCCGAAATGCGGGAAAGTGGACTCTACTCCGCGACTTGCGAAAACCAGTACCAGTCAGAGGCGTAGTATAACCAAACATTTTTTTTAAAGGGGGGGGGGCACCAGAGCCATCACCAAGAAGGGTTTTGCTACCTCCCCCCGCCCAGTTTTTTGGAAATGGCGTCACCAATTTCATATTAGTAATGAAAAAAAAAATGCAGAAAGGAAACCTTTGCGCTTAAGAACATGTAATAGAAATGATAAGTGAACAAATAGAATAAAAGTGTCAAATAGAGTTTTTTATGCGAAATTTGAAAGAAAATGCAATCTCTGAATATTATTTAGAAACATCCAAGCAAGGTTATGCATTATGATATACCTCTGAGGAGCGCTGAAACGAAAGTTTCGAACATTTTTTAACGAAAAGAAAGTATTCAGTGTTTAGTACAAATCTATGACAAGCGTCAGTCAAGTAAAAAATGAATACGTAAATAAACATAACTTCATAGGGGCTGCGGCATTTTTAAATTTCTTTTTTTTCTTTTTTTTTTTTTTTTTTGTAAAAATATCATCATGAAAATAGTGATTAAGTAGAGAAAAATATATGTGCCACCAAAATACATTTTAATTAGAGAAAAAGTTGAAACAGAGTAAGGCGAGATTTAAAAATGTCGTGACTAGTCACACCACTGCTAGGTGCTAGTTCTAAGTGTTTAAATACAAAAGGCGAAATTAAACAAAAATTTCATAGCGATGTTCTCGAGACATGACATCTAAAACAAAAGAAAGTGTAAAAACTAAGATAAGTCTAAACTACCAAAAAATTGAAAATGTTAAAAGTTTTTTTTTTTTTTTAACGGGGGCCGCAAACGCATGTATTTCAAACAAATAAAAATATAAGGCTAGAAATTGAAAATTTCATTATGGAAAAACATAACCACTAAAATAATTTTGGAAATGAATAGCAGCTGAGAGCGAAGACACATTGGCTTGGTTGGATAAAGCAGCGTGCTAATGAGGGAAAGGGTGGGAGTTCAAATCTGGGCCGAAAAATATCGTTTTAATGGGTTTTTGTTTTTCAGCAGAATTTTAATCCAAGTTTCCACTAATATGCAAAATTCTAAGCTGTATATCTGTTGTTGTTAAAATCAGGAAACGAAACATTGATTTTAAGAGGGTAAATCGAAGTTTGACTTTGCAGAAGGATAAATTTCAATTTATTTTGCTGCTTTACAACGCATTGCTTTGGTCTATAGCATTTCGAGGTTGCATTGAAATCAGAAAATTCTTCCTTTGAACTCGAATGATTCGCGTGGGTCAACTATAGTCATCTAAAATTGCGTTTCTGGAATTTCACTGTCGGAAAATTGCTGAAGACGGATCCCGAACCTCTCCTTCCAGTAACATAGCCAACTATCATCTAAAACTGCGTTTTGACTACTAACTTCGAAAATTTTATTAATGAGCTTCAGCCCCCCCCCCCTCCACCTCCGCCAATATAATTTAAAATAATCTTAAATTTCGTTTAAGGCCTTACCTTTCAAACAATTACTGGGGTAAATCACCCGAAAACTCACCCCTAACATCATTAAAAGTCAAATAAAATTGTTTTTGGAGCTCCAATTTGGAAAATTTTCCAGTTTTCATAACGATATCAAAGATGGCACACAGCTGCGTTTCTTAGATTGTTCATTTTCGACAAATTTCTGTGAGCGGGGCCCCGGATTTCGCCTCTAATTAACATCTTCGAATAATGTCTAAAACTGCGTTTTCAGAACAACAATTTTGAAAAAATTTCCAGGAAGAACCCTAAAATACCAACCCCCTTAACGTAATTAGAGAAAAAATATAAAATTTTTCAAGTTTCAATTTCGAAAAATGCCGAGGAAAACGATCCCAGGCCACTTTTCCACCCTAGCATTTACAAAGATCATCTAGAATACATTTTTAAGACCACACAAATTAGAAAAAACATCCTATTTTTGATTTTTGGGCTAATTTCTTTATAATTCTGGAACAAAAGATTAAGTGTCTAGCAAGCTGGGGGTGATGAGTCAGTTTGGCATTTAAATATGAATAGCATGGGTGCTCCAGACATAACTAAAAAAGATTGCTAAGGTTGTTTGTACTTGTTCAAATAATTTCAACTTTCCAAAAACTTATCTCATTTTAAGTTATCTAACCCCCTCAGATTATACTTTACGAAGTTACAGTTATTCTTGTTTTTTTGCTTTCTAAATTACGATTTTTTCGTCACTTACAGATATATTTTCATGACAAAATTTTTACTTTTCATCTACTACTGCAGATAAAAACCCCAACAATATTATTATACTAATATTTTATAGTTTCTATCAAAGACTTTTACAAAAACTTATCTGAACAATATAATACATAATGAACACTTCATTTTAACACATTTCCAATGTTCTTTTTCTCCGCCCTCCTGTTTCATCTATTCGCCTTTTTCTAGTTCTCAGAAAATAAGAAATTCTTCTAAATGCTACGCTGTCGAAGCCTCCCCTTTCCTCCAAAATTATTACAGAGCACCTCAAATTTGGTTTTCAAGGCTCCGATTCCCTGAAAATTACCCCAGAAGAGAGTCCCTGGATACCTTGCCCTCCAACAACATGGGAGATTATGTAATGTTGCGTTTTTGGGACTTCAATTTAAAAAAATTGTTGGGCCCCCGAACGCCAACAAATATGATCCACAGTCGCGTGTTTTAGAGACTACAATTTCGAAAAAAATTACGAGAAGGAACCTCTGAACCTTTTCTGATAACATCATTGAAAAACGCTCTCTAGTAGGACTTCAAGTTTAAAAGTTTCCAAAGTAGAGCTCTAGTACAGTCTTTTCCTCAGACATCATTGAAGGTTGTCTACAATTACGTTTAAGACTTCAAAATCGAAATATTGGGCGAGAGATGTAAATCGATTCGAAAAATCGATCGAGGACAATCCTTCGAGTCATATTTTCACTAAAGTCAACAAATATGGTATACAATCGCGTTTTTAAAACATTAATTTCGAAAAATTTTCAGGGAAGGTGTTCAAACCTTTTCTCCCCTTAACATTACCAAAGATCGCCTAAAAATTCGTTTTTAGAACAAGAATTCAGAAAATTTTCCGGGGGAGGATCCCCGAAACTCCTCTATTTCTACGTGCTCATCATCGAGTACTGACTGACCTTCTTTCAAAACCAGAAGTTTTATCACCTAATTCTTTCCACAAACAATTGATACAAGATAAAAAAGAGATGGAAGCTTCGAAGCAAATTTCATATGTAGAAATTTTTTTTTAAAGTCCCCCCCCCCCCCACACCAATTATTTTAAGGGGCCACTGCTTCTGCCCCTTACATACCAGACACTTCTCATAATGTGTCCCAGCTCCCCCTACTTCTACTAAGTTCCTACGCCTCTGCATTTACATTATTCTCTAACTTGTTGAGCACATTTTTGTTTTTATCTTGATAGCACATTTGGTTGCCTTGTGTAATTCACAAGTAAAAAAATTGAATATATAAAGCTAAAATATAAAAACTGTTTGCAGTATAAGGGAGACAGACTTCTCTTGGAACTAACATTTCATGAACAATTAGTATTATGCCGCACTTGCATATATATACTAATTTGAAGCAGTAGCGGCGATTCGGGGGAAACGCCCTCCCCCCCCCACTTTTTATGAGAAATTTATTTTCTTTTCCATTTAAAGAACCAAAATTAGAAATTGCAAAAAAGCAGAAGCGTCAAAATTTTCAGAACATAATAATTTGTTTTACTTTGTACATTTGTTTACGAAACACCCCTCCCCCCCACACTTTTCATGGGAGATTTATTTTCTTTTCGAATTAAAGAACCAAAACTAGAAATTGCAAAAAAGCAGAAGCGTCAAAATTTTCAGAACATAATTATTTGTTTTACTTTGTACATCGTGCTAAATAATGTAAGCGTAATTCAGGTCTAAGTTTCTTCGAGGGAAGTTATTGTGTACATAATTCATCAAAACCCTAAGAAAAAGGTGAGTTACGTCCAATTATCTGCTCTCAAAACAAGTTCAAACAAAATTTTGTACTTTTTCTCTTTTTTTTTCATTTTTTGCTGCCGGTTTTTTTTAATTTTTATTTATTTATTTTTTTTGCGCCCCCCCCTTTCCCCACTTATGAGCTCTAATCGCCACCTCTGATTTGAAGCCACACCTCTTTTTTATAATGAAAATGAATTTGATATAATGAAAGTTAAATAATTCTGATTTTCTTTTTGAAAATAATTGTAGCTATGACATTTGAAACAAATGATAGAATCATCTATAATTGAAACTGAAAATATTATAACCACTGTAGCCACTCGTACATCCAGCAACAAAGCATGACCTATCGCACTTTTTCTTCTTGCTATTTGTAGCTATTTACAAACAATTTCAATTCTCTATGAAACAAGTGTTACGGCATACTTTCGCAAACCAAATTCAAAATATCAACGCCGGCGGGAACTTGCACGCCCTCTCGCGGTTTCCTCTTTTGGAGGGCGATATTTTTAAGATACGAACATTGGCCGATCGGAACACTACTCCTTTTAGGCACTATAGTAAAAGTATCTCCAACAAAATAGATTGAGAGAGAAAATTCCTTTGATAGTAACAATGGGAAATATTGAATAAAATGAACGAATGTGTATATATTTTACGGGGACGTCTGGGGGCACGTACCCTTCAACTTTCTGGACTCTTAATCTTTGCCTCCTAAATTGTACCGAAAATTTTCACAAAATTCATCTTCGATTATGCACATTACAAAAATGGATTCCGATTAAAAAATAAACTTTATTACGGAACTCAGTGGTGATGCACCTCTTATCATAGGAACAGTATCCCTCCTCCTTTTTAATGAATTTCCCAAGAAATAAACAGACTCAAGCTCAGGCTTCATCTAATCAAAGAATGAGTATATAAGAAAATAAATAAGTTAACTAGGATTAAGCTTGAAAGGAAAAAATAGACCAGTCGTACTTCTCAGTGCTTTTATCAATGTTATGAGCCATTTTTACTTTTTTTGTAGATAATAGTTAAACAAGAAAACTTTCACGTGGACTTTTTTTTTCTGTTCTTCGTTTTTTGTTCTTTCTTTCTTTTTTTTTTTATTTTTATTTTTTTGTTGAATTGAAACTTTTTATTGTAGACATACAGCGGTGGGCATACATAGAACGATCGGCGGGTGCAATGGTGAGGTGTCTACGGGCATAAGGTTCGAGACCCCTGCACTATTGTATGGTTTCTCGGTCAGAAACGCAATTGTAGACCATATTTTCGAAGATTGTTGGGAGAGAATAGGGGTAGGAACTTTTCCCCCTGTTTTTTGTTTTTTTTTTTTTTTTTGCAATCGAATTTCCAAAAAACGCAACTTAGGATTGTCTTTGGTGCTGTTGAGGAAGAAAAAGTTTGTAAATTCTCCGTCAGAAATGTTTCTAAAATTTAAAAGAAAAGAAAATGACGTTACTGAACGGATGGGTCCCAGGGACTCTGTCCTGGCGGTTTTTCAATATTGAAGTTCGGTAAACGTAATTTTAGGCTACCTTTAATGCACTTTCGAATCGAAACTGGCTCGAAGTAGCTAGAATCGAAACTGGGATCCTTCGGTTACAAGTCCGACGCTTTACGAATCAGATCACAGTGGTTGTGTAAATAAAACAACGACCTGTGTTGCTTAATATGCGGCCGCAATGGCCTGATCGGTAGGGCGTTGAACTCGTAACTGACGGGTCACGGGTTCGATGCAGCCGGTCGGAGATCCTCCGTGCACGCTAGTGGCAGCTAGTTCACGTTCAATCTGTCGTGGCCATGAATACGTCCAAGTTCCCACTTCAAATTGATATCTCTGAGGGTGCTGGATCAAGTACTGCCTGGTTCCTGGTCTGGATAGAAAAAAACAAAGCAGCTTTCAGGGTCTCCTCAGACCAGTAAAGTCACGTGTAGCGACAGGGGACTATGGAGTGTCGGCTTTAGTTTTATTTATTTATTCAGAAGCTGGCTTATACAGGGTGAACTGTGTCAACCAAAAGGGCGCTAACCTTGACCACCAAAAAGCGCAGGGAAAAAACCCAGAAGGCGCACAGGTTTGAGGGAGAAAAAAAAAAAAAAAACGAAAGCACACAACACGTTTGAGATTGCAAATGAAGTAAAAATAGCAGATCTTCAAAAAAAAAAAAAAAAAAAAATGAATTTTTTGCATGTTGAATTCAAATTTTGATTTTCGCGATCACGAGTGTGTGCGTGTGCGTGTGAAAGTCATGGACTCCACCACCCAGGTTTGGTCCCGCTCACGGAGGCCGGTGAACAGCGGCGCGGCGTTTGCAGAGTTAAGTTTAATGCTTAAGTTAAGCTTTAAATGAGCGCAAACGTTTAGCAATCATGCTGACAAAAAGTTGGCCTCTTAATAAGGCGTAAAATTAAAAAACAGAGGCGTGAAGGAGGCGCACAGGTTTGAGGACGCGAAAGAAGTAAAATGGGGAAAAAAAAAAAAAAAAAAAACAGTTTGAGAGCAGCAAACAAAAAAAAAAAAAAAAAAAGAATGAAAGAACAGTGAACGCACAGGTTCGAGGGCATAAAACAACGAAGGTGAACATGTTCAAGGGCGCAAAAAAAAAAAAAAAAAAGAACGAAAGAGAGAAATAAACGAAGTCGCACAGATTTGAAGGCGAAATAATAATAATAATAATAATAATAAAAATAAATCAATATATAATGAAAATAAAATATAAAAAAGAAATAAATTTGAATTCTGAAATTTTGAATTCAAATTATGTGTTTCGCAATCACGAGTTGGGACAGGACCCCACTCATTGGCGCTATTGTTTCTAGAAACGGCTCTTGTCCCCCCCAAGCCTGCCCTTCCTCTTGGGCGGTTATGCGTGTACAGGTGTGTGTGTGCATAGACCTGTGTGTATCCACCACGTATTTGTGTGTGTGTGAGCGCGCGTGTGTGTAGGACAAGGACGCCACCGACCAGGAGAAGCAGAATCCGGGGGACAGTGCTCAGGATCGGAGCAGCCGCGCTCGCAGAGAACGGTGGGCGGTGGTGCTGCAGAGGCCCTTGGTCCAAGCTGAAAAAGGCACGGACACCAAAGACGGTCAAGTAAGAACAATAAGCAA
This sequence comes from Uloborus diversus, assembly GCF_026930045.1. Lineage (NCBI taxonomy): Eukaryota > Metazoa > Arthropoda > Arachnida > Araneae > Uloboridae > Uloborus > Uloborus diversus. The sequence continues at coordinate 149,452,096 of NC_072733.1, forward strand.
TCGTGATTGCTCAACAAAAAAAAAATAAATAAATAAATAAAAATAAAAAAATAAAAAAATAAAAAAAATAAAAAAAAATAATTTGAATTCTGAAATTTTGAATTCAAATTATGCTTTTCGCGATCACGAACTGAGACAGGACCCTACTCATTGGAGTTATTGTTTCTAGAAACAGCTCCTGTCAAATCTCCCCCCAAGCCTGCCTCTCCTCCTGGGCGGTTACGTGTACATAGTTGTGTGTATAAGTGTGTAGGCTTGTGTGTGTGCGTAGACCTGTGTGTATGCACGTAGGCGTGTGTGTGAGTGTGTGAGCGTGCGTGTGTGTAGGACATGGACGCCTCCGACCAGGAGAAGCGGATAGCTCAGGACCGGAGCAGCCGCGCCGCGCCGCCTGCAGAGGACGGTGGGCGGTGGTGCTGCAAAGGCTTCTGGTCCAAGCTGAAAAAGACACGGACCTCAAAAAAGGTCAAATGAGAACAATAACCAATCGTGATTGCTCAAGAAAACACCGAAGGCATACAGGTTTGAGAGAGCAAAAAAAGCCGAGGGCGCAATCCGAAACGAAGGCGCAAATGAAACAAAAAGAAAAAAAGAAAAAACGTTCGACTGCGCAAAAAAAGAAAACAAAAAAAGGAAGGAGCTGAGGTTCAAGGCCGTAAAAAACTTAGAGCACACTGGTTTTGAGGACACAAAAAAAAAAAAAAAAAAAAGAAAGAAAGAAAGAATGCGTACAGGTTTTTCGGGCATAAAATAACGAAGATGCAGACTCAAGGGCGAAAAAAATGAAAGAAAGAAAGATAGAAGCGAAATCGCACAGGTTTGAGGGCGTAAAAAAAAAAAAAAAAAAGAAGAAGAAGAAGAAGGTGCACAGGTGGAAGGGCGCATCAGCTCTCGGGCCGATGGGCTGGCGGGCGGCGGGCCAGTCCGCCGCCCCTGCATACATAGATAACTGCACACAAAGAGCCTCGCCTCCGGACACACACAGGAAAGAGAAGCAATGCAAAGAGAAGGAAATAACACCCAGGGCACCGCCGGAAATCGAATCCTTGATCTCCGGCTTAGAAGATAAGCTTCTGCTATAGAGCCGCATAGGCCTCCGACTAGTGTTAGTTAACATGTTGAGTATAGAAGTTACTCTGAGTTTTGCTGCTACTGATACTACAATCCACTCTGCCGAGGGAAGTGAGAAGGTAAAGCACAGTATCTGCAGAAATGAGTTTTTGCGATATTCCAAGAGTTGAATTTTAAATTCCATACTAATAATAGGAAAATCTTGGAATCGACGTTTTGTTGGGGTTTTATTTTCAGATCTGATGAAGATTATGATACTGCGCTTACTTTTCCATGGCAGTAATCATTCACTCGTTAACAAATATTTTCTGAAGAAAAAAAGTTTGATTTATATACAGTACGGATGCAGTATTGCAATCAGATAAAATTTTCTTCTTTTTCAAAATCAAACTCCTGAGATAGCAGATAACAAGCATTAAACTGCCGTTTTTGGCATGCTGTTAAGCGAGATCGGACCACTGGAGACAATTTTTGCGATTGGTTTCAGAAGTTTAGTTCAGAACTCACACAATTCAGAGCTTAATGGAAGAAGTGATTTTAGAATGGACCATCCATGGTTGAAGAAACCATCGAGAACACCGACATTGATGGCACACAACCAAAAACTTTCACAATGAAAAATGTCGAGCCATTCCTTGACAATGGCAAAGGATCTTTCTGATTTGTTTGTGCATTAAGATTCCGTCATTGAAGTGACGCGAGTGATCATGGTTGCACTAATGAGTCCAAAGAACTACAGATAAAAATAATTACTGATTGCCATCATAATCAGCTTTTTTTTGAAAAACACAAGTTCATTTATGTTTTCTTTATCCCCGTTGTGCATGTGTATCGAAATAATTACTTTTAACTTTTTATACATTTATCTATCACTTAAATGAAGTATTTTTAATCTCTGGAACCTAACTCCTATTTCAACACGACTATTAAGCATAAGTTTAAGCGGTACTTTCGTGGAACGTAACCCCCCCCCCTCCGTAAAATGAGGGGCTACTGTATATTATACAGTCAAAAGACAATAACTCGAAGTCCCTGGGGACCGTTTAAAATGTTCGAGATATTGGTAGTTCGAGTAATGGGAAGTTTCCACAACGGTCGTACCAAATATGAATCACAAAAGCAATTTAGTATTTTACAGACACTCCAAGACTATCGGGGAAAAAACGCACACGATTGAGATACGTTGAGAAAAGCGTACGATTAAGGTAAAGTTTCTAAAGCAATATTTCATTCTTATTCAATGTAAAATCTTTAGACGATATGAAGTAAATTAAAAGATTAATTTTAGTGCTACCTCGCTGTAAAAATATTTTGCAAACCTGGGAGAAACGATGTACGGGGTCTGAAGTAAGAACTCGAAGATTTGTGGGAAAATTATCAAAAGTGTTAAAGTTCAACGTCCTAGGGACACGAGTTATTATTGACCGATCGAGTTCAAATTTTGCACCGATTACTTTTTATTATAGTGTCACAAAACTAGGGGGCGTCACTTGTTGAATTCCGAAAAAAAAATTTTTCCCATATAAATAAGGACCACCCTTAATATATATATATATATATATATATATATATATATATATATATATATATATATATATATATATATATATATATATATATATATATATATATATATATATATATATATATATTATTTCCCTAATTGAAATAAAATGAATTGAATTGAATTGGAATGAATTGAAAAGTTAGCATCGGCGCTGATGCATCGGCCAAGCCGATGCATCGTCGAATCCTAATAGAAACGAATGTTTTTTTTTATGCAAAGCAGAATTATGTTCCTTGTCAAGGGGGCTCAGTTAGAATTTCAATATAAATTTAATTTACATGGTTTTTAAAGGTAAAGGAAGGACAAAAAAATACGGTGACGGAAGGACATTTATCTATAAATTGATACAGGGTAAAATTTTAGAATGCTAGCAGAAAACAAACTATTGTTTAAAGATAGTAGTTACATTTAAAACATACATAAGTAATATTTGTACGAAAAATTATGTGTGCTTTCATTTAAAAAATAAACTTTTATTTAATTTCTTAAAAATCTGTTTTGTGATTTTATTTATTCTATTGTATGTGATAAAAATCATGAAAACTACACTTAAAAGTTCCTAAGCATGTGAAAATCACTTTGGTATGACATGTTTGTGATATGACAAGCCAATTTAAGCAGAAACAATTGCTTACAAACTTGACATTTATATTGGAAAAATACAGTATTAAAACTGCTTTCAAATGTGTTAACACAAGTCGCAGGAAAGGACTGTTGAGAGCATTAGTTCAACCGTTAAACATACTGCAAAGAGATTAGTGAATTCAAAGATCAATTTTCAAAAAAATGGAGTAATATCCATTCTCATCCTGACCCACAAAATATGCACTATTTGAACCTTGTAACAAGTTATGTTATTGAATAAAATTAGTATTTCAACAAATCGAAGGTGATTTCCCTTCAAACTGACAGTTATAAATACTATTAAAAAGAAGATACAGCTGAATCAAAAGCACCAAATAATGAGAATAAGTGAAAGGATTCATAACATATGAACAAGTTTTGTTAGTTGAATGGAAGGGAAAGAAAATAACAAAAGGCAATGTTGGAAAGGTACTTCATATAGAAGATAAAGGAGCAGAAATATCTTTTTTGAGAATACATAATAATGTGGGAATGATCTTAGCATTCATTGACAAAAAAGATAAATGTTCTACGGATTCTGATAATATTTTTGAGTATTTCAAGAATTCAGAATTTTAGCAGATGGCTCAGGTATTAGATGTCATTGTTTCAGACTGCTGTATTAGCTAAATAGATGTTTGTAAGTTGAAATTTACCAAGTTAAATTGTTAGTCCTTCCGTTACTGTCCTTCCGTTACCCTTAACAAATACATAATGTGCTTAAAATAATTATTTTTTAAAACTTGCGTTGAAATTGTAATGATTGAACACTCCCGTATGTGCTCTAATTTTAATGGAATTTTACCTTTTATAGTTTATCTGAACTTTTGGGGAGAACATGATTGCGTGAAAATCATGTCGCAAAAATGTCCTTCTGTTACCACTTTTTAAATTTCATTTTTAAAAAAAGTTACTGGCAAAAAATTCCTGGCTTTGTTTTTTTTAGCAACTTACTATGGATGTGTATAATAGTCTATGCATCAGTTTTTAAAAATATATATTTTTTGATATGCTCACAGACAGAAATACATCGATTTTTTTGTTCAAACTGTCCTTCCGTTACCGCTGGAATTCATCACATACAGTCGAATCTCGAACTCGAATATACATTTATCTCAAAGTTTTCATTGGGTCCCAAACTCTTGGTGAAATTCTTCGATTAATTGTGCTCCTTTTTCAGTTGTATCATTCACAACTTTCAGCATTTTAACGATATCTCTTCCCTTTAAATAGCTTCCTTCATTTTGCCATGAATCAGGATCAAATAGAAAAACATCTTTTGGTGTTTGTAACTTATCAAACAGTTTTATTGACTTGTAATTGATTCTATAAAGAGGAAGATCTTTACTAAGAAAGTATTCCAAATCATCAACTGTTATTTGAAATTTTTATACAGTCATCAGACACGTCTTCCTATTCAGCAAGCATTTTTTTGAAGTAGTCTTTTCCTATCTTCAAAGTTAATTCCTTTATCCAATAAGGACAAAGCTACTAGTTCATCCCCTAAGTACCATAAGTGATTTATGAATTTTTCAATCACTGCTTCTGCTGCATGTTTGTCATAATTTTGTACCCTGCCAGGTTTTTTAGACACTAGACTTTACATTAATTTAAAAGGCCTAGAATGGGTTGCTGCGAAAAACTATATCTTCATACAACATTTAACTGTAAAACAGCATTTACGGGCAGTCCCTTCATGTAGTGTCAATTTAAATTGCTTCCTAAAAATATAAATTTTCAAACAAGAAATTCCTTTTGCCACTCCTCTGGGTCAGGGATAAACTCCAGGTTGCCGAAAACATATCCCTGTAGGAGGGAGGACTTCACCAAGAAATATTATTGCACGTTAGGAGAATTATCTGTAATATTTCTTAATTCCGCTTTCTATGAACAATAACATGTCATCAAATTCTTCTTTTAGAATTTAAGTGATATGTGTAATTTTGAATTTTGAAGCGCTTAAATAATGAAATATCGAGTCTAGAACTATGAAAGGCGAGAACTTCTTTAAAGACACTCTGCAGTACGATTTCAAGTGCATGATGCTAGCAATACAAATGCAATATATCACCGTTCAGCTTTTGCTCTAAAAAATTACATGTACAATTTATACGGCCGGTATTGTAAGCTGCTGTGTAAAACACTACAGCTTGAACAGTTAGTAATCAAGAGCAATCATCTAAGATATCATATACAACTGAAGAAATATCTCAGAAATTCTGAGTAGCTGTTCAACTATGGAACCTGAAGCTATCATGGTAAGCCCATCGGCGTTTTTTTTTTCCAGTTACATCTGGATGTAGCTTTGTATCCCAGGGAATAACTAAAAAATCTAAATTTAAGTTCATGAAATCTGATTTTACCTCTCGAAGATTTTCTCTTGCTCTCTTAAGGGATGTACGACTGATCATAAGGTTATTTGGATTTAAATTTACTGCATCTACATAGGCTGTTAATAAATGAGCAGCATCTTTGTCCCTAATATGGCATTTGTGTAACATTGATGAAATGCGAGCAGATCTCAATAGTTGTCAAGCTTTTTTGCGTTGTGGTAGACCAGATATAGAAAAAAGGTTCAACAGTTTAGGATAGATACCCATTTCGGCTTCTAAATCTTGTGAATTGCAAGAGGAATTTGATGATAATAAAGGACTATGTACTGAAATAGAAGACAGTTTAAAGTATAGATTTTTACATTATCCCGATCTGGAATTTTTTAAAATTTATATTTTAGATGTGGAAAATAGAGTTTATTTTTATGGTAGGGTAATCGAGGGTTTTTCAAAATTTAAATTATTAGAATGCTTAAACATTTAAGTATATAGATAAAGAACAGCGAATTAAAATATAATTGTCATTACTTATATTTATAGCATGGAAACCTAGTGACCCTATTTGCCACACCTATTACATACACAGAAAGTTTTCTAAACCAACACCCCCAAAGCCTGGAGGAGGCAATTTTTTGTTGTCAAAAATCATTCATTAATGGCCTAGGCCATTCATTAATGGTCTTTAGAGTCCCTTGTGTCCATCTTGGTGGAAAAAAATGTTTCCCTGCCGCTTGGTTTGAAACGAGCGCGAACAGCGGTATGCCTGTCCCAAGGCCATTGGCGTACATGTACCCTATGTAATGTAAAATTTTACAGAATGAAAGTGAGAGAATGGTTGGTCTGGAAGTAGCAACATCTATTGAGGTTCAAAATTACTTTAAATATGAAACCTAGGAATATTTTTACATAAAACTGAGAAAATCCGCGATTTTTTCTTTAAAACTCAAAACAGGAGGCCCTAGGGGCACGTGTTAATATTCATGGATTGACTTAAAATTTTGTATGCATCATTTATTTGTATAATGGAACAAATTGTGGAGGCGTCGTGTAAAATATCTACAACTTCAAAAATAAGGACCACCCTAATATGGTTAGGAAAAGAAATACTGATGTGTTTGATCTACAATAATGTTAATAATTCACTAAAATTTACAAAGAAAAAGTTTTAAATTTAAAAACTAAAGTGTTCTTATTTTACACCATTTTTTAAAGTTATTGATAAATCAGAGACTTTGATGTCTGATTTTTATGTTGACTTAAATTTGTCCTCACTCAATGAATGTTAAAATTGTGCTTTCAACTGCTGCCATAGATACTGGGAGAGTGGTTAGTATTAATAGTAGAATATTTGAAATTTACATCAAAAATCGTAATTTTAGGCAATATTTGGTAATGATGCAGGAAAGGGAATTATTAGGGGTGTCCTTCTATAAGTTTTTCAATATTGAAGTCACTTTTAAACTATCTTTGGTGATATTGGGAGGTCAGTAATTTCTTCTGTAATTTTTTCAAAATTGAAGTGTTTTAAAGTGAGAAAGAGGTACTTTAGGACTGATCTTGGAAAATTTTCGAAGTTGAATCTTAAAGGCACGATTTCAGGTGAAAAATAAGATTATTCCTACAGTGGCTAACCCTGATGGGTAATAAAGCTCAGATTAGTATACGAAAGTAAAAGTAAACTTATTTTTAATTTTTGAAAAGTGTTTTTATCGATTTTTAAGTAAGAAATTTGAAAGATGTGGAATAAAAACATGCAAGTATCGTGGAACCCCCGAGAGAGCTTAGTGGAACCCTAGGGTTCCGCGGAACGCAATTTAAGAAACACTGATTTAGAGTAAAGCTGTATTCAAATATCCCAAAGCAAACAATTGATGTGCAACTTACCTTACTTAAAATTATCATTAATACAGGACTAATGTGTTTTTTCTTTAATTTAAGCATAATGCTTTCTAATTATTTTCTGAAAATTTCTTCAGCTTCTCATGACTGGTAAAAGAGTGCAATATGTACACGCGGAGTGCCCGCATTACTGCTTCATATTTTAGTATCTCTCTCGTAATGCTATCTTGCTACTGCATTCTGTGCACTACATGCTACGTTAAAAGGAAAAACGACTTTTTACTTTTTAGGGATCGTATATCGCGGTGAATTCTCGGAAGTGAATCTCTGATAGGCACTGAAATCATTCAAAGAAATCCGACAAAAGTGACCTTATAAGCGGATGACCCTATATCGAGGTCTGACTGTATATATATATATATATATATATATATATATATATATATATATATATATATATATATATATATATATATATATATATAAAAGGAGAGAGAGAGAGTACTAATCACATATATATCATACACACTTTTGCCTTACTAGTAATAAGAAAAAAAAGTGGTTCACATAAAAAAGGGTTTATTTACTGTTTGAATGATTGTACTTTTTGATTCTTTCAATAAGTTGTACAAACATATACTCTTTTCAATCAAGTATGACTAGTTATGCTAGACCTCATTTGACTCTAATTTACTACAAGTTTTTAAATGAATGTTCTTGTACTTAAAACTCTAGATCGTAGCTTAAATAGCGACATGTCCGTCATCATATGAGGCTAAATGCTATTTTTTCCTATGTATACCATAATAAAGTTGCGTGTTTTGCTTCTTAATTGTGGCGCTTCTTGATCGTGTATAAACATAGAGTTAATAATAAATTAAAATCAAGAAGCAAAACACGCCACTTCATCATAGCTGACATAGGAAGAAAGCATTGTTTAGCCCCAAGATGGCGGGAGTTTCACTACTTTGTTTTCCGAATCAGGACTTTACTTGTACTGCATTATTTGGACTCACTGTTTGACAATGTGGTGTTGATGTGGAAATCAGACAAACGCAATTAGGTTTCATTAACATTTTATTGGAAAAACAGTACTTCAAACAATATTCAAAATATTTGTAAAAAATAAGAACAAGGCCATCTTTAGAGAATGGTAAAAAAGACATAATACTTAAAATAGTTCAAGTAACTTAAAATTTCCTATATTTATCTGCAAATAAAGTAATTTTCTGTAAAAGAAAAAGAAAAGAAATACAGCTCGAACGTAGCGCTGATGCAGTGAAAATTACACAATCGCAATTACGTTTTAGTAACGTTTCATTGGAAAAGACATTTCTTCAAAAATTACTGAAAATATTTGCAAAAATAAGAACAAGACCTGCTTTAGAGATTGGTAAAAAGGACATAACACTAAAAATGTTTCAAACACTTTTTAGAATTTTCTTAAGTTTATAGTTAAATGAGGGAATCTAACGTGAAACAGGGGGAAAAATCAGTTTGAAAACTTTTTTTCATATTATGGATCAAAGAATTCAAGTAATTCCAGTGGGTATTGCTCATGCATTTTCCTTTTTAATGCGACGAATTATTCATTAAAATTTACATATTAAAAATACAGTACACCAGTTCCAGCATGGACATTTTATTTTACATTGTATCGTTTGCTTTTTATCGTTGGTAAATATCCTTAACTTATAAGTTAATATTTTTCAAAGCAAAAGATATTGTAAGATAAAAGAATATTAAAACACAGATATCTAGAAGCTCATTAGTATCAAATGCAAGTGCCATCATCCCACGTTACCATCTGCAGTTTAAACTCAAGAATTCAATTTCCTATAGCAGAACCTATTTTTAATGAAGTTTCGGTCGGTGACCTGTAGAGTTGGTCTTTTGGGGAAGGAGGGGGGGGGGGGCATTGTTTGCACTGTTTGAGGGGGGGGGGGGGGATCTAATGTAATGAAACCAAAAACAGTTAAGGAAATAAAACATGTTTAGTTTTTTTATGATACATGTGCTTAACAGAGTTTAAATGAAAGTTAAAAGTTTCGAGTTAAAAGAAAAGAAAAAATGTAATAACTTTTATCTTTAAATTCGTTTGAGGACACGGCAACTATTTTTAGCAGCAACTATTCTAAACAAGTACTTTAAATATTCAATTGTATTTTTTTTCCGTTGAAAAGAAAGATGCGATATCAAGAGGGCATTTCTTTTTTTCGGTTTTCCTATTAAACATAATGAAATAAACAGGAAGAATGTTTTTTAGAAAAAATGAGGTGGTAAATAAAATTTGAAGATAAAGAGTTGTGTATTTGTTAGTTGATTAAGCAATATTCGCGCATAAACAGGAGGTGTTCGCTGGTTCTTCCCCAAAAACTTCTTCTAAAAACGCAATCTTCGACAATCTATGGTGATACTGGGGGGAAAGGGAGGCTCGGAGGATCTTCTAAGTAAATTTTTCGAAATTAAAGTCTGCCAAGTTCTGCTGTTGGACATTTATGGTAGCATCAAGGGAAGGTATGCAGTTCAGGAATCGACCTTCAGTCACTTTTCAATATTGGAGCTCTGAAAGAATTTTTAGACAATCATTAATGATGTTAGAGAAAAAGGTAATCGGGGGCCTTCTCCTGGAAAATTTTCGGAATTCTAAAATCGCAAGAAACGCAAACGCTTTGAAGTCCTAAAAACGCAGTTGTAAGCCATCTTTAATGACATTAGGGGAATAAATGGGCTTTGGAACTTTCTCCCGGGAAAATTTTGAAATAGAGGTTTCAAAACCATACGTTTTAGACAATCTTTGATGAGTGGAGGTTTGAAAGTCTCTTCTACGGAAATTCTTAGAAAATAGTCTTAAAAACGCGATTGCTGGTCGTTTTTCATAACTTCTTCAGGAAAAGGAATGAGATTCAAGGAATTTCGGCAATGTTTCGGAATTGAATTGCCAAAAACGTAAAATGTCCAATGAAGTTTTATATCTAATCACTTCAAATTATGTGTTTTAAGTTTTTTTGAAAAAAAATATTGATTTTAAATATTTAAATTTTTTTTTTTACCATAACTAAATTTATTCTATTACCTCATTTCCAGAAAAGCTTTGGCATGGTAGTATTTCAAGACATGCTATCTTTTAAGTACTACTGTAATAGTACTTATTTTAATTCTTAATTATTGCACATATTCAATGAAAAGATGAGAAAAATCTCCCGGAGTCTAAAATGCTTTCTCAAAAGGAGTAAAAGAGTTTTATCTTTGGCATGTAATTCAATAAGTTTTGCATATACAGTGAAACCTCCGTTAACGGACACTCCCGAATAACGGACACCTCTAATTAAAGGACATTTTTGCAAGTCCCAGTCCCTCAATATAGGCCTTTCCATGTAATTCACTCTGAATAACGGACACTCCGAATAACGGACAGTTATTTCACAAAAAATTTCCCTTGCGATCGTAGCACTTCCGGTTTTTTTTCTTTTCACAGAATATCTTAGTAACTGCTTGCCTTACTTACAAAGCTTTTCATCCTCCACAACTGATATCCCCCCCTCCCGTCATTTCCTTCTTACTGTTTCTTGGAATTAAAAGAGTGGTAATGGGCAGAGGCAGCGATTGGGTCTTAAAAGTTGGGGGCAGAAAAAAAAACCAACTAAAAGGCATGGTACTTTTTGCGGGCAGCAAAAAATGAAAAAGGAAAAAAAAAGTCATAGTTTTGTAACGGCTAGTTTTGAGAGTATTGAAGCAGATAAGTGAAAACTGATGACAGTCTAACAATTAACGCACGTTTTTCTTAAGATTTTAATGAATTTTGTACACAATAACTATTTAAAAGTTAAGATAAAAACGAGGAAACTGGGCGCTTTTTCTAACTGGGGCTCTCGGGAGATGCAATTGAGCAGACCGGCGCCGGTAGTAGTCGGCTTTATGGCGCCGTGGTTTCGTTGGGTTGTTTAATTTTTAGACATGAAAAAGATTTGCCCATATTCAAAGTCATATTGCCAACTGTCAATCATGCAATAGTGATACTCGAGATAAAATAAATAAATTAACCATAAAAAGTTTGTGTGTGTGTGTGTGGGGGGGGGGGGGGGGTTGCTCCGCCGAATCGCCGCCGTTCATAATGCAAAAAAGAGATGTCAAACTGTTTTAACTGATTACTTTAATTGATAAAATGCTTTTTAAGACAAGTGTGTGCTGTCAGTATACCTTTATTAAGAAAAAACAGATTAATTACACTTGACGTAAAATGTAGTAAACCTTTCGCAATTGTTTCGATTGTGTTCTACAAAGGGAACAACAGCCCATTTTGAAAAAGGTAAATTAAGCAGTTCCTCTTAATAGCGGACACCTCCCAATAACGGACAAAACTTCTGGTCCCTTGACTGTCCGCTATTCGGAGGTTTCACTGTAATTGTATTTTTGTTTTCTTCCTCATTGAGTTAGCACCGCAATGATCTTCCCTTATTTATTCATATTGATATTCATTATCTAAGTTAAAATAATTATTTTCTAGATATACTTTTCAATTTACAATGGTGTTAAATTCATTATCATCGATGACCCATTCAACCCTATAGGTGGGATGGTGAAAAAGATTGGGACAAATGGACTTCTTAGGTATTTTACTTCTACTCATTACAGATGATATTATTTTCATGTTCATTCAAGTTAGCCCCAATGGTTTGTAATTTCATTTGTAATTTCATTTCATTTTTATTAATGCTCAAGAAAAAATCTTTATCAATTGAACCACAGGTTAAAACACTTAGAATAAATGTTTGTGAATGAATTTCGATGTAGCTGATTTTACAAAATGATAAAGGTTTTTGCACGTTGTTACAAGATCATCTTTAGTAAGAAATATAAGAACCAGAACTTGCGGTGATAGCGTAAATCTTAGGTAGATTTAAGATCTATTCGTAAGAATAAAAACATTTTAAACAGGATATTAACAGGGTTTAGTGTGTCGGATACGAATTGCATAACTTCTTATATCGTTGTATCTTTGCACAATGAAAAAATATATAGTATTGAAAAAAATCTTTATATGAAAAATACAGAGCACAAGCTATCCAAGTGAACCATATCTGATTTCCAGAAACTGATTTTCGGATTATATGGAATTGGCAAACGGCCAGTTAAGATGAGTCTATCTGAATGAGGGGGAGATGTAAAATTTTGATGCGCGTGTTCCGCTTATTTGAATGTGACACCGCTTAACTTAGAGGCTAACATACATCTGCAAAAGCCGACATCCTTGAAAACTAGTAGATGCGTCCATTTCCGCGTGTAAAACGGATGTTTGCCTTTCCATCTAATGGTGATCGGACTGTAGATGACTAAAATTCAATGCTATAAAAATTTTGAACCAAAAGGGGGGAAAAAAGAAAAAAAGATAATACCGCGATACAGTTTTTTCAATGTCAGTAAAAAACCATATCAATTAGGTTGTCGTTTCAGACATTCGATTGCTCAAAAAATACGTCATAGGTTTTTAAATAAAAGTTTTACTGAAAGACGCAGTAAATTTTGCGTTAGAACTTTGGAAATGAAATAAAAACTTTCACTCGCAAAAAATGTAATTTTTTGTTCGGAAATAGTAAGTGCTTAAGTTCATTTTATCAAACTCTAAAGATTTACTTTAAGCAGTAATAATTGTAAAATAGCCTCACTTCAATTCTTCACATTTCAAAATTTAAAGGATCTTTAAGTAAACTATTCTTGATCATTCCATTATTGGAATTCAAAACATTAAACATTAATCTATTAAATATCATGAGAAAAGAATTTTTACTTTTCCTTAAAAACTTTCATTTTTCTTTATTGAATAATTACTTTACTTGAAATTCAAGTTCGACATAGCAAAATCATCGTTAAAACTCTTTTGTCTAAAACATTTTGAGCGTAACAATTGTCGTAAAAACAATTCACCGATCATGCAAACATCTTAGTTATCAATAAATATATAAATGCTAGAGTTTAAAATTTGTTCTTTGTTATACAAACTCACAAACTTAGCGAAAAAATAGAAGGAAAATAACAGTTGGTTTACTCTGATGATTACTTTTCAACTTCAAAATATATTAGTAGCAGAAACATTAATTCAATCACATCCACAATTAATTTTATTAATTTTATTTGCTTAGTTTGAACATTTTCTGTACTAAGACTCATTCATCGTGTTTATCATTGGCAGTTATCCCATATCACAATTTGACGTAAAATGGCAAGTCCATGCAATTAAAAGCAGAAGAAAAAAGAAAAATAAATAAGCTGCTGATTTATATATATCAACAAGTCACTGCAATAATAAAAGGTTAATTAAAGATTTTGTTTCTACTTCCTCACTGATGAAATATGAACAAAATAATTTTAATAAATATTCTCTAAATCTAACTAATTTAGAATGATTTCAATCAATGTGGCGTAAGAAAAGTAGGCAGGGTGAACATTTCAAAAGCAATATTTATACAATACATTTTGGAAGTTCTCTTACGTATGACATGTGATTGAAATGACATTAAAAATGCAAAACATACATTGAACCAAAAATAATACGAAACAGGCCTATAAAAATAGTAATACATTTTGATCACATATCTTGTATCAATAAAATACAGTCACTTAGTCACCTCTTTAATGGGAGATACTGACGGAGCTCTAAAGGAGTAGCAACTTATTATCAAAGTTTAAGAGTTTGCTTCCGAAATATATTGAGGTATCCAGAGCGTGCACTATAGTTATTCAATTCTAAAACATCTTTTTATTTTATGGTTAGCAGCAAACGTTTTGATTCTGATTACTGTTTTAAGTTAGCGCCATCTGGTTTACATTGGCAATTTAAGTGTATATTGGTGGTCATTAAAATAATGGGAACATTTATCAATATGAAATTCCTGCGAATGGGGAGTCTCATTAATTACCGCTGTCTAGTTACAAAATTTTTCTTGCTAACAGTAAATATGCTATTAATTGTTCAGCTATCTAGTGTGAAGTTGTGGAATTATTTTCTTAGTTTCCTTGTTATTTTACTTTTACATTATTCGGCAAAATTTCATTTATATGTACCAAAAATTTGCGAGCTTCTTTGAAGACACTACCGCCGCATACATAAATAAATATTTCAACGACTTATATTTTTGACACTTCTTGGGAAGAATGGGTGAAGATATGAATACTTTTCTGAAAAATCATCCTACAGGTGTGGCTAAAATAGCTAGCTTTATTTTAAAAATAAGCTTAAAAGATTCACATGTGGTTATAAATTAACCAAAATTATTTTAAATGACGGGGGAAAATATCAAGTGAAAAGTACATTATGAGGGTCTTAAATTCACCTGATGGAACTATTTTACGATATAAGGTTTAGGACATGTAGTTATAATTAAAATGGTATCTAATCCTGTCTAAATGACTACAATGACAACTGAAACTCAATGCTCAGGTAATAGTAATTGCAAAAGTATGAGAAACAAACAGGCAGGAGTCCATAGAATTAGTTGGCTTTAACTGTATTCAAAAAAAAAAAATGCTTTCACCAACACACTTTTTTAAAAAATTTCCACGAAAATCAATACAACAAGGCCACTGCTCTATACATCCAGTAATCAACTGAAAGTTTCTCAAGAGTTTAAGAGCCATTATTTTGAAATTCAGACAAAAAACGGAAATTTTGGCAGTGACCATTTTTGATTTTCCTAATTTTTTTATATGTCAAAGTAGGTCATAAGAAGTGAACATTCCGAAATTTTTAGCCTTCCAAAAATTTTCTTTCGCTCGTTAAAAATTCCCAAAGTTTGAGGTTTTGCAGCGCTTTTTTAGAAACATTCTATAAGTCGCATTTCAGTGCGCTATAGCTCTTTACAGAAGCACCACCTCACGGTTATGTTTATATTTATTGGTTGTACTGTATCTAGTGATGATGACTTCATAGTTATTTTGGTTGGGGAGTGTTGCTTTCTTCAGGTAAGGGGTCGCAAAGTATGGATTTTATCCGTTTTCGCGCAAGTTTAACCTGCGTTATTTCCCACCAAAAAGTCACCCCCCGGAAAAAATGTGACATATACTGAAAGTTTATACTATGAAGAGAGTAAATAGCACAAAATTTGTTTGAGGTTTAATTTTTTTTAGGAGAAAAATGTCCTGATATTTTTCAAATTTTCAAAAATTGTGCTTTTTTGATCGCAATTAACTCAAAACAGCATCACTAGGAAAAAAACCCTTTTATATACTATGGTACCTGGCTATGTGTAAAACATCATGAAAAAGAAAACAGCATGGGATCTCTTCTTGTTTTCTAGAAAATAATTTTTTTTGTAGCTCATTTTATGCGTTTTCTCGTGCGTAAAACGTGTGTCCAGTATGCAGATTAGATCTGCTAAAACTTAAAGGATGTAATAAGAATGTATATATGTATGTATAAAGAAAGAGAAAAAGACTAGCACTACTTTATTTTTCTGATTTTTACAAATTGATGGTATTTTAATTGCAGGTAAATCAGAAAACGATAAATCGATATCATATATATATATATATATATATATATATATATATATATATATATATATATATATATATATATTAAGCAAACAGAATTTCAAATATTAAATATTAAACAAATTATAAATAATTAATGATGATAAAAAGGAAAATTGCAAACAGCTATTAAATAGGAAAAGATAAAGTATGAATCCAGAGCTCATCAGCCGTGGAGGATTCATTAATTATGGTCAAAAGACCAAAAATTTAACTATGAACTAAAAGAGATAGTTATTATCATTAATTATTTATAATTTGGTTAATATTTGAAATTCTGTTTGCTTAATTTTATATTTACTTGGCTTTTTAGTTTTTCTGCGTTGCGCATCTATGGGCTTTTGGTGCGGTCTTTTCAATATTTTACACTTTTATTATATATATTGATTTATCGTTTTATTGTATCAATAACAAAATAATTCTTTCTTATTTATTTATTTATGTCCATAGCAATGGAAGAAATTTCATGAGCTATATCTGCTTCACTTTCCTCTAAATGTCTATTTTTTATGTTATCTTCAAATACCTGTAAAAGGCTGTTGGTTCTTGATAAATCAGTATTACTTGCTTTTTTTTTTTTGCTTTGTATATCGGTTAAAGCAGCTTGAATTTGACTTTTTGTCAGATGTTGTTCGGTTGGAATATTTTTTTGTCTTCTATCATCTCTGTTCTCATTGCATGTTCTACTTGGTCGGGCGTCTGATTTCTCCCGGCTTTCTCACCATAAAGGAACTTTTCTTAAAGAAACTCTCTTTGTTTCATTGAAAATCGTGTACTTTTACGAGCTGGGAGAGCCCACCCCTCACATGAGATTGACAAAATGTTTTCTTCTTTGTTTTCTCCTTGTTGACTGGTAGATGCCTGACCCAAGACCACAAGAAACAGAACTCTGAACAGGTATTTGAAGATGACATAGAAAATAGACATTTAGAGGAAAGTGAAGCAGATATTATTCATGAAATTTCTTACACTGTTACGGACATAAATAAAAAAGAATTATTTTGGGATTGATACCATAAATATATATATATATATATATATATATATATATATATATATATATATATATATATATATATATATATATATATATATATATATATATATATATATATATATATATATATATATATATTGAATGATATCGATTTATCGTTTTCTGATTTACCTGCAATTAAAATACCATCAATTTGTAAAAATCAGAAAAATAAAGTATTGCTAGTCTTTTTCTCTTTCTCTATTCACACATATATACATTCCTACTACATCCTTTAAGTTTTAGCAGATCTAATCTGCATACTGGACGCACGTTTTACGCACGAGAAAACGCATAAAATGAGCTACAAAAAAAATTATTTTCTAGAAAACAAGAAGAGATCCCATGCTGTTTTCTTTTTCATGATGTTTTACACATAGCCAGGTACCATAGTATATAAAAGGTTTTTTTTCCTAGTGATGCTGTTTTGAGTTAATTGCGATCAAAAAAGCACAATTTTTGAAAATTTGAAAAATATCAGGCATTTTTCTCCTAAAAAAATTAAACCTCAAACAAATTTTGTGCTATTTACGCTCTTCATAGTATAAACTTTGAGTATATGTTAAATTTTTTTCGGGGGATGGCTTTTGGGAGGAAATAACGCAGGTTAAACTTGCGCGAAAACGGATAAAATCCATACTTTGCGACCCCTTATCTGAAGAAAGCAACAATCCCCAACCAAAATAACTATGAAGTCATCATTACTAGATACAGTACAACCAATAAATATAAACATAACCGTAGGGTGGAGTTTCTGTAAAGAGCTAAAGCGCACTGAAATGCGACTTTTAGAATTTTTCTAAAAAACGCTGCAAAACCTCAAATTTTGGAAATTTTTAACGAGCGAAAAAATTTTTTTGGAAGGCTAAAAATTTCAGAATGTTCACTTCTCATGACCTACTTTGACATATAAAAAATTTAGAAAAATCAAAAATGGTCACTGCCACACCTTGTCTGAACTTCAAAATAATGGCTCTTAAAACACCAAACAGGAAACTTTCAGTGGGGGACAAGTTTAGGAGAAATGATTAATTTAGGGCATTTTATGAAGTTAGATTGTTTAACAACCTATGCTAGCAAATCTGAAACTATCGATTGAGATCTTACACATGCACTAAAATTTGGCAGAGTGTGAACAAAATCCACCTAATATACAAGCCATAATATTTCATGTGAAATTTTTATTCTCATTTTTCTATCCGTTTTATTACCGTTGCTATTGCTTAATTAAGTCTGATAAAAAGTTATGACTCTCACTCTAAATCATTTACGAATGATGATATTGGTGTACTGTATTTGGAATGATATAGTAATTTTTCTTTTTTTTTGAAAACGTCCATAAAACATTTTAAGCAACTAAAAAAGCTGAGCTAATGATGGAAAGTAAGGAGGGACTACATTCAAATTACTGTTCTAAGTTAACCCATTGTGGTACTCATTGTCAATTAAAGTGTATACAAGTGGTTATTAAATTAATGGAAACACTTATCAATATGAAATGCTTGTGAATAGGGAGTCTCAATGTGCTATGTTTATTGTGTTCATTAAAAAAAATGATTGCTGTTTTTTTTCTTAATTTTTCGTAATGTGTTTGAAATACATTTTTATTAATAAAGTAATAGCACAATCGTGACTTTCTATTAATGCGAATTTATGCACGCAAGCAGTCATCGAGTAAAGTGGAAAAGTAGAATAATTTAATTGTTTTAGCAATACAGAAAACGGTTTCTTTTTGTTTTTTTCAAAGATATTTTTGCCAAACAGCTCCAATTTCATGCACTTCAGGAGATGATTTTAGTAACTCCGAAATGCACGTAG
The DNA here is from genome assembly GCF_026930045.1 of Uloborus diversus. NCBI lineage: Eukaryota > Metazoa > Arthropoda > Arachnida > Araneae > Uloboridae > Uloborus > Uloborus diversus. The sequence goes on from NC_072733.1 coordinate 149,470,913, forward strand.
GAAAATTTCATTGTAAAATTGTGACTTTAAGAGAGGAAGTTATAGTAACATTTATAGTTTCAACACTGTTAGGAAAAGATCTTTGTTTATTACTTTGTTACCAGAAAACCGCCCGTCAAGATATGACGGGTGAAAATTGCTTCTACATTTGAACGAAGCAGTTGCCTGTTTGGTGATATTTTGATAGTTGAAATTTGAACACTAACTCCAGTGGATGAATCCTAAACTCCAGTAGAGAGAGTTAATTGTTGACCACTTTTTCGTTTCTTTGTTCTCCTAAAATTAGTCTTATCAATAAAATAGTTAAGTTACCAAATCCAGTTCAGACTTGTCAAAATAAAGCATTTCCCTGCATGTCAAACATTGCCAAAAATATTATCAAATTATAGATAACTTACTGATATTTTGGTGCTTTAACAATGAAATAATGCCTTCACGTATGTTATTGCACGAGTTTCATTGTTGGTGACGTCAGAGCGTTACTCGATCAGGGGTTTTGACTAGTATACACTATATGACCAAAAGTATTGGGACACTTTCAAAAATTCACATTTTTAAGTATTTCTCAAGAAATAAAAGACCAATTGCTTTGTAAATTTTGTCACATAACAGGTATGCTCCAGCTGTCAATTTCCAATAAAAATTATATCACCCTTGCGTTTTGGGGGTCAATAACAAATTGAGGAAAACAAAAATAGTTTTTGGTCATCATTCATCGTAAATGGCTCAGAATAAGCTGTAAATTTCAGACATTGTTTAGCTTGCTATGTACAATCATTTTTCATACTTTTGAGACGGTATCCCTAATATTCATGAAAATATAAGCATTTGTTTTAAAACTACAAATTTCATTTGAAGGTTTTCGGCTCATAACACGCAAAGTTTCTCATCAAAGCTTACGAAACTTTTAGAAAACTTGGCAGCAAACAAGAGAAGCATCATAATAAAATTTGAAATAAAAATGTTGAAAGTTTGATAAAATACAGATCTTTAGAGCAATTAATTTATCACTGCGCATGCACGAAAGACGTCAATTTATAATTTTCATCATCTAATACCCAACTAAATTCCTTAACTCACAAAAAAATTCCAGTTCAATACCTCAAAAATGTAGAAAGTTATCAGCAAACTAATGAGCCGAATTTGAATTATTGTTGGATAGGCTACGAATCGCGAGGGATCGTTTGCAAATAAGCTGCTTTTATCATGAATCACACTGAACGATTGCAAGCAAATGTTACAAACTTGCGAATGACCCCTCACGGTACGTCGCCTACCCAAGAATTATTAAAATTTGGCTCATTAGATCGCTGATAACTTTCTGAATTTTTAAGATATTGTACTCGAATTTTTTTTATGAGTTGAAGAAGTTAGTTGGGTTTTGGATTGTTAAAGTTTTAAATTGCTATCATTCGCACAAGCGCAGTGAAAAATTAATTGCTTTAACTCTCAATATTTTATAAAATTTTCAACATTTTTATTTTAAATTTTAGTATTATGCTTTTTTGTATGCTGTCAAGTTTTCTGAAAGTTTCGTAAGCTTTGATGAGAAACTTTGCGTGTTATGAACCGAAATACTTCAAATGAAATTTGTAGTTTTAAAAGAAATGCTTATATTTTCATGAATGTTAGTGATATCGTCCCAAAAGTATGAAAAATGATTGTACGTAGCAAGCTAAACAATTTCTGAAATTTACAGCTTATTCCGAGCCGTTTACGATGAATGACGACCAAAAACTATTTTTGTTTTCCTCGATTTGTTATTGACCCCCAAAACGCAAGAGTGATATAATTTTTATTGGAAGATGACAACTGGACCGTACTTGTTATGTGACAAAAGTTTTATAGCAATTGTTTTTTTATTTCTTGAGAAATCCTTAAAAATGTGAATTTTTGAAAGTGTCCCAATACTTTTAGTCATATAGTGTATACACTGTTAAAACTACAGGTTGCGTTTGGCACCTTTCAGGGGTGAAACGCTTGTTCACCAGCGGCACCCCGATAGAGAACCGAAATTGCACCCTTAGCAAGGGTGAAAAACTGGCTCCCTTCACCCAACGTGCACCGTAGGTAAAAGATGGTGTACCCTAGGTGAGAAAAATGGCACCTTTATTGCTTCCTATAGAAACCCCCCCCCCCGTGTTGTGTGTTTTTGAATACAATTGTTTTATTTATTGTGATTTATATATAAGAAGGCATTTGATCACATTTCAACTTTCGAACATAGTTAATAAGTGTTCATGACTTTAATTTGTCTGTTCGTGCATTAACTTTCTTATATTCACACTTGGACTGCTCAGTAATTAATATGTTGTTGACAACTTTTACTGCGTGATCCGTACTGAAAATGGACAAGGAAGGAATTTATCAATCATTTGCCGGAACAATCAGAAATATTAGGTAACATTAGATTAGAATCATGGGAAAATAAAAGCGTTTCATTAACGTTTAAAATTTTAATCGAGCGTAACATATCAATACTTACTATAAGATTCGATATTTGAGTATCCTTATGCGTACAAGATAAATACTAATTTAAAAGCCCTTCTTTCCAATGTCAAGTTTTCCGTCAGATTAAAAATAAAAACGAGTAGATAACTACATTCGCTTCATGCAATAATGCCTAAGATACGTTGATACGTTAACCAAAACACGATGTGAAACTCATGAGTCAAACACTGAGTGAGAGAGATTTCTTTTCACGCGTTTTTTTTTCTCCCGCCTTCGCTGCTCTGTTCGTTTCCAGTACGTAGTTATTTCATTGATAAGAAATAGACATAGGTATATAGGCTGCTCACGTCAATGCATTTTTATTCCGGAATTACTTATTCAATTACGAGCTGATTTAAACGTTTTTATTTTTAATGTTGTTGTTGATCAAGATAGTACTCATAGATAGTTTTAGGTAACAGTTTTGCAGGATATAAATAACAAGACATTATATGTTTAATAAGGTAACGGAGCAATAAGCAGTTGTCAACATACTTTAAACACTTTAGATTTGTTCGAAAGCTCTAAAAGCTACAATATGATCGAATTCCTTTACTTACGCGAGATTTCGAAGATTAATCCACGAAATTTTCAGTTTTGTACTCCATTCAATGTGAAAGTAAATTTCATTGCAACTTCCTTCGTTCGCCATTCAAACTGAAGTTGTCGTTGGACGATAAGTTAGAGCGCATGCGCAAGGAGTCGCTCTCCTATTGAATGGTCTTTTAGCACTTTTGTTAACGTCGTTCACCCACTGAGGAACCAAAAGCACCTTGACGACACTTCCTAGCCTCCGTTGCACTCTGAGGCACCGTTTTTTCACCCTAGGGTGAAATTCTTTACCCCTGTGGCACTTCTGGTTTTAACAGTGTTTATATGAGGATTATTGAACACACATGTTTTTTCTTAAAGATTGCGAATGAGTGTTATGACAAAAAGTGACTGTATTTTATGCTTAACTCTCGAACATCCCTGTAATGAATAAACTATCTGATAAAGAAATAGTATAAAGGACATGAGATCTTTGATAATAAATAAATTTTAGAATGTAACAAAGTGGAAAATAACGTAAAATAATGAAAACAACTACTGACTAGAATTTTTGTTAATGCAACAACAAGTATGGAACAATGAAAAATGTTTTAAAATATTGATAAGTTTAATGAAAGTTTTATGTGTGGATTATATTGAAAACATTGTTAATATCTATATATTACTATTTTAGATAGTCCTCATACGATTGGAATTTTATTTAGAATGATTTGTATTAATGCGAATTTGTCTATACACTTGATAAATGGAAAATTAAAACGATAAATGTATGTTAAATGTTGATGACTATTATCAATGTCCTTCCTGTAAGTAATTTTCAAAAACAACTCAAATATGTGAAAGGTATTTTTCCTATTCTATTGAGAAAAAAATCCCACTGAAAATGCAGAGTTTTTTTTAGCATCTTATCGCATCACCATCTATCACAAAGAAATGTACTGCTGCTCTGAAATTTTATGTAAAATGCTGACGAGAGTCTTGAGTAAAGGAGAACATATTCAAGTTTTTATTTAAACCTTTAAAATATTTGTTAGCTTCAATTTTGATGAGTTGTTGAATAAAATGAAAATAATTCCGAAGATAGAACGCTGCAGTTACACTTTAAGTGCACTGAATGTTTACGTATTAGTGTTTTGTTTGAAAAAATTTAGTAAGATGCAGAAAGTATTCATTTTAGATCATTAAAGTTGACCAATTTGGAAAATTTCTTTGTTTCTTTAAGCTAACCAATTCGTTTATAAGTTATGGATTGAATCACTAAAAGAATACATTGCAGTTTATGCACAGTAAGATAAAATACAAAAATTGATCAAGCTTATAGTTCAATAAAAAAAATCGCAATCTTTAGACTCCGGCAAATATACTTTAAGAATATTTCTCTGTGCATATTTAGGCAGCAAACATATCTGATAAATATATTGCAAAACCGCTATTCAAAAGGAACGGTACTCTTTGATTCTCATAGCATTATTGATAGTCATATTGGTCAAAAAATTAAACTTATGAACTAATCGTATAATTCTTTCATACTTTATAATAAATTAATGTGCATATAGTTTTGTCATATTGATCGTAATTATTAATTTACTATAAAGACATTTCAGCTACAATTATTATGCGAAAATCTCCCAATCAGCATTATGCGTCAGTGAATCTTGTGAAGAAGCTTGCATTGAAATATTAAAATGAAATTATGTTTTCTTTAGCTTTTTTGTATTTTAGGTACTTTTTAGTAGATTTAATTTTAAAATTTTCCTGTCTTAAAATTTCATTGGATTTTAATTCCTAACAGATTTTAAAACCAGTAATGTTTCTAACTATTACTACAGAGCAGCAATGTTTGATCACAACTATCCAAAAATGTTGCACCCAAAATCGTTTCGGGATACAGGAATTGAGTTTTCAAACTTAACAAACAACGCACTTTATCACAATAGTTGTGTTAAAATCTGACTAGCACAAATCACAAACAATAAAAATTCTCATATCTACATTGTACAAAAAACATTTACAGCATCAAAATAAGAGACTTACATACACTTTCCAAAAGCATACAGTTCTTTTAGTATTTTCTGTTAGCAAACTTGTTTCCTTGATAAAAGTTACGGCACTTTGGCAAGTCATTTCTTTTCCTATACGATGTTTTAAAGTTCATTCTAACGTCGGAGCAAAATTGCATATAGTCATAGGATGAACTGAAACATGATTATATTGACGAGGAAATCTATTTCTAATATCCAAACTAATCTGATGTAAGCTATTTTAAGTTCTGAATATACAACGAAGGAATTTTAGGGAATCTGTACTTGCTTCGAGTTTTCTTAAATCCTCTAATGGCTTAATAAACTATATCTTGTTTCTTCCCAGTATGATCGATAATCTAGGGTAGTTAATGCGTGTCTAATTTTCTACCGAAAGGTAAGTAACTGCAGAAATTCTCAAAGCATACAGATTCATGGATATGTTAAAACGTAGTTTGCCACTCATGGCAATTATGCTTGAATTTCCAATTCCTAGTCAACAAAGCGTAAAATGTATAACCTTTGAGCTAATCGGAATGCTTATTTCATAACCACGGCAGTCGTAATACATTTCACAATTTGACACTTACTGGTCCCATCAGTACCTTAATTTAACAATAAGGCTTTTGTGGAAGGCTTCATATCCATTTAAAGGGAAGACAATGAGTAAGAAGGATTTACTCATGAGGGAGAAAACGTGGCACTGTTATATGAGATCACTCTTGTCAAACCAAATTTCGCATGGCAAATTACACTCATAGCCTTCAATTCCATGCCTACATTGAAGCAAATTCTGCACTGTAAATTGGAAGCATGGCTTTCAACTGCATGCCGAAATTGGCAATAAATATTTTCGATGTTTGAAAATTGCATCGTCCTTAAACTAAGCAGTTGCGCAAAAATTCAATTTTTCTTCAAGGACGTCTCCGGCACTTAAATCATTTGTTTGATTTACGAACTTGTAACCCAGTGTCTTGAAAACAAAATTGCAGGTGCTCTGAACTTTTTGTATCTCACTCATCTTCATTTTACGGCACCATTCTAAAGCTGCTTGCGTTGAATTTCTCACTGTTCGATAAGGTGGTTGCAAGAATGAATTTGTGCTAACATGTTGTGAACCTTGGGTATGAGTTTCCAAAAACTGAACAACTTCCCTAGGAACGTGTCCAATGCCTAAAAATTTGAAAATTTTTTCTGTTGTTTCTGGCGGATTTAGTGCTAAATTTTCATATCTTACTACAGCATACCTATCCGGAAAACGTTTCTGCAGTTCGCACGCATGGCGTAGATCATCCTCAACTAGATTGCAATATGTCTCAGGAGATGAACACGCTTTATACTTGCCGCACCAGACTGCTATGTCTTTCTGCTGGCGCGAATTCATGGTTCCTCGAGGATCTCTTACCAAATGGATGATTTTTAAATTAAGATCATTATATTCTTCAAGGAGCTTTCCAGCTTCAGATGCAGCCATTCGAATTGTTTTAATTATTTGAACAGGTGAGGCTCGACAAGCAGCACTAAGGAAGCAAATATTGTAACAAAGCATGCGCGAGCTGTCTCTGTGAGTGCATATTTGCCAATACCGTTTGTTTCTTCTGAAAGTTAAAAAGTCACTGTTAAACCAGGCCCATTCCGGAAAAGAGCCCCAGTCATGATAATCACAAGTAAAGAGATCATGCAAAAGCTTTCTTGCTGTATCCTGTTGGTTGTGAGACACAACATTTCCAAAATAATGCAAAGGTTCAAAGTGATAAAAGGCCTCATTATAGCTTTGAAGCAAATCACCTAAAAAGGAAGAACCACTTCTTGGATAGGACAAGAGCAGAACGTGTAATTTTGTCATTTTTGAAGAGCTTCCCCATATCCTCAAGTTTGCAGGACATGCTGAAAAACAAAAGAAGTGTGAAAAGCTTTAGATATTTATAATTAGCACTCTCTACAGCATTTCTGCCAAAATAATAAAATAAACATAAGCTGTTTTATAAAATTTCTCCTTTCAAATAATTATTCAAATTACGAAATGAATTTGCACCTCCTAAAGTTTGATTAAAGCACTTCATTGATGAGTAGTTATAAATATTTGACTATAATAATTTCGTATAATTTTCTTATTTTTTTGCTTAAAATTGTTTTTTAAATTCCGAATATTTTGCGACTTACTTGGTAACTTAATCTGAAATACATTTTACGTGATGGCAGAGGGAAAAAAGGTCAGCAATTTTGGAATTTAATTAAAAATAATTACAAAAAATTCTTAAACAGGAACAGTAAAAAAGCACAAAAATTAATTTGAATGTACAAAATTTTTATTAAATCATAATAAGCTTACTAAATCTGACTATTGCTGCAATTGCAGCAAGCTAAGTCTTGAATTATTGTTTTTTAATTTTAAAATACGGAAATTTCGCTGCATCGGAACGATATAACTTACAGTAAGCAGTTAGTTATGAGATGATGAACTCTCATGAAAATGTCGATATAATCAAACACTAGAATAAAAGAATTTTTTCTGGAATGATTGGAATGATATAAATTGGAGGAGGGGGTAGGGGTCAGGTGGAGAAACATATTAATGTGCAACCTTATATGTTTTCTTCAACCTTAACGATTTTGTTCACTTTCAATAAACTGCAGCTTATTAATTTTGGTTGATTTTGAATGAGATAATGAAAACTCGTGAATTTCAATTTCTTTTGCTGCTGTTTGAACTATCATTGGTTCACTAAATAAATACCTAAACTTACACATTTCCTGTAAATTTCAGTGAAAAAGCCTTCTGGTTGAGTTAAATCCAGAAAACAGGGACTTTTTACCCAGGGACATTTTTGACCACTGTTGTGTACTACATGGGCAAACTTTATAATGTAATACTTAATTCAACAGAAAAGTCTACGGACAGGATACATGACAAATGTCTCTTTAAAAAGTTCAAAAGAAATGTAGGAGGGTTTTTTTTTTTTTTTTTTTTTTTCAAAGTCCGATCGATCGCGGAATGAAAACCAGAAAGTCAAGCCGATAATAGTGTGAGTAGATTTGTTGCGCAGTCTCTCAAGTAAGATTATGCAATGCATCAGATCGCTGTGGTTATTTCGGAGCACTCAGTGAACGAGGAAACATGATTCGAACAATTGCATCTCCCGCCAAGTGTGAAGTGCGTGCTGTAATTCGATTTCTGAATGCTGCAAAAAAGGGCGATTCAGAACAAACGTAGAGGAATGTTGTCATCCGGCATAGTCCTTCTGCACGATAATGCGTGCAAACACACTGCTGCTTTAAGCAAAAATCTCCTGCAGTAGTTTCGCTGGACAGTGTTTGACCATCCTCCATACAGTCCTGACTTGGCGCGCCTTCCGATTACCATTTCTTAAGTCACATGAAACGCTGGCCAGGAGGACAGACGTTTGACTCCAACGCCGAGCTGCAGATCAGCTTACACAATTGGCTGAAAGCTTAGGCGGCTGCCTTCTATGACGAAGGTATCAAAAAACTGGTACCACGCTGCGACAAATGTCTTAATCGGAGCGGCGTTTACGTCGAGAAGTAGCTGGAAGGTGTATGTACAAATTCCAAATAAAAGAGTTTCCATTATCTTTGTGGTCTTCATTTCGCGATCCATCGGACCTTGAAAAAATAATAATAATAATAATAACCCTCGTATGATAAATTATAACCTCTTGACTAAGTTTTGTTGCACTAAATATTTATCATCTATATTCTTATTTTCTTTAACTTTTCTCTTCAATGTCTTTAATATATCACAGTGAACTCATTTGTAATACTTTTATGATCAAAACTCTGAATATTTTTAAATTTCCCTATTTCAAGGTTCACGTAGCTTTTTGACAATGAATAAACAGTGTCAGAGGGCTAACATTTACCTTTATCAATTTTCATGTTGGTAAGTTGAAACATCCCTGAGGGACGTAAACATATGTTCATTCGCACATGGTGTCAATTTCTGCTTTAAAATTCGAAAAATCAAAGATATTTGATGAAAAAAAGATTTATTGATTCATTCATTCAATCATATAAGACATAAAATATAAAGAATTGTGTGAAATACAGTGAATATTTCACTAAATAGTTTTATTTCAAATTCATAACCAAAGTTAAATACGAGAAAATGATAAGAACGTGGGGTGTAATTTGCGTTAATGAAAAGTGTTTCAATCCAAAGTCAAGAAAATTGTTCATCTGGAAATTAAAAAGAGAAACATGAAGCTCAACAGTTTTAGCCTTGTAGTGTTTTTGACGTAACTAGTTTATCTGAAACTCGATACAATAGCTACCGTGGGAAAAGGAACAAGTGAGTGTTACATTACCAGCCTCCAACTTTTCTCTCATATAAACAGGTAGATGAGAAACGATCGACGAAAACCTTGCAAGAAGCCAAATGCACTCAAACAAGTAGAGCGTATTTACCAAGTAGCGCGCAAGCAAACCGCGTATAGTTAGCACTATACGCGGAAAAGGTTTTCAGATGATTACCATGTTTTTTTAACCGACTTGTAAAAATGAGATTCTGATTTTGTTTTGCGACTTTTTATGTATGTTTTCGTATTGTTCCAAGAATACTGGACAGATTTGAAAAATTCTTTTTTTTTTGTTGTTTGGAAGGGTACTTCCCAGATGGTCCCATGGTAATTTGGTCTGGATCTGATAAGGGGTCCCGGAAAAATCCAAGAAACTTTGAATTTCACACGTTGTGGATGCATAATCCAGTTTACGTCAGCGGGCGGAATACGTCACAGGTCACGTATGTTCTCCGTGAGCGGTGTATTTTCACAGCAAAGGTTTTGCCTTCGTCTTGAACGATAATTCTCGCGGCATATGGACGATAAATTTTCGCCGCCTGTTAATTTTTACTTATAGGTGTTACTAATGTTTTACTACGTAGCAAAGCAGTAAACTAAATATATTTTGCGACTTTATAGATGAATCAGTTGCCTTAATATTATTTTAAACTAAAATAACTTTATTTAGTTACTAAAATATATATATATTTTTAATATTTCAGTTTTTAAGTATATTAAGTGTTCAATCCAAGGGGAATTTAATACAGAACACCCTTCCCCCGATGATTTAATTTATGTTCTTTAATAATATGTTGTAACTGGAGTCTGATTTCTCAAGTTTGATCAGTATTCTTGAGTTATTATTTCACAATGTCGCATGTTTAATTTGAAATTAGGGTTAAACAAATTAGCAGGCTTCAAAAAAAGGAGGAGGTTTTGAACTCGTCAGATTTGTGTTTTCTTTGTACAATGTCCCATAAATTATCGAAGACACCTGCAGCCAGGGGCGTGCGCAGAGGGGGGGGGGAGAGAGAGAAAGAACACTTGTTGGCCCGGGACTGAGAATGAAGGGGGCCCAATATTTTTAAAACTAGGGGTGAACTATAGGGGTAAACAATATGGAGAGGGACCCGGAAAAGTCATTTGTGACGGGCCCCAAAATTTCTGTGCACGCCCCTGCCTGTACCGATTAGGAAAGTTCTTTTTTTTTGTTTGAAACATTATAATTCCCTGGCGGTATAATGGTAATCAAGTTTGGGTTTGATGAAATTGAGGGAACTCTTCAAATATCATTCTCAGATTCAAAGCGATTTGTACTTTATTAACTTTGTATATCGTCTCACTTAGTGAACTGGTTTTTATGAGTTTTTTTATTTAGTGGATAGGGGGTGGTCTAACTTTACTCTAAGGTTCCAAATCTTTGATTTACCCTATTTGTTCCTTAGAGAGAAGTTATGGGTAAAAAACAATAAATTTTATGTAATTTCCCTCACGAACGATTAAATATAAAACCCATTGCTAAAAATGATGCCACAAAACAAAGGTATGTGTTTTCTTTACCCATAGTGAAAGAAAGTCTTAAAAAACATTATTATTAAGAGTAATCATAATGAAAGTTTTGAATCAAGGATTCTCTGAAGCAAACATAAAATTCATTCTAGTGGAATTTTTTATCTTCATCTATAATGGGGCATTTGAAGAACCATGCGACTTTGATCACGAGTTAGATGACACGTATTGTAGTGAAACATAAATTACAATTTACAATTTACAATGTTACAGTTTATAACTTACAATTTTACGACTTGCAACTTACAGTTTATTTGTAGTTTGAGAAACCGTAAACATTTAAATGACTCTAAGTACTGAATCCAGTCTACTTTTCATTAGAAATGAGATGTATCAATTGTTGCATTTCTGCTAATGCTCGTTCATCGTGAGGTTTAGTTAAAAGTTTAAAGGGTTCTAAATCAGATCGAGCTATTACTTCAAGTCTTGACTCTGCTGAGAGCTACTTATACTCGTCCTTTCGCAAAGTTCTTTTTTCCTAAATCTATGACAGATTTATCTAGGGTTGTTCGATACGTATTGTTGTGAAATATAATTTACAATTTACAATGTTACAATTTTAAAATTTACAATTTTAAAATTTTAAACTTAAAGCGATTTCTGTTGTTTTTTAGTGACTCGTGCATTTGATTTCGGAAAGCAAACTTTGATGAAGTCCAATTAATGATGAAGACAAAATTTCGCTGTGGTCTATTTCTTTCTCTATCATGCTCATCTTAGTTATTTTCAAACTCATGTGCTCGACGCTTTCTTACTCGAGATGCGCGTAAGAAAGGCCTCAACGTCATGTATCACATACTCTACCCTACGAACTTATTTTATATTTACACCACTAAAAAGCAAAAAATAGATTACTTTTAAATTAAAAAAAACCGACTTCAAAAAACACCTAGAATTAAAAAGCAAAAAATAACCGATTACACTTACATACTATTTTCTACCCAAACCTAGAAATGAAATTTATTTTACAATTCCAGTACGAAAATCAAATAAACTAAACATCCAATTATAAAATAAACACTGATTTTACTTCCTATACGATGAATTATTTTAAATACCTAACTAATTATATACGATCTCTTAATTTTTAATAACCTTTTGAAGTCGGAGCCTCCTATAAACTACTACCTAACGTAACTGAGTAGATTTAGCTTTAAAGACTAATTTCGTGTTTAGATAAATTAGTGTTTAATTCAGGATTTGGTGGGTTGTCAGTTACGTTAGGTAGTAATTATAGAAGGCCCCGACTTCAAAAGAGGTTATTGAAAATTAAGAGATCGTATATAATTAGTTAGGCATTTAAAATAATTCATCGTATAGTAATTAAAACCAGTGTTTATTTTGTAATTGGGTGTTTAGTTTAGTTGATTTTTGTACTGGAACTGTAAAATAAATTTCATTTCTAGGTTTCGGTAGGAAATAGTATGTAAGTGTAATCGGTCATTTTTGTGCTCTTTAGTTCCTAGGTGTTTTTTGAAGGCGTTTTTTTTTAATATAAAAATAATTTATTTACCATGTCTTTTGCACCTAGTATTGTCTGTGAACTCACGAAAACTTTGTGAAAGCTGAAGTTGTTTTTGTAAAGCAGTTCTTTGTTAGCCTACTTTCCCGTAAGAGAAAGAGAGGGGAAAAAAGAGCGCGAAAGAAAGTTGTGATGGACAGACATATCTGTTATTTATTTATTTATTTTTGCTGCATATCTTGTCAAAGAGATTCTGGTCAATTTTTCGCATTTTACTGCAGCTTAGTTCATTTCTGGCGAAGAGTATATAGATGATGGAAAAGTCAATGAAAGCAAGTCAAGTGTTATAGATTCTGTAATATTTTTATAATCTAAACGTACATTATATTCTTTTATTGTCTACAGTAAATACAATAATCCTTCCTATGTTGAGCAAGAAACTTTTTGAGTTAAAAATTGATTTCAAACTATTTTTAAAATATTAATAAAATCATTTTTAGTCTAACTCTTGTTTTCAGGTGTCAAAATGTTTACTTACTAACTGGATGTGGAAATCTTTGATGGCGTCCAATGTTCGTTGTTATGTAACTCAAAATGAACAAAGTGCAGAATCCTACCAGTCCAGCAACAAATCTGTGACCAAACTTCGGTCGGAAACTTTGCAGCCATCTATAATGAGAAAGAAATATTTGAATAATCTAACTAAAACAGTTATTTGATAATTACAGTTTAAAATTTTACGTGCAAAACTATTATTGAAACCCATAATTAATATGGAAATGCAATTAAATGTTTTCTCAAAATGTTAATTACTTTATAAATTAGGACTAGAAGAAGTAGCTGTAATGTCAGGTGAAAAAGTGATCTTATAAGTCAATGAACGTTTTATTGCGCCATAGATAAAAACCTACAAAACATACTTGTAAGTCAGAAGTCACAAAACAGGTAAGTAGTTAGAAATAAAAAAAGGTATTACAACAGAGAAATGAAAATCGATATTTGTCAATGAAAAGACTGAAGAATGTACTGTACTCCAGACAAATTGCATGAACAAATCAAAGTTCTCAGGCATGCAGTAAAATGTAGAGACGAGTGTTACGTCACTTTTCAGAAGCATGCGCATGCATAATCATCTGTGGTCATCTTATGTTATGTCGTGCCGTGTTTAAGATCGGAAAATGAATACTCTTTTAGAAAATGGAGTAAAAATTCGCTTCGTGAAAGATTAAAAAAAAATAAAATAAATAAATGTATGTTAGGGTGCATAACAAAATAGTATGGATAGGGTGCATATGCTCATAATAAAACAGCAATTGAGAGAAAATAACGAATTTGAACAGAGGGCTTTTATGTTATCTTTGCCCATTTATGTTATTCATTGATAGTTATATTTAATTAATGAGCCTATAAACCACTCCCTTTTAATAGCCATAGAACTGAAAATAGTGTTGTTAGAGCTAAGCCTAAACCTTAAGTTTCATCGTGTGAATCAGTAGCGTTGTGAACTTTTTTGCGAGATAAGTTTAGGAGAAAAGAAAGATTAGTTCCTTCAAATCTCACCAAATGTCCCAATTTGGTACTTTTAGCGACCTGCATTCAATTAATTCTCGTTTTCAAATCTTAATACTATGCGCATATTTTTACGCTTAAAAATTTTGGTGAGAGAAGATTTTAACTAACTTTCAGAATTCACCAATTCTATAAGGCTTAATTGCTATGAGAAATTCAAATTTAAGACCTATGTACCGTTTGGAAAGAAATAACATTGTCATTATCAAAATATTTTTACAACAGTTAATCATTTTTCGGTACATATATATATATCTGTAATAATGAAATGTGAGCTCCATATATGTGTTCTATTTCTTGTATTTATTTATGCTGCTTTATTTAACATAATTTTATATATAAAACATGATTAAAAAATAAATTACTTTATAATTCTCATTAAAGAAAATAACCCCGTGACTTTATTTGCTGTTCAACTTATTATTACGCAGACATTTTACTTACAAAAAGTTCACAAATATTAAGACATTAAAATTTGAACGGCTTCGAAGAACTGAGGATTTAAGGTCTAGAATTTACGTCAAATCTTATCGAGATCGTGCATCACGCAGTTATTCAATTTAGAAAACACATTTTCAGGCGCAAAAATTATTTATAAATGGTTATTCATTGCTTTTCAAGTCAGAAACAAATGATCTCTAGACTGCACATGACTAATTAAAATTCAGATTTGGCAGAAGGATTTTAATTATTAATCATTTAACCAATTTTTGCATAGCGAAAGAAAGGAACGAACCAATGCAGTCTAAAACAAATTCTCTGTCCTTCTAATAAGACATACATTTATGCTTTTACTAAATCATTATCAGAAGTGTAAATTAAGCCCTATGCATCATTTTGGATGATATAATAAAATCATTTATAAAAACGTTTTTCGCAACAATTGATCATTTGGCGATATTCTAATGAAGTGGGAGCAATGTAGTGAGTTCTATTTGATTGTTTTACTATTTTTATTCATTTATTTTGCTTTATTTAAAATAATCATTTAGGTGAAACATAATGAAAGCAATTTAAATACCTTAGTAATTCGCATTAAAGGAAATAACTCAATTTATTTTCTGTTTGATTTAAACTAAGCACACATTTAATTTTCAAATATTTCACATTAAAATTAGAATGACTCTTAAGTACTGCATATTAAGGTCTAAAATTTGCTTTGAATCTTATCAAGAACATGCACGACGGAGTAATCCAATTAAAAAAAAAAAAAGGTTTTTAGGCACGAAAATTATTTCTAAATGATTACTCATTACTCTTCAAGTCAGAAACAAATGATCTCAAGAATACGCGTGACTCATTTGAATTCAGAGTCGGTAAAAGGATTTTAATTATTAAGCAGTCTTTTTGCATTGCGAAAAAAAAAAAAAAAAAGGAACGAACTTCAGCTGTCTGGAGTTTTGCAACAAAATATTTCAAATCCAACTTTTTTAGTTATGGAATTCACGTTAAAGAGGTGATGTTCCGCGATTAATGGCCGAACACTTTCATTTCCAACAGCTTGTCACGTAAGACGGGGCAAAAAAGAGGGTTACAGAGCTAATCCAATGAAGCATAAGCGTGACGTAGAGACAGTGGGTTGGCAGCGAAAATCTATTAGTAGGAAAGAGTATCGAATATAAGCTTGACTAACGGTGCTGAAGGTCACGAGGATAGGAATGAATGAAAAGGTGATCCGAGAAGTTGGATTCTCTCTTTTTCCCTTCATATTTTTGTCAGAAGTGGTTGACGAGTTGTATGCTGATTATTTATAGATATAAAGTAATTAATTTTGCATAAGAATTGCTTTCTATTTATGAGTAATATCAAATGAGAAAAACTTTCTATAGTTCATTATTGATAATCATTTATGTGTTCATTTTTTTGAGTAATTTATAAATTTGAAATGTTTAATATATTTCGCCTTGCATGAAATGTCCGAAACATTTTCCGAAACCGCAAGTAAGAAACGGTTCCTAGGTTGCCATCTTTGGCGGGCTGTATTTCGAGCAAGATTAGGGTAGACCAGGGCACGTTTGCGTGGATTTTTTCAATGAACTTTCCAATTTTTATGTATTAACCTAGGAAATTTTAGACATTGTAGTTTTATGAAGCATTTAATGAATCCAAAATCTGTATATTCAGTTGTTGCTTGTGTTTTTAACCGTAAAAAAATGTTTTTTGACTCCGAGTTCAC
This sequence comes from Uloborus diversus, assembly GCF_026930045.1. NCBI lineage: Eukaryota > Metazoa > Arthropoda > Arachnida > Araneae > Uloboridae > Uloborus > Uloborus diversus. Next base: position 149,487,050 of record NC_072733.1, read on the forward strand.
GCATCGAGTGGGGCACGTTTACGCAGTTTAAAAATTATATGAAGGAGTACGTGAAATAGATATTTAATCAAATTTAAATGTTTTATTTCTCTTAAAACACTTTAAAATTAAGAAAATCACAAATAATTAGTTAAAGATCATTTTATAGGCTAAACTAAAATCAAAGGGCTTATTGCTACTTAAAAACAGAAACGATTTAGTCACCTTCTTCATTGCTGTTAGATTTTACTAACAAAAATAAAGTATTTCTTTTCGCATACTTGTCATACAAATGCGTTTTGACATCTAAGACATTGTACCCTGTCTTGTCCTTTTTTCGATTGGTTGTGTGCTTTCAAACAATAGATGCAAGCACAATTTTCTATTTTGTAAGCAGAATCGTTCACTAATTTCCTTTTTACAGTGTACAAACTTTTTCCCTGTCGCAGGTTTTGCTTTCATACTTTCTTCTTTGATGTCTTCTATTTCTGCTTCGATAGAAACTTGTAAATTTTAAAGTAATTTCTCCTTTTTGTTTTGTTTGGTCATTATGTTTTTTTTCTTTGTAGCTTCTAACTGCTCTTGTCTGAGAGTTTCTTTAGTTGGAGTATCATTTAGGATCGTGAGCATCCTCTTTTTTTTCATTTCCTGGTTCCTAAGCATTGGTCCTACTTTTTCAAATAGTCTCAGTTGGGGTAGTCCGTATATGACGATGTGGAAGGCCTACTGAAAGAAATACTTGGATTATCGCTAAGCCTTTTCATTAATTTGACATCTAACGTGGTTCTGTTAGTGTTTTGAACGTAATGTCTTACCATCTTTGAAATAAAGAAAATGTATTACTGGCTAAATAGCGTATGACGTTACAGCTGAACAGGCATGAAGACAGATTGTAAGTTATAAGATACGAATCTGTTACTTCATTAAAATTAATGGTGGAGGAGGAGTTAAATATATTTTCTCGAGCGCCAGAGCATAAAGGCGCTCAAAAAACATTTGCACGACGGCGCCGATCAGGCTTGGCGCGGCCCTGGACACAGTAAGAACGTGCGTAAATATGCCACGATGAAAATGCGTAAACGTGCCCCGTCGGAAAGTTTGGATTTATTTTTAGCATGCAACAAAATTTAATAACTTTTCTGTCCATCCAAATAAAATTCTCAAAAAAGGATAAAATTCTGCAACTTTTTATATATTTATTTCTTCTTAACTGTGTATTATTTATTCACAATAAGCTTTAAAACTTTCAACTGAAAACTTATTCAATTTAGTAGAAAACAGATTTTTCTATCCGCATGCTATACCTGGTGCTCAAAAACTTGTGAATATATGCTAAGGAGCAGCATCAATCTGGTATGACTGTTAGCTCTCCAGTTATAACTCGTTTTGGAAAAGGGCACTGCGTAAACGTGCCCAGGTCTACCCTATTGTTATTATTCTTATTATTTATTTTATTTTTTTGGGAGGGGGGGATATGACAGTAACTTCCGTTTTTCTGAATTAAAATACGTTAAGTTCTAAAACTCCAGAGACATTGGAGATGACACCCAACCTAAACTGACATGGACTACACTCTATAACGAAAAAATTCGACGCACTACTAAAGAGGTCTCAGAAAGAAACGAAATTTTACATACGTGGGGGAAATATTGACATAAGAAAGTGATAAAGTAGCCACTTAACTTCTGAATAAATTTTAAGTTAAATTTACGTAACATTAAGTATCATAGTTTATCAGTCTATTCATATAAAACCTAATCTTCACTATCAATTAGAACGAATAGAAACTCTAAATTTTACAAATGAGATTTTAATTGCCTTATCAGAGTAATGTATCATTTGAAATACTTTGCCTTTTCAAATAATTGTGTGTGTGTGTATAATAATAACTTTCAATATAATTTTTTTTTTCAAATAATAACTTTGGTAGTAGACATTTTAGTAACTTTGTTACATAAATCGTAATCAATATTTCTGTTTTTAACATACTAGGCCAAGTCTCTTCCTCATAAAATGGACCGAATAATTACTTATGTTATCGTGGTTGGGATTTGCATGTAATTCAAGCATTTCCTCGTGGAACTTTTGTAAAATAACCGCTCACTCTCTCATGGGATAACCTTATTCATATTACAACATCAGTGTAGTGTTTTGGAGGTATATTCGAGCATTAAAGTGAGTCAAAATGCAAAATTTCCCAATAGTTTTGACAAATTTGAATTGCAATTTCATTCAGGGGGAATTATAGCATCGAAACTACTAAATTAGCTTCTAATTTGCAGCAGAAGCACATGAGTTTATTTCAAACATAAATTGAGATAAAAGGTCTGAATCGGTATAAAACCGTTTGACGCATTCAGGTTATTTGATGCTGCTTTCAATAAAGTACTGGCTGAATAAATTTCAGGTTAATTTTATATTACAATTTTGTAAAAGTAGCATAAAATTATGTCATTCTCAAATGAATTTAAGACTTAGCTTTAAGGATTAAAATGGAAAATGTTTTAAATTTATAGTTCACGAAACTTTACCCAGTTTCTTTTCAAGTTTTCACATTAAATTTTAAGGGCATCATTACTGTAATGTACTATCATTGAAAAGAAAAACGCTTTAATAATTAAAGTTTATCGGCTATTAAATGTTAGTTATCTTTCCCTTTGTACGTAAAAAAAAACCAAATAATGCTTAGTGGTCTTATGATTGGCACAAGCAAAAAACTCAAAGAAATTTTGTTAATTATCTTATTAATGAGTGATGGAGATTGAAGTGTTTATGTTGTTAAAATGTTAGTTCGTTGTCCTTTTGTAAAATACATCGAATAATTCATTATGTTCTTACGATTGGCCAAGGCAAAAAAATTCAAAGAAATTCTTCACAGTGTACTACTACTGGAGTGGGAGGTCGGAGGTGAGGGGGTTACACATCATTAATTTAATATTTTGGAGATATATTCAAACACTAAGGTGAACTGAAATAGAAATAATTTTATTTAGTTTTAATTTTAAACTTTGATTCGATTGCACGAAGAAATACTGAGTAATTATTTTGCTGTAGCTGACACAGGGCGCTGTACTATCAGAAGATATTAAAATCAGAATTTTAATCCATTTCTTTAGCAGTTAAAGCAGAATATTTGGAGAAACTAATTCTTTTATTAAGTTGCGGGTAAATCCTTTAACCACGCCAATTACTAAGCTTCTTGAAGCTCTTAGTTATTGTAGATGGGCATCAAATGATAAAAACATTTTTCAATATAAGAAACATAGGATTCAAAGACGTTGTTAGCATATGTAATTTATTTTTGTTTTTGAGTCGAAACTATTTGTTTTTATTGAAAGCGAATTTAATTATTGCTGAATAAATATGTCACTTTTTTAATCCATTATAATAACGGCATTTAAAACTCGGTGAGTAAACAACTGTCAAAACAAGTTGTTTTTGTCTTGACTATTGATTAATTCTTTCAGAACTCGACTTTTCACACGCGAAGAAGCATTTGGGTAAAAGAGGGTTTATTTAATGTGAAGAAGAAATTTCCACTTTAAAAGGTAGTAATTTGGGCAATTTTTTTTGGGGGCAAATTTTTTTTCTTCTCCCGTTTGCCAGGTTAATGCAAAGAAATATCGATTTTTCACTGACAATTTCTCTGAAAAGAATAAACAAAGAAAATTGACAGTAACTACACATTTCATTATATTTTGCTGACTAAGAAAAATAAGATATTTATGCTTGTTGTCCTGATATCTAAAAAACATAACTGTCAATTAAACTAAAGGATATAAACATTGGTATTTTCACATTTTTGAAATTGTTTTAATCGAAATATAGAAAAACCCTTCTTTCCGGGTACTTCTTAGAAATCAGGATACTGAAAGGGTCGTTTTCTAACTGAAATAGTTTTGAACCCCTATCTAACAGTCAACCGACTGCATATTTGTCTCAGAAATGAGTAACAAAACCATTAAAGACGAACATGATATCCGGCAGCCCAAGGTAGCTTTGATATCCAGTGCCTGTCAAGCTAGATTAAAAGATGCCTTATCCAAGACAAAGTTTTGAAATGCTATTACTAATTTAGGCCAAGAAATGCTGTTTAAACCCAATAAAACAGAGAATGCAACTGCCCTTCCCCATTTAACCATTACTTATACACTTATGTTCGTGGTACACCACAATCCTCTATATAGGGGGAAGGATGGCATTTGTGAACGTTTTTTTCATTTGTTTATTTTTTAAAAAATATAGTCGATTTCTCAGTTAAAAAAATGTCCCCATGACTGAATAGTTTTTTCTTTGTGTCATAGAATTTTTTGCGATTATGTAAATATTATTCTAATTAAATATTGCTTAAAGCTTCATACGGAGTAAGATAATGTATTTTGAACTGTTTTTTAACTTCAGTTTTTAACTAAACGACAAGATTTTGTGTCTTTTTATTTCCAGTAAGTAGGGGAATGTGGGGTAAAGTGAAATAGTTAAGGTAGATTATCTTTTTCAATATGAACATATTGGAATTTTTTTTTTGAAAATTACAGCACATAAAGAAATAACCATGTATTTCACAATAAAACTTCTATTGAAACTTTATTTTAAATATTCGGCAGTAAATTTGTACCTTAGAAAAAGCATAAAATTTTATCTATTTTTTTCATAGGACAAAGTGAAAAATATATTTTTTTCTAATGAAATATTTTCAAATCGATTAATAAAAAACATTTTTTATCAAATGAGTGAGTAAAAAATGAATGAATAAATTAACAGATAATGAAGCAGTAAGTGAATAAATAAATTAATATATGAGAAAAAATAAATGAGTGAATAAAATAGTGAATGAATAAGAAAATAAGTGACCGAATGAATAACTAAGTGAATTATTAAATGAAGGAATATATATGAGTTCCTTAATAAATAAATACATAAGTGATTTAATAAATGATTGATTAAATAAACGAAATGTACTATTTCACTTTGCCCCGCATGGACGTGACTAATTCTACAAAACAATCAACATACAAGTAAGCTTAATCTTCATGAAATGAATACTACACCGATTATTAGTAGATCTCAATTAATATTTAAAATGTTAATGACACGATTTTTAATATTTCATAAAAACAAATGTAATTTTTTCCCTTGTGACAAAATATTACAACATGAGTATCAATTTTTGAAAATTGCTTGTGTTACTATATGCTTTGGTCTCAGGAGATTATTTTTTCTGACTGGAATATACATGTGTTACTCCATAGTCAAAATATTGCCAGATAGGTGGCGCTGAAAGTTAGAGTAAATATTTCACCATTTCACTTGGCCCCACATCCCCCTGTTATATAATACTTAATTTTCGACCTAATATTTAGTAACAAAAGAATTAAAAAAATAAAAGTAATAAAAAAAATAAATAGTCAAACAATAATTGCAAAAGTAAAAAATTTGCAATCAAATTATAGAGAAATTAGTGTTATAAAGACATTTTTAGCACTTATAATGTGTTAGACTAATATTCATACTACGGAAAGGATATGGGAACTGTTCACATGTGCCCCAAGGTGTTGTGTTTATAAGTGCTCCTAGGTGTTATGTTCACAAGTGCCCCGTAATATACCTTAGAACAAACTAAAAAAAAAAAAAAAATTAATTTGAATTTTGACATCTGGAATTCAAATTATATGTTTTTGCAATCACGAGTGTGTGTATATAGGCGTGTGTGTTTGTGTGTAGGAGGTATGTGTATGTGTGTGTAGGCATGTGTGTTTGTGTCTGTGTGGGTAGCTGTGTGTATGAATATGTGTGGGAGGGTATGTGTATGGTGTGTGTGTAAGCATATGTGTCTGTGTGCAGGCATGAATGTGTGGGTAGTTGTGTATGTGTATGTGTGTGTAGATGTGTGTGTGTAGGTGTATGTGTAAGTGTATGTGTGTAGGTGTATGTATGTGTTTGTGTGTGTGTGCGTGTGTCTGTGTGTAGTTGTGTATGTATGCACGTGTGTGTAGGACATGGATGCAACCTGGAGACGGCTTTCGCCAGAGGTACAGCATCGTGAGGAGCCCGTCGACGGTGATGGTGCGAGGGTGGCGGTGGGAAAAATCAAAAGACGCCAAAAACAGTCAAGTGAGAACAATAAGCAATCGTGATTGCTCAAAAAAAAAAAAAAAAAAAAAACTTAATTTAAGAAAATAATTTAAACATTAACATAAATCTATTTGAATGGTCATATAATGGTTTGTAATAATTAAGTTTAACTTAATTTAAAATTTGTTTTCACGAGTAAAAGACTGATTAAATTACATGCAATACCTGCTTGAACAAAGAAGTTTCCACCAGAGAAGCAAAAAATGTCTCATTGCTCTAAACGTTTGGCTAAGATATAGTAGTACTGGCAAGGCACTGGTACTGCTATTACTCAAGAATTTTTCAAGATTGTTTGCTTGAAGTTATCTTAGCAAAATGCACCATGTTTGCAAGTGCCTCGTGCTTACACGTGCCCCCCTTCCCCCTACATATTGGAATATGAAAAGGGACAAAATACAATATCAAACAGCCGTTCCGTTGCATGTTGTTATTTTCCTCTCATCGCTCAAAAATCAATAAAATAATATGCGATACATAAAGTGTGTAGAACTTCTTAGAGTTGTTGGAAAGTAGCGTAATAGTTGATAATGAAATACAATTATACTTAATCGTAGTAATAACGTCAGATTTTTTTACATCACTTAGAGTAGGGAACTTAAAGAAGGAGACTTATAGTCATTATTTTGAAATTATCTAATTGCGCCTGGAACCATCTAAATAACTATATCGTAAATTGATATTGGTTTTGTTAATAGTAAACGCACTATTTAGATAGATTTTTCCAAACTTATTGGTGGATATTCTTCTGAAATTAAAAATAGTTGTTATAAAGAGGGAGTTTTTAAAGATATGGTTGGGTGAATGATAGTTTCGTGATGGATTTCAAGAACGGCCAAATTCGTTCTCCGATTTTATGAAAACATATGTTTACTCTCAAAGTTTGTGTTTTTTAAAAAAGAGAGTAACACATTTTTTACTTATAAATCAATAAATAATTGAAATCTTTTTCGGAAAAATAGTTGATCACGCAAGTCTGAAATGCAGTATAAAATGTTAACTGTTTTACCTATAAAATGAGCTGAATGCTAGATTATTGAACCAAAATCTAATCCACATCCACCTGTCACAGACAGCAATTACAGATTGAATTATGTCATGACTGGAATAAAAATATATTAATATTGCAGGTACATGTGAAAGAAAAAAAATATCGTGTTTTGTTATTCAACCACAGATACAAAAAGAAAAAAAAAAGTGAAATTGTTTTGATAGTAGTATAGAAAAAGGTGTTTGGATAAAAAAATTTTATGTGTCTTTTTTTTTTCCTGTCTCATATATTGAACATACTTTGATTCGTTCCAATTGGCGGAGGGAAAATATCTTTTTTTTTTATTCTGCATTTCTTTTTTAAACTCAATCGATTCAAGATGGAAGGATAACACTACCAAAACACTTTTCTTATTCCGTTTAAGAAACTTCATTTTGAAAAGGCAGTAAAAGAAAAAAAAAGTTTTTTTTAATTTGCAATTTTTACATGTATAGAGCAACTTCGGGTATTATGGAGTATGGGAAATATGAAACAAAGTGAAATGATGAAATATTTACTCTGTTTTCAGCTCCACCTTTCTGGTAATATTTTGACTATGTAGTAACACATGCAGGCTATTCCAGTCAGAAAACAGTTATCTCCAAAGATCAAAGCATATGATAATATGAGCAATTTTCGAAAATTGATACTGATATTGTAATATTTAGTAGCAAGGAAAAAGATATCTTTATTATTATAAAATGTTAAAAATCTTGTTACTAATATTTTAAATATTAATGTAGACTTACTAATATTCAGTGAAGTATTTATTTAATTAAAATTAAGCTTATTTGTATTTTAAATGTTTTGTACTTTTAGTCAAGTGCATGCGGGGCGAAATGGATGGGGCAAAGGGAAACCGTTTATTTCGTTTACTTATTCAATCACTTTACACATTCATTTATTAATGAGCTCATTTACATTCCTTCATTCAATAATCAACTTATTTGATCATTTTTTCATTTACTTTTTTATTTATTCCCACTTTTATTCACTCGTTTTTTCTCATCTATTAATTAATTTGTGTATTTATTTCTCTCTCAATATAATTAAGTTTTAAAATTCAAATAAATTTCTTAACGTTTTAAAGTAATTTAAGAGTGTTTTTTGAATGCTTCTTTATCTACTTTTATTGCTTTATTTCATTCCCGTCATTACGCAGAGCCAGCCTATCTCGAATTAAACTTATAGGACTGACTTCAGTTACATATTTGTAGCATAAAAGGTAGCATAAAAGATTTGAGCCAAAAGAAGCTTGAACGCAAAAAAAAAAAAAAAAAAAAAAAAAAAAAAAAAGTCACAATCACTATTAGTAGAGTGTCAAAAAGACCTTTCTTAGGACATTTATTAATGTTAAATATCTTGAAAATCATTCTAATTCTGAAACTGAAAATTAATCCAGAAAAGTTCTAAATAAAAATTCCTTTTTGTAGTTCCCGTTTTACTTTCTTTGAGTGTCTTCACCTTTTATGTACGTACGTTTTGTCTGCACAGTACATTTTAATGATTCTTCAAATGCACTTAAGTCTAATGCAGTCGAGTTATTGCAAAACTTATTTCGTACCAAAGCACATTAATTTGCATGATGCTTAGTTTTCAGATTTTGCATATTCTTTGTATTTAATTTCTCTCTTTATTAAAAACACTCCAAAACTGTCTAGTTTATGTTTGCTAAAAACTGCATTTTTTACACTTTCAATTGAGGAAAATTCTTTTAAAGAATATTTATATGTATTTTGTTAGGAATATCAATTTTATACCTCTCTGGAATGAAAATTTTCCCCACGTAATGCTAAAAGTTATATCTTAATATAGTAATATAACCACACGCAAGCGAAAAAGCTAAGGAGAAAAGAAGTATAATCTTTAGAAAACTTCAGGGCCACTTCATCATTACGTTGTTCATGTTGTTTGCATATGCTGAGAAAAGTGATTTTCAAGTAACCCTTCTTTTCAAAGCTTTTAGCATGCTTCAGAAAAATGAAGTGGTTGAGAAAAATAAAAAGAGTCCTACTACTAAGAGATATTTTCAGTGAAAAATTATTATGACCGTTTTCGGGACCTCCGGGGAATATTTTTAATTGTAAGCTTAAAGATAAATAAATTAAATGAAGAAATGTTCGCACTGCTTACGTTTAAAAGCGCTGATAGTAATTTATAGTTATTCGTTCTATTTAGATCGGTGAATCGATGAGCATATCAGAAGATAATAACTAAAATTGAACAGTAAGTTTTCATAGTATTATCTACATTATCTAAAATAATTTCATTTAAGAAAAAACAAAGAAAAGGATGTTGTGAGACACACACACGTGCATATATTTATTATATGTAAACAGTAAAACCTGTGAAGTTGACCACCTGTCTAAGTTGACCGCTGTTTTCAGGTACGGAATTATCCCTTATTATGTAAATCAACCTCTGTAAGTTGACCACCTCTTTAAGTTGACTACTAAAGTAGTGCACCGCAAGTGGTCAACTTACACAGGTTTCACTGTATATATATATTTATATCTAGGGGGAAAGGGGGCACATGTGAACATTTTTTTCATTTCTTAATTTTTCTGAAAATATTTTCAATTTCTCACAGAATAAGGGTCCCCATGATTGAATAGTCTTTTCTTTGTGCCATGGATTTTTTCAGATTAAAAAAAAAATATTTCTATACTTTATGGAATTAAAAAAAAAATGTCTTCAATTGCTCACATATGCCCCTATAGAGGACAGATGTGAACAAGCTTGGGGCACATGTGAACACGATTGAAAAATGCAGGACGAGCATCATATTTCATCGAGAAACTCGTTATAATGAAGCATATACGTATATACTAATTTACATTCAAGGGTTTGTAACCTATTCTGTGTCAGTTTGAATTTTACAGTAGCTGTCATCAAAAAATATTTTTTCTGCGTTATAGAACTCTGCTCACAGTGATATTTTAAAGTTTCATAGCATGTTCTAACCAATGGATTGACAAGAAAAAAATCTTATAAGACTAAACAATAAGAAGAGTATTTTGTTATGTAAAGTATATTCTTGTTATTAAGTGCGTTTAAGCTTCTTACAGAATATGATGATGAATTAAAAAAAATTTCTAAACTTCAGTTTTTAGTTAAAGAAAAATACTTTGTCTTTATTTTCCTTGTAAATATTATATACCGCTAAATTTTTAGCCAACTATTTAGTAATTAACGAATTAAAAAAAATAATGAAATAAAAAAATATTACTTATGTAATAATAATTAATAATAAATTTATAAACTGATTGCATTAAAATAATAATTATAAATCTCTACATCTCTTTTAACACTTATAAGCTTACACTAATATTTATATTCGTGGAGAGGATGCGGTAGCTGTTTACATGTGCCCCTACATGTTGCGTTCATAAGTGCCCCGGCATCTACCTTAGAACGAATTTTCAAAAATAAAGAATTTCTAATTTAATTACAAAATTTAAAAATTGGCATAAATTTACGTGAATGTTCTCAAATTTAGCTTATTAATTAGTTTAAAATATGTTTTTACACAAAGAAGACAGTGTTAAAAGTACATCACTGTCTGCTAAAACAAAGAAGCTATCACCGCAGGAACATAAACTGACTCCTTGCTCTGAAAGTTTCTTTAAAAAGTAGGGCTGGCACTGCTATTACTTGAGAATTTTTTAAGATTTTTTGCTTGACGTTACTCTAGTGAAACATACCATGTTCACATGTTCCTTTTCCCCTATATATATATATATATATATATATATATATATATATATACCACTCCAACTTTCCATTTTTTCCGATCGCCAACGTTCCAGAGCTCTGTTTCACCTCAAAGCAGGTTTCTTCATGAAAAATTACTCTACAAGATACGCCTGAAAATCAAATAAGTGGAACAGAACTAAACTAATTTTCTTTTTGCTAACTTTTATCTTTCAATCGATTGAAAATAATTTATGCATTACATATACATGATGATCACAATTGAAATTCCACTTTCAAATTGCTGCAAATAGAGACCAAGGAACTTCAAATTTTGGCTTAATTGACTTAAACAAATAGAGAAATGGTATGGAATAAGAAATGAAACGTTCCAATTTATTAGTCTTTCAATGAAGTATCGTGCTAAGCTTGTGAAGCTATCTTTTATGAGAACAACGACTGTGAGCTATCAGCTTTAACGAAATTCCAGGTCATTAAAGAGTGAAAAAATCTTTGGTTTGATGTCTGCCAAGGATCTGAAGAAAATGATTAAGAAACTCGAAGAGACTTTTTTTTGACGTGAAATCTGGATGAGAGTGAAAAAGTCTTCGACGTCAGTAGATGTAGCCACAGAATATTACAAGAAGGGAATTTTTCTTAAACCATATAGTTTTCCCCTTTTTCAAGTTTATTCAGTTCAAATTTGAAGCCATTCTGACCAATCGCTCTTTTTATGTAGCGTTTTGAAAGTAGAATTTTTGATATAACCGTCCTATATTTCGTCTTAAATATACTGATATGATACATGTATGAGTAAGTTACTCGTAGATACATTTTATTTTTGAACAAACAATGGCAGAAATTTTTGCCTCAGCACATATTGCCATTTTAAAATATTTCAAGTATGAAGGAAGGTATAAAACAAAGCAAAGTTAAACAAAATAAAATAAGAATAACAATAATAATTGTAAGTTATAAAATGCAACGTAATTGCTCTGACATAAGATTCTAGAACCTTATAATATAGGATCTAAACTAAGGTTCAAAACACGATCCTGCAGCTTGAATTTAAAAGCTAATGTTACATGTTTACAAGAATCTAAATAAATCAACTCCATTTTATTTACTTAACGTAAATTTCATGATGAAAAGGTTTCTATAGATCTAATTTACAATCCAAAAACAACGTTCGCTCAGTAAAGCTAAAAGGAAAAATAAAGGTAAAAAATAAAATTAAAGGACAAACAGTGATAAATACAATTTATTTTCTTTGTTTTCGATGAGTTCTTTTCGCGAGTCCGCCATTTTAAATTTCAGAGGGGGAAAGGGGAACAAAGCGGAAAGTCCTCCGCATCATTACATGGAGGGAAGAAAGAGATGGCGTAGTTGAAATTCGAATGTGGAACCCGCTTTTTATGACTGTGCCTTAGGGGAAAAGTCATATAAGAACTACTCTTCTGACTAAAAGATAATTAAGAGATGATTGAAATTCACAAAGAGAAATATTACTTCTGGAAATAGATTCAAAACTGTCCCTGCGGCATTTTTGCTGCAGAGAACTCATCAAAACGAACATATTACTCATTAGTGAACAGTTTCAGAAGTTAAAATGTTTGTTCAATTAGTCCTACTAATCTGATATTTTATTTCTGTAGGCTGTTTTTCTGTCGTTAAGAGAGAGCTTTCTCACTCATTCAAATTCCATGATTTGTCCCTCCTTTTAAGACTTATCATGCCGTCTAATGACGAAAAATGGACTCATCGTAATTTTTTTTTTTTTTTTGTCGAAAAAACCGTTTTTCGTGTTTTTATTACATTGGTTCAATGAATAGCATCTGAAAGCAAAGACAATCGGCTCGATTAGATAGGTCGTCGGGCCGTGAGTTCAATCCGGGCCGAAAACGATCGTTTCAGATAGTTTTTTTTCTTCGGAAGAATTCTAATACATACAAGTTTTTCATTAGTATGAAAAATAAACTCATTGCTGAATTCTGAGCAACAGATCTGTTGCTGTTAAAATCATAAAACAAAATATTCATTTTAATACTGTTTATCGCAGTTTAACTTCCTAAAATATTTTATGAAAATATAAGCGTAATTTTCAACTTATTTTGCTATTTGACTACCCATTTCTTTAGTCTATAGCATCCCGAGGTTGCATTGAAACCAGAAAATCCTTCCATCGAGCACGAATGCTTCGCCCGAGTCAGCTAGTAAATTCTTAATTTGAAGTCTTTTACTGCCGGAACAAAGTAAGCGTAAAATATAAATTGTGGAATAGCACAATGCCAAATTTGCAATAATTTTAAGAAATTGAATAACACTAATAAAGAAAATAACAAATATAAATGCTATTACGACTGCTACTCCGTTAGATTTCCCCTTTGAAATGTGATGACAATAACAGGCACAGATTTCCTTTACAATTATCTTTCCCAAGTACTAGTTTTAGTTTTCAAACCCGACACTAACAATGAGAAAAATTCACTGTGCTAAATGAGCAAAAAAAAAAAAAAAAAAAAAGCTCAAAGGTGAAACACTTAGAGTGGGGAGCTTCGTCACTCGGTCACTGGAAGCTAGAAGAATGCTAATTCATTCAACTGTTTTTCCAACCTGGAGCTTGTAAGAAGACAGTCACTGAAGCAACAACGTTTCAACTTCGTTAAGCTTTCGGTGCTTCTTCAACTCCATCTTTCTTCGGTGGACAATGTATAACTCTAACTCTCTCTCCTTCTCTTTTGATAGACATCCATCTCTTTATCGAATTGTCATTGATCCATCCCCCCCCCCCCCCCCGACATCCCGACATCAACAATAGTATTCATGAGATTGTGTACATTCTTACTGACAATCTACTCGCACTGCCAATGTTTGATATCTTTATCACATATAGAGCTGCAAATTTCACCGTAAAGTATTAATGGATTCGCAATTTTCTCTGGCCTACTTTCTTCTCGTTTTGTGGAAAGGAGCCTTGGAGGAAGCTTGTGGTTTAAGAGTAATATCTTCTACGCACATTTCATCTTTAAGGATAAAGAGAAAAATCTTCGTGAAAGACAGAAGTTTTTCAGTACTCTCGGAAAAATACCTCCAGAAAAAAAAACCCTATCATCATAACGCATGTTTGCATTTGAAAGATTTCCCATTCGCTGTACCAGTTGGCAAACCACATGAACAGCTCTCCGCTCTTCTTAGTTTCAATTCAGTTTCAGATTTTTTGGGTTATTATGCCTACGCTTTCATTTGTTTCCAACTTTCTAGCCAGAGTGTTGCTGGATCTCTTTTAACCTGAAGAGAGAAGAGGTTCTCACGCTTTTACCGAGCATCTACATGTTTGCCACGTCTCCTGTCGTCACTTCAAGATCTTTACATCCCAAGTGCATTTATATACTTTCAAATTAATTTGAATATTTTTAATGGATTTTATAGCCATTATTCTTCATTTTATATTCTAACAGTATTGTTAACAATCGCCAAACAATTTATCATGAGCCACCCACCAACATATAAGAAACTTTAACACTTGCAAATGCCAACCCAACGACAGCCCAATGATTGCACAACGATATATGACGGAGAACTGCTTCCTGTGAATTACAAAATGGATAAAAAGGAAGTAGCATGAATAATAAACCAAACTAGACAATGCGACGTTGTAGAAAAATCCAACTAGTAAACTTCTTCTACATTTAATTGATGTCCTTGTGGCACATGCTAGCAAGCGTTCATAGCTAAAATAGATGAAAAACGCTATTTTGCTGGAATTCATTAAAACTTAAAAGGCACTTGATCGTAGTATTTGTATTTTTTCATCGAAAACTTTCATCGCTTGCATAATATGCATGCATGAGAAAACAAGAAAAATTATACCTTATTTCCGAGGAATAGCTGCTCAATAAGAATAAAGTAATTTTTTAAACCTTGGCTGCGGTTCAATTCTATTAATAAGTTAGAACAGCGTAATCGGTTATTTGTGAAATTGCTGTAGATAAGCAGTTTTACAGATGCGAGTACTGTGTAGCCCAAAAGTCTTTTCAAGAGTTACTCTGGGGAAAAGTTGAGAGCCGCTATTCTAGAGAATCGAACAAATGTTTCCACATTTAGGGTACGCTGCATTAGAGCAATGAGTTCTTTTATGAGCTATAATTTTCAGCAACAAAATTTAAGAGGCAGCATCGGCTGGCGAGAGGAGAGTTTCCAGTATTTCAAAACATGGAAAGAAGTCTTCTCAATCTCGGGGGATGCCGAGGAGCGAAAGAGAGTAGGATCGATTGCCGCATCCTCTCAGTTCTCATAGGCCGACGTGACTTTGGATCCAAATGGGGAGAGTTTCACCACGCCTGCTTCCTTATGGAAATAGAAAGCTCGTGTTAATTGGGGCACAATAGGGGACGATGTTTAGCCCGCGGTCACTTAGGAAATTGTTATGAGTGAAAACGCTCATCATGCAATGAAAGTGAAATGATGTGGCAAGAATCGATTTCTTGTTGCAGAAGGTTGAACTTTGGAACTAATCGAATTGGTGTTTTGTAGATCATTGGGGAGAATCTCTGGTGCTAACAATTAACTTAACACTTTTTAATACTTCAATAACACACTTAAGGGAAAGACGGGAGGAATAGGAGAGCTGCATTTGTGCTGAAATAAAACGTTTAAAGTTATTTATAGCTTATCTACTTGAATAAAGCAAGAGTTTAAAGCTGCTATATTTACTAGACAAGCTAGAAATAATTTTTCACACTTTACTTCGGCATAGACGCAGTTGTCCAATTCCTCCTAGCAATCAGCTAAAATAATTTTACCATTTGTATAAACTCAAGTGCGACATTAAATCTCGTCATTTTGGAGCAAATGTTGTCCTTACATGCAATTTTTTTTCTAGATGATAACATTTTTTTTTAGACTAATGCGCTTGTTATGTTTTAATTATCTTTTTGCTCATCGTCTGTTTAATTTGAGTTACTAATGCAAAACTTTTTTAAGTTCAGAAATTTATGTATAGAAATCTGATGGTTGTGACTGTCATAGTGTAACGACATTAATTTTTCAAAGTCTGGCCTTGAACTGTTCATTGAAAAAAATGAGGAAATTAGATATATTCATTCTCCATATAGACATTTTTTAAGAAACAATTTAAGAAATTACGAAAGTAATGAAGTTATAGACATTAGAAAATAACTTCATTACTTTCGTTTTCAGAGTAAAACGAGAAATATTGATTGAGAAATAATGCTTTTCTAAACAGAGCGTAATGATCGTTGGTCATAAACAGTCTGGTAGTTTCACGCACGCGTCAGAAATCCACCAGCCACAATAGTCAACCTATGAAATAACTTTTTTATCCCTCTAATCACAATCCTGTTTTTGAACGGATAGTTTACTTTGGGTGTTTCGATTTTAGAATACTTTGATTGGCAAGCAGTAAATAGAAGGAAAGTAAAAAAGAAAAGATACATGTAGTGAACTCCCGTTACAACGAATACCAATACCAAGAAATATCCTTTTCAACGAAGTAAATTTTCGGTGCCTATTTAGTTTCCATTACATTGCTTGAATTCCATTACAACGAAATTTCTGTTACAACGAACAAAATTTTCGGTCCCTTGAAGTTCGTTGTAACGGGATTTCACAGTACACCCAAACCTGTATTTATGCAGTGGATAGGGACCGCATAAAAAATTGTTCGAAACTTTACGAGTAGCTTTAAAAAGTTGTTCTCGCAACACAGTTAAAAAATATTTTTTTTTTTTAATGCGGTGGATAGGAATCGCATAAAAAAAGTCTCGCATAGAAAATAATCCAAAAAACTTTCAAAAGTGTAATATTTATACGAAAAGTGGTGAACATTTTTGCCGAGTACTCGGACAAAATTTTCCGAATGAGGAAAATTTTGGGAGGTTACAGTGACTTCCCATCGGGGTGTCTATGTCGTTACACTGCGAATAAACCTGCACAATTTGGAACACTTTGTTTCAGAAAAAGTGATCCTAATATGTGAAAGTGCGCTATGAAGTGTCCTGAATAAGCTCCGTCAGAAGGAAAGTGTTCCGAATGTGTTCTGGATACTGAACCTCGAATGCCAACACACGAGTCCAGGCAGCAGATGGTTCGTCAACACATTTGAAAACATGTTTGGTCGCATTTGAGCACACTTGTAAAATCATTGCTTTCTTTGCTGCAATGAGAATGGCTAGATGAAGATTGGTTGGTTGTACTATATACGGTATGTATACACTATTAAATTAAATGACGTTATTTTTACTTTAAATTTTGTTACATTTTTCAATACCCTCACTCATAAACTTAATTGAAAGAACTTTGTGCTACTAAATCATGACGTATTTCATCACGTGTGCCAAATTCTGCGAAGCTACGTAGAAAGTATTAGTAAACATTGATGTCGATTTCAGAATTTTAACGGTTTTGGTCTGCTTTGGAATAATTTAATGCAAGTTACTTATTTCCATTACTGTTCATTACATTATGCTTAAACATTTGAAACTGACTTAGCACTCGCAGATTGTTGAGCCAAATATTTTGTGTACATTATGCATTAGCAGTTGTACATTAAGCACTTGTACATCTCTGAGCATTCACATTTTGTTTTAAATAAACTTTTATTCATCATAC
The DNA here is from genome assembly GCF_026930045.1 of Uloborus diversus. Taxonomy (NCBI): domain Eukaryota; kingdom Metazoa; phylum Arthropoda; class Arachnida; order Araneae; family Uloboridae; genus Uloborus; species Uloborus diversus. The sequence goes on from NC_072733.1 coordinate 149,504,511, forward strand.
TGTTTAAATTCTAAATAACTAAATTTAAAAATTATACATTTGTAATCCAGATGTTTGACCATCGATTATGCTTGGAACAAGGATCTCTAACCTTTAGTGTTATTTGTTACACTTTATAAATTTATGAAATTTGAGTCTCACAATTGAAATTTAACACAGATGCATAGTAAAGCAAAAAAATGATGTTTGAATTTCTACTCTAAACTCGAAATGTATGTAAAAAGTTATATCAGCTATCTTGATCTGATTTCTGAAACTACTAAAGCTTATATAGGCTTGTATAAATGTATGTGTGTCTCAGTTCATATATCGGGAATGGAATTGTACAAAAATAGGACTGGGAAACAAAAGGTTTAAAACCACTGATTTAGTAGATAATTCTGAGAAATTGACCTTTTTTTTACCTTATTTAAATCAATTTTTCAATTTGCTGTTCGGCACGTTCATAAAAAAATTTATATTTTGAAAAATAACTACGTCCTATTTAAGAAAAATGTACAACTTGATGAACTAAAATTAAATAACATATGATGAAAATTTTGACGAAAAACGTGTAATTATTGGATAAGTAAAAAGTTCATTCTGTTGCAGATAATAAGGGAATATTTAAGTATTATACATATATTTCATGCAAACTATTAAACACTATGAAAGAGAGGCTCAAGGGGTCACAGACTGGAATACTTAGAATTTTCAGGACTTTTAATTAAAAAAATCTAATTTTAACTTTAATAACGCAATTTTAGAAAATATTTTTAATGTTCGGGCAAAGGTGTAGGGATACCTTCCCGAGATATTTGTTGAATCTGATGTTTTGAAAATAACGTTTAAGCTGTCTTTGGGTGATGTAAAGGTGAAAAAACGAAGGGGGGGGGGAGGTCTAGAAAAATGAATTAAACTGGACTTTTAAAATTACAATTTTAGATTGGTCTTTAGTAAACTATAAGGGTAAGAGTTTTCATGAATGATCGCCTCCGAAAACGATTCAGAGGTGAAGAATTAAGAACATTTTTAGGGGACTTAAGGGGATATCCAACTTCAATGTTTCAAAATTTAATTTTAAAAGTATAGTTTTAAGCTGAACATGAAGACGTTAGAGGAAGGAGACTCAGAAAATCTCGCCGTAAATTTAAAAAAAAAAACTGATATCTTAAAAACATTTCAGCTTTATTTGATGAAAAAAGGGAAGGGAGGAGGGAGGGGGGGTCTAATTCTAGAAAAATATTATCCAAGAGAATTTAGTGTTAAAGGGGACATTTATTATTTGTGTTCAACTGATAAAGTTTCTAAATGTAAAAAATAGCTTTTATAAATTAAATTTTTATGGAATTTTACAATTGAATCGACTTGCATGTGAAAACGAGGATTCTTCAATACAACTGTCCAGCAATGTGATGAAAATTTTAAAATCTGTACAGGTGTCAAATAAATTAATTTAAAAAATATTGAGTTAAATGACTGTTAAGTAGTAAAACTGTAAACGATTTCTGCAGATGCGTTTCAAGATTTCCTTTTATTGAAAAGAAATGAACATACTTCTGTTCAAGCTCGAGTTACGTAAGACTTTTTCCTGATGTCGTTTGTATTTAAATTTCTAGACAGTTGAAACTGAAATTCATTTTTTTCGTATTTTGAAAAGCTTTGAAACAATGAACCTACCACACTAAATTTAATTAAAGGTTCGACCGAAACAAAATAAGTCAAAGTTGACCAACACTCAATTAATTAAACTTTTGCCCAAGGACGATGAGGATTCCGCAATACTACTTTCAGCAATGTGATGTAAATTTTAAAATGTGTATTTATGTCAATTAGGTTAATTTTAAAAATATTTTGTTTTACAACAAGATGTGTTTAGTAAACTGCAAAATAGGAGTTCAAAGGTCCTAAGTGCATCAGTTTAAAATGTAAATTAAATACGTGTTTTAATTTTTAGCTGCATTAGGGAACTTATTTCTTCCTTGAGACCATTTAACTTTTTAAACAGCACTCTATATTTCAAAGTATAATTAAGCGAGTTATCATGCGTAAGGGAGGCAAAGCACTCAGATTGTAGTCCTCATCAAAATAAACCTGTGCAATTAAGCACCGAAAGAAAAAAAAGAAAGAATTAAGCGAGTTTGACCAAGAATTTCTGTGAACTCGTGTTTTTATTTAAAGAAAATCGCACTATTGAAAAAATTCAAGTACAACTGAAACTTTTTAAATTGAAGTGGCCCATTCAACTCAAACATAATTCGATCCAATCAAATAAGATTGAATCTACCAATAGCACAGCCAAAAATTTGCATTGCCTCACACAGTTGAAATTTCTCACTACGCTACTGGTAGATAGCATTCCATCGAATTGAACACAATCGAGTTGAATGTGCCATTTGAAAAAAAAGCAAGTTACATTTAATAACTTTTGATCAACTTAATAATCGGATTTTCTCAAAGCTTTATCCCAGAAGTAATTTTTCCAAAAAATCATGCTGAAATAACAATTTAGAAACAGTACCTAGTGAAATATTTGTCACTTAATTTTTCACCAAGTGGGCGTCCATTCATAACATCATTTCAGGGGTACATTCAACCAACATAATTGATGATTCGATTCGAACGAATTCTATCAACCAAAAGTGAAGCCAGAAATTTCTTTTACTCCACCCAGAAGAAAATGTCTCGCTACGTAACTGGTAGATAGAATTCGATTGAATCGATCATAATCGAGAAAAAAAATTCTTCTTAGTCGTCATTGAAAACTACACCGATTTGTCCCAAAAAAGGTAAAATTGTAAACGCTTCTTTTGGAACCTCTGTGCACACCAAAAAGGGAGATGCACAACCAGACTCCACTCAGTCCACATACAAAATTTTAACTTATTACGGCATACAGTTTTTCAGTTATGTGAGATACATTAAAACCAGGGGTGAATTCGTGCTTGGTCTTACTGGAACGCCGTTATTTTTCAAGAAAAATAATTCCGCTTCCACACAAAACTGGCCAAAAATTGTTATTCAATCATTTATCATTAACGTTTCTGGTACTGGAACATTTACGAATTCACCTCTGATACATTTATGCTTGCTGACGTCACGACAAAACTCGTCATGATGAATTCAGTAATTATCAAAAATGGGCATTTTGATTGCCCGTACATTCATATGCAATTGCAGACGGGTCGAAAACACTAAACATACATCTGGGAATGAGTTGAATGGAATTCTTTGGCCTAATGCAAATGAAATTGTTTTTTTTTTTTTAATTTAATGCATTTACTCCTGTACTTTGCACAAGGAAGAAAAACAAAATACTAACTAATTGGAGAGTCCATCTTTGCAGTGAAATGTCACAAAAATGATTAGTTATTAAAGAATTTCATTGCATTTTATTGGTATAAAAGAACACAACTTTCTTTAATGGCCATTGATCATAAACCGAGCAGTAGACCACTGAGTAGCTAAGTAGTAGGAACGTAAATAAATAAGATTTATAGACAGTAATAAAAAAGTTTTTGTTCTTGAGGAATTATTTTTTTAAAATTAATTTATATAACCGTTAATTTTTGACACTTTTTGATTACTTTTTACACTATTGATTGGCTTTGAAAACTTATTTATGGAAATTTATATTTTAAATTTAGTTGTCATTTCTGTAGTAAATATGATTTTGTACTACAATTTTCTGCTACTTTTTTGCTCGTTTGTCATTTTGCTGTAAACTATTCAATTGGTTTTGAGATGCCATTAGATTTTAGATTTTCATACCAATAATGCAGATTAATAATCATATTCACTCAAAGCCTAAATCCATCATCAAGCCTGCAGTCTCAACAAAAATTAATTTAGTGAGTATTTTTTCTTTTTATAAGCTTCTTTTATACTTGGGTAGCGCACATTCCGGGAGGATATTAGTGATCGGTAATTGTTCCGAAACATATCCTAAAAACTGTACTAAAACGTGTGCCACAAAATGCTTAGAGCAAGTGTTCAAAAACCATTGTTTTACACTATCCATGAAATGTCTAAAAAAGTGCGCTAAAAAGGATGCACATGTTCCAAACAGTGTTTCTAGATGTGTTTTGAAAACTGACCCGAAAAAGTGTTCTAAAAAAGGGGACAAGTGTACGTGTTCAAAAAGTATTATGACATGTGTTCACAAAACGGTTCTAATAACTATTACGAAAATAGTATTCTTAAAAAGGAGACAAATGTACGTGTGCAAATAGTGTTTAAAAAGTGTTTGATTATTTGCAGTGTACTTGAAGTACTACCCTCGCACTCGTTTTAAAAATAATTTCGTCAACTGAATCCCAATCTGATTGAAATTTTAATATATCGCATAAAAAAAGGCACAAAAAATGGCACAAAAAATCGCATAAAAAAAAGCCGCATAAAAACAGGTTTTAGTGTATATAGTAAATATCTTCCTGTCTGATAAATGATGATTTCACTCGGTTAAAATAGTCCCATCCAAACTTCCATCTTTAAAGAAATTCAGCTCAATCATATTATTCTGGACAGCAAAGCATTATTCATGACACTATTCATAAACAAATGTAAATCGGATGAAAAAGAAAAAACATACAAGCTTCTCAACAGCTCAAATATTACCGCTTCCTTATTATCTCCCATAAAAGCCTTTGAAGAAAAGCTACTGTTTCCAGCAATCATTTTTTCCTCCGACTTCTTGTCATCACTGGTAATTTAAAAGTACAGCTTCCCAATGACTCGTAGCAAATATTTTATGAGCATGATGAGAGGTCCTATTGATTGTCTTTATAAGATCCCGCTTGCTCCCTTCAAGAAAAGAAAGCACGAAGTTTTGTGCTAACATTCTTAAAGCTTTCATGAGATCTGCTCTGAAAGGTGTCATTTTTGTTTTGTGTTGCAGATGAAGCCTCTTATTATTTTACCCCTCTAGGGACGATTGGATGGGACTGCGGATGTAAAAATGCTCAGAGGTGCAGTCTTGAGAGGCCGGAAAATTAAATTTTGAGCAAAAAGTTAATTTGAGCAAATTGAATTTGATGTCTTTTTCTCTTGCGCGTAATGTTTATTAAAAGATAAAAATTTTCGCTTTCGCATAAATGATAGATTTTATTGCCGAACCAACAAGAATATTTTTGAGTCGTTATTGTACACCGTATAAGGAGTTTAGTATCAAAACTAGCTCAATCTAATTAAAAAAAAAAAAAAAAAACAGAGAGATAAAAAACATTTCGCGCTAATAACTTAATTTTTCCAAAATATATTTTTTTCGCTTGAATAATCTTTGATATACGACTTCATTTTTGTGTTCCTTTTCAAATTACCAGCGTAGTCTAATGACTTACGGACAAAATAATTTGGATTAATCACAGTTTGAAGTAAAGCAACCTTTTTTCTTTTTTAATTGGCATCCAATTAAATTCATGCGGTATCTCAAATTTATGCCATGAACTAGCCTGTACACTCAAAAATGTGAGTTGCTAAAGCACTTTATTACGATAGTGCTGCTGATGTTAACCGTATGTTTTCGCAGTGGCCATATGGTATAGCATGAACTGAACTGGTTTTGAAGTAAAACAGGTTTTTGGCAGCTGTTTTCGACCTGATTGCAAGGGATTTGTTTCAAATCGCTTTGTGGCGGGATAGTATCGACCAAAATATCAAATTATGAAGAAAAATACTTAAAAAAAGATATGGAAGGAGCTAGTTTTGATACTAAACGCCATGTATGTCATACGTATGAAAATGTAAACAGAAAGTTTTGGGAGGGGAAAATTCTCAATTTGCCGAATGAAATTCTAACTTTACCGAATGATAAAATACGACAGTTTTATTATACGAAAGTTTAACGAATGATAAAATAAAATAGTTTTATTCTCCTTAAAATGCTGAGTTCTGTAGACCCCACAAAGGTTAAGCAAATTCAAAGTATTTAGCAGCAGAGTTTGAAAAGCGCGGGCATAAATATTAGTGAGTCCTTATCGGGGACATGACTGTCTTGCTGTTGAAAACCTACTTCCAACAACTAGTGCAGATTAGCAAAATTTTGCATATACTAATATATTTTTAGTTGCTTTATTGAATTCGACAAGGATACTTTACTAGGGTTTGGATAAAACCGTAAGAAGTGTTTTATAGCCTGTGAGTTAAAAATAATATAATGGATACTTATATTTTGTAGTACTTTGTAGAGTTGAAACGCTGCGTGCTTGAGTAAGTTATAGATGAAGTAGTATGTGTATGTCTGATTTAAAAAAAAGAAAAAAAAAACTTTATTAAAGAAAAAAAAACGAGCTCAAACCACTTAAGTGACATGGATTCTAAATAGGACATTGAATCAGAATCACATCAAAATCTCCAGACCAAATAAAACATAAATCCGATTTCTTGATATAAACCGTTAATTTCCGTTAAAGGATCTTAAATCATTTAAATATAATCCTACGAAACAAGTGGCTTTAAATATAATACTTTTTATTATGAAACATTAGTGTTACGTGTTCGATGAGTGTCCAAAAAATTCCCTACAATTCTTTGCATGTCATCGTAGATTTCTAAAACTTACTCCTAGCATCGCTCAAACTCTGAATGGTCTGCGTGTTCATTTTATTAACCGCTGAAAACAAAATATATGGACAAAAATATCGACTTATCGAGAAATTTATGAATTTAGGTTATTTTGATGTAAATAATGAGAGTAAGAATGAGAGAGACAGAGAGAGAAAGTGAGGAGAGATTTAATTAATGGTCTAACTTTATTTAGTTCGGAAATCTATAATTTCTAATTATAGGAGAAACGTCAAACAAGAACATTTAAACGATTTCATTTAAATAGATCGAAAGAATTTCCTTGCAATATGAGGAAATTTAAAGATAACTTCAATCTTTTAATTGGCCAGCAGATTAACAATTATTTCAACTAAGATTTTGAACTTTCATTGATCATGATGTTACGAGTTAGAGCAATGTATGTTAAACATACATGGAAAATTCGTCTTGTTGAGTGAGTTTTGTTTCATTTGTTTTGTCTAAAATAGACATACTTGTTTTACATTGACGAAAAAATTCTTGCAGGTTCTGATAAGTAGACTTCTGAAAAACTTGTGAATAAACGATTTCATTTATTGAAATAAGGGTGAAGAAAACCAATTTGCGATGCTAATAAGGATTATTGGCTTTGTGCCAATTTATGAATTTCTCTTTTTTTTAGCCCCAGACACAAATGAGCTCGTCCGAGATTGGGCATCTTTTTACTAGAGCCAGATTATACTCATACTTTTCATATTCGATTCTAGGCTATCCAAAACAAACTTATCCGTTCTTGCTGCTAGCCGATATGGTCTGGGTAAGTATTAAAATGTTCAATTATAGCAAACACATTTATTATGATATGTTGTGTTTAAAAATTATCTGCAACTTAATTAACTAATGAAAGAAAAATAAATAGAGAGGAAATGAAGTACAAAAAAGGAAAGGGGCGCAAGTGACCTAATTAAACATTTGGAGATAACTAGTGCATATGGTGGTAGAAACGCTTGTTTGTTTTAGGGCACGAGATGGTGCTATTAGCGATGCTATTTGCTGCTATACACAGTGATTTAGAAAACTCTTCAATACAAGTCTACCTAAGGTTTGAACCTGGGCTGCGGAGTCGGAGTCGGGGTCGGAGCCGGTCATTTTTCCTCAAAGTCAGCAATGCTGCCAGTGCTTGCGGAGTGAGAGTCAGATCCAAAGTAGGACTGGTTTTTGGGTAAAAGGAGTCGGAGTCGGTGATTTTCCTACTGACTCTGCAGTGGTTGAACTTTGCAGACGTTTTACTCAAAATTTAAGAGTTCACTTACATCCATTCGCTTCACTTTACCTCGAAGGAGCCAAAAATGCAGGGTATCACACAAAAAAGAGCAAAAGAAAAAAAGGACTGTAAAAATGGTTGTAAAAAATTAGTCAAATCAATTTAATATTTATTTAAAATAAAGTAATAGCTCGAATAGTGAAAATTGAAGATTTACTATATTTCTACTTCGTTGTTTTCATTAACCGACACAAAGATTGCTTGTAATACAGTCGAGCCTGCTCAATGGAATGGCCAATTCGCCATAAAAACTATTCTGCGTAATAAGCGGGATATTCCAGTACCCAGGATCAAAATGAGAACAGACAACGGTTTGGTACGTTGAAAAGTTTTTCATTACGCGGGATACTTCTTTAACCGATTTTCTAATAATCGAGCTCACTACTTAAGAACTGTCCATAAATGATGTCACATTTTGTTTTATCATATTTGATCCTATTCCCCTTTGTCACTTCGCCTTACCTCCTCCCCTCCCCTTGTCACATGTCACGCTATATTACATGAACATATTGTAATAAAAATGCTTTTTTTTCAACAAAATGTATGATGTCACTTCATTTTATTCCCGTGACCTCACCCTTGTCACAAACTATCACAATGTCGCAAATCTCCTCCCCCTCAAAACGTGACATCATTTCTGGATGTCCCCGTATGATATAAAGGACTGCCATCTACTATGTTCGATTTTACAACAGTGAAAGGAAAAAAAAAGCGATTGTAAAATGATAAGCTTTATTTTTAACGAACTTTAAAACATTCGTTTCGGTGATCATACGAAAAAATAACGAATATGTTTTACTTCTTTTAGATTCATTAACTATCTCAATCAAGCGGGAAGACTTTGCATAAAAATGTTTCACGTACATTCCTTCTCAAGGACAAGTCAATTTAAAATTGCATTGAAAGCGTGACTACAGTTTCTTTTTTCCAAATTCATCTTTCAAAGCGAATTTTACGTTTTGGGGAAAAAAAATCCCCGCTCTAATGCGAACAAAAATGCGAAAAACACACACGAAAAAAATTCAAAGCAAGATTGTGTGTGAAAGATTGGAAAACATGCCTCTGTGACTCAAAGATACAAAAAAGCATCTGAAACAAACGATAAAAAAAAACCCTACGTTTGTTTTGAAATTCGGCCTGCTAATAAAGAAAATATGGTAATTATAAGAATGTGCTAGTGTTACATTTTTGTCACTTTCTTTCAAAAAAAAAAAAAAAATGGTTGTAATTTAGCTTTTTTATTAAATTTCATTAAACTACTAACTACTGGCTGCATTTTTATGTTTTATGTATCATTTGCGCAAAAATTTCCGAGAAATTATGGAGTGAGAATAAAAGTCTAATATCAATCTTCTATTAAAAAAAAAAAAAAAAAGAAGATTAGTCTTCAATCTTTATTACAGCTATTCTCTAGACATATCCTACGCCTACACCATCTCGTCTTATTCTCCTACAGCCTTATCTTCTTCAGCCTACATAGGCTGAAGTAGTTCCATGTATTAGCCTAAGTCCCGGAATCTGAACCGACGATGATATAATTAGTAATTATTGATATTTCAATCTACATATTGGTTCAATAGTAAACTTGTAACACTTTTTCTTGCCCCTTTAAATATTATGCAGGGCTGTGGAATCTGAGTCGAACTGATTTTGGGGTATTGGAGTCGGAATCCGAGTCAGGAGTCGAAAGTTTAAAGTTCCAAGTGTCAGAGTAGGAGTCGGTCATTTTCCCTCAAAGTGCGTAACTCTGTCAGTGTGCGGAGTCGGAGTCGAAGATTGTAAAATTTCCGGAGTCAGCGTCGGAGCCGAAGATTTGGTAATTTTCCTTCCGACTCCACAGCCCTAATATTATGCATGATTTCTAATTTAAAAACGGTTTTCCTGTAGCTGTAGCATTAGAATAGTTTGGAATTACAATGAGAAATAGTTGGTTTGTTCTGCAATTTTATATCCTCTCAACTTAATTAATTAAAATTTATTAAGGCAATAAATACTAATAAGGCCCTAATTTAATTAAGGCAATATTTCTGGTAAATTTCAATAACTTCGCTGCCTGAAAGTTTCATTTCATAGCATAACTAGTAGTGGTAAAATCTTTGCGTAAACACAACAGTAGCAATAGAAAAAAATAATTAAGCACTAAACATGAACGTCGATGGCTTTGTTCTCCAAAGCCTTTTTCATTGCAGCACTAAAACAAGCATCTTGTGGTACAGCGCAAGAAGAAATAATGATCGCTTCGAAAACTTTTATATCAGCATAAACAATAAGCAATAACTAAAGAAACGGTATTAAGAATGACCTTGGGTGCAAAGATTGCATAAAAATATGAATGGAAAACTAATTTTAAGGATTGTTTATGAGTAGAAAACTTGACCACGAGAACGTATTCCTGTGTATATCTACCATTAATTATCCTCTTCAGTATCCAGACTCATTTATTTTCCCTAAAATCGGAAGTAATGTATTTTTGACATGCAAAAATCAACATGAAGTTTGTTCAACAGTAACTTCATCCTCCATCATTTATCACTTGGATACTTAGCGTGAGCTGGAAATTCAATTTGCCGCCTTTTGAAGTGTTTACACGTTAGTGTAACATGCTTTTAACGGACAGAGAAGTTTGTTATTAAATTAGTGTCCATAAATGAGTGGAACATAGATGAGTGATGAGTCGACAAGCAATGGCTATATAACGCCAAAAAATAAGGTCAAGCTACTTCCGTTGGCTATTTGTTGTATGCATAAGAGCAAAAGCTTGGTTTAAAGAAATATAATAAAATTTAAGTGCACTGTGCGTGACAGCAGAAGTTCATTTATACAAGTTAGTCAGATCTGGAACTGATTCATATTAACATGAAATATAAGACTATGATAAAATTGGATTATGTAAGGTAAAATTTCACGCTCAGCAATAAAAAAGAGTAAGTACGCTTTATCAAAACATTTCATCTAGCACTAGTAGGATGTAGTAAGTTTTTTTATAAAGAAAGTACTGGTGCAAAATGTACTTTTTAAAGAATTAATCAATACTAAGCGAAATTCGTAGAGTATTAATGTCAGCATAATATAATTAACTAAGAAAAATAAGAAAAAATAATAAAAATAGAATCATTAAAAGAATAATTTTGCTTGAATAATAAAAATACTTTATTCAAACAATACCTAAAAAAGAAAACAAACTACAGTTAATACCATTGAAATTCTATGAGTCTTTTAAGAACTGAATCCAAATGTAATCTATTTTTTTCCTTTCGAGTTTTTTTCACTTGGCTTTGAGCAGGGGTGGTAATCAGATTTTGCAACAATTAGTGGCAGTCAGGAGATTTCGATAGCGAATATAAATTCTTTAAGTTAGTGAATGAGTACAAATAACACTTTATTTTTTTGTTATTTCCTATGATTTAATATAAATATAACACACATTTTTTTTTACTCAAAAGATATTTTTCACACTTTTCCGTAAATTATCACAATACGGATTGTCTTTATTGAACAGCCAACAGTAATTTGACTGACATTCCTACATTCATCTTCCCTAATACCGTCTTTGTATTTCCTATTAATTCCTTCAAACTGTTCCTAAAAATTCTAACTAACTTTTCAATGAAGAAGATCACGAGGGAATCGAGAAAAGTTTTGGTCTTCGAAAAATCATATTGCATTCTAAAATCTTTAAGAAATTATTATATCTTCTATGACGACAGAGTTGATCTTTGCTGCTTTTAAGAAATTGAGTAACAAGTAACTTGAAAAATTGCATGCATTTTCGACAGAACAGCGCAGAGTCTATAAACACAACCACTGGGTAGTGGAGAAAAAAAAAAGTACAAATCGCAATGTTTCTTTCTATTTTGTTTGCTGGTGGGTCGTAGTTACTATAAAAGAAACAGTTAAAGGGGTGCACTATTCAAATTTTAAAATTTTTCACCTTCCTGTTTTACTAAATTAAAAATTTACAGTAAATTTAAAATTATCGTAATTTACGTGTATAGTTAAAATAATTAAATAATTGAATTTAATAAAGATATATAATAAACTACAATATTTGATTCTAAATGAGTATAAAATATATTAGTGTACAAATATGTTAATAAGTAAACAATATTGTACATAAATTTATTTATCTACTGTTCGTAGATTACAACTTGGGACGAAACTGTACCAGTAAGAAATTTTCCATTATTTTTCCCGTTTAAAAGAAATCTAAGACACGATAGTTAACGGACAATTTTTTCATCGTCGTTCTTTGTTATCAATCCATATTTAGAGCAAACTTTACAAGGAGGTTCTGCATCATTAAATGTTATGCAAAAGAGCACGAAAAACATTCGAATTCGGCTACTAAATGATGTCAAAAAAACTAAAATATGTGTAGAAATGACGTTGTTTAATTTCTGCTTCGATGTTTTCAAGACAAACTTAAGCTATCGCATGTGTACGCTTCACTTCACAAAACAATTTTATAAAACGCATACTGAGCAAAAGTGAAGTACGAAATAAATAATAAAGTTTTTGAAATGAAAAATTTAGCGTTATTATATTCTTGCAGTGCTTAAATCGCAACAAGCCGGTACTATTTTCTGCTCTTCATGCTTGTATGAAGAGTTTCAGAGCTGTCAAAATGTCACATTTTACATACATATGGATAAAACAGCAATCGATTTTCACCAGAAATTTAAGGGGGGAAAAAGGAAAATAATAGTAAGCAATAAACCTAGAATAGTAATTTGAACTCAATGGTTGACTTTTCTTTGTAACCGGTTTTCATAGCGAAGAGAGAAGCAGATGTCAAAAACAAAAACATCTAATTTTGATTTCATGCTTCAAAATTTTCAGTCAACTTTCACTTAAATTCTGGATTTTTTCTTTAAATCTGAACTGAAGGCCCATCTTTTTTTTCCTTTTCTAAAAACATTACACATTTAGAAATGAAATAAATAAATAAATAAATGATAATAATAATAATAATAAATAATAAAAATAATAAAAGAGAAAAAAACCGCTGCGAGTATATTTCGCACACATTGCATTGCTTTGGAACTATAAAAAACTAAACAAGTTTCATGAGCATAGTGGGGAAAAAACTTTCCTGAGAAATATTATCAGCTGTATGGAATTTAGTTTAGCATTGGTCATTTAAGGCAGTCACATGATATTTAGGTTGTAAATGGTTAACAGCTGGTACTCTTATTTTAAACGTTATATTAAACTATGAGAGACGGTTTGTAAAACATATTATTATTTTCTTTTCCCGTGTCATAAGCGTTCTAAATTGCTTTACTTTTTCGAAACACTCCAGCTGTTTCTATACTTGGTTGAAATTTTTCTTTCTTTTCCAGAAATACCTAGAGCAAAAAAATAATTTTACGATTGAGACAAAATTGGATTTAAGCCAAACTAGTATAGCAACAAATAGTCAATAATAGCAATAATAGTCCCAGTATAGCAACATCGATTTCAGAAGAGAAAAAGAAACTATCTCTGACTTCAATGTCTTATGTTCAAAAGGAAGACACAAATGTATTTATGTGGAAACTGGACGCATGTACCTTTTAAGATATCTTTTACGCATCATAAATAGGAATTTAAGTTTAACAATTCTTGTTTTGATTTTTACCTCGGAATTCTTAGCAATGTTTTACTTTAAAAAAGATAATAAATAAAATTTTGATTCTAATGTTCTATTACTCAGGAATTCAAAGCTCAAAATTATTTCGATTTGTAAAGGGATGTAGAAACTCTATTGATTTATTATATCTTATACACTACGCAGTTAAAACAATTTTCTTTTTTTATAGTCGAAGCCAATTATAAATATACAACACCCATTTTTGCAGATTTTGAATACCTAATTTGAAGACAATCAGGGTTTCAAATTTCAAAGTTCTAAGTCAAGAAGTTCTGCCAAAACAAAACGAACCGAATTTCCCCACTGCAATTATAGATTGTCTTGAGCACCAGCTGAATCTCTCTTTTGATTAGAGTGGGATGAAATTTTTTCAAATATATGTTTGACCTGAAAAATACATTTCTGGAAACACAAAAAATGTCTAATATTTCCATATATATATATATATATATATATATATATATATATATATATATATATATATACAGTAAACTCCCGATTAGCCGCGGAATAGGGTGGTACGGTAACCGCGAATAATGAGAATAATAGGTAAAAAACGATACTTAGTGTATGCAATAGATAAAAAATATTAATGACACTCACACATTCATTAAAATTATAACTAAAAACATTGCAATATTGCATCTACTAACATTAAATATAAAAAATACATGAAAAATCTAAAAGCGAACAACAACACAATCACAAGTTAAAAAAAAAAAAAGAAAGGCCCCGCGGATAATCCGACCACCGATAATCGAATGTATATATATATATATATATATATATATATATATATATATATATATATATATACACACATACATAGTTGCCTTTGGTTGTCAAACGGTTGAATTCCGCTTCAAGTTAAGTCTTGTTTTATTGGTAAACGTCTAAAAATATAAACGGCAAGTGAATTTTGGAAAAAATACCTGCACCTGAAAAAAACCTTCTTTACCCTTAACTCCAAGCATTAGACCTCACTGTCTGGCGGGTTGGGACATAAAGCATCATTTAATGGAAGAAATGACCTTGAGAATTTTTTTTATCGTTATTAATTGAAGCCACGGAGTTCATTTCCTGTTGCTTTCCCTTTTTGTACCTTTTCCTGCTTCAACTTTTCAGTTATTTTACGTTGGGGAAACAGGTATGAAATTTATCCTGACAAATGACACAAAGAAAAAGAGTCTCTTACTTATAACAATGAAAACTACTTTGAATAAAAAAGGCTATGAGCTTTATTGAAAATATAGCTGTTTCACACGCTTTAGTCACGCAAAGCTTTTTACATAATACCAGTTAACTTCGAAAGTTTGGCAATGCACATTAGAGTTTTTTGCATCACACGTATGAATAATCTCTTCCCATTTTTTTCAAAGACTATCATTTATATAAAGAGTATACATTTTCCAGATTTTACTGTAAATTTTGATATGAAAATAATTTCTAACGACCATGAAAGATTAAAACGAATGTGTTGTTATGTGGATAAGCATGAAGTAGCTACATACCTACATACATCACACCAGGGTTTAGTTTTATACATTCTACTTTTTCAGCTCTTGCGGGTCTGAAGGAACAAAATATTTATTTCATGCAGACTGCTATGATTTTTTTTCCAATCATTAATGCTGTACATACATATGAATTTTTTAATCATCAATGTTAAGATGTACAGTTAACTTTAACCGACCTGTTACCGACAGGTTAAAATATAAAATTATATTACAATAGTCAATGAAACTATTCACGCCATTTGCTTATTTTCACAAGTTTTAGATAGTACTTGTTTGCTTGCGGTTTCTGCAAATTATGTTTTAGTTCTTTAACGCCACAGTAAAAGTGATCAGGTAAAATTAAAATAGTGAAATGAGTTTTGAAATGATAAATCTATAAAAAAAGGTTTACCAAAAAGCATAAAAGAATAAAACCTGTCATATGACATTGAAAAAAATCTATAGCATAAAAATATCTATAATAGATGCTGGTTTAAATTATATTAAGACAAATTGAAATTAAAAAAGCTAAAATCAAAACTGATTATTCCGTTTAAAAAGTTATCATTGATAATGTTTTTTCAATCTTAAATTCCGCTTTAACATTTGATTGTAAATTCGTTATTTACATCTCAAATCTTGTACGAAGCTAAGACAATAGTGGCTTTTAGGTCTGCGTGTTTGAGAGAGTTGACTGTATATGTCAGTTTTTTAATTCAAAAGTTATTATGTGATGCATCTAATAAATAAAAAACTATAGAACGCAGTGTCATCTTGACATCTATTTTTAATGAAACATTATGAGTGGCATTACTAGCTACGGCGAATAAAACTGGGATAAACGATGTAAAATTCAACTTTTCTGATTTTTGTTTAGATATGACGCTTTCTAATGGAAACACTGTTTTCAATTGAAACTGCATAAGACTTATTGTAGACAGACGGGATGAGATAAAGGCATTTGAGGACTCTTCACATCACTGATTTTAAGCTTAATTTCAAATGGAAATAAGCTGTCTTGTAAATTGAATTAAGTTTTGAAAGTTGTAGTTAAATATTTCTTCGTCATAAAGATTTTAAGAATTGAGAAGTTAGTGATGTTCCAAAAAGCGTTCAGCGAATTTTTATTAATTGACGAAATTTTTATGGAAAAAAAAGAGCAGTTCATGTACTTTAATGGCAATAAGTTTGTTAATATTCCCAAGGTTTCAAACGTTTATTTATTTATTTTTTCATTTTATTTATTTTTTCTAAGCAGAACCATTTGGTCAAAGAAATATTATTCCAGTTTAAGCTATAAAATGCCTTTCAGCCTGCATATAGTTCTGCAAGGGCCAGTTATCTATGTCATGAGATAACGAGTTTTTTATTTATTCAACATCGTATTTTTTTACACTCTGTATGTTTTAGTATATTATATGTATTATAAATTAGTAAAAAATTCTGTACCACCGAGATAAAACATTTTTAAGCACAAATGGTAGTTCAAATAAAACTAGCGCAAACAAGTGATCGCAATACCAGTAAACCTGATCTTTTTTTTTGCTTTTTCATTTACTTTTCTTTTTTATTTTTCTTTTCTCCCCCCCCCCTTTTTTTGAAGTAAAAAAAAAAATCCGTTTTTTTTTTTAAATTTTATTTATTTATTTTTTAACTATAGCGATGTTTCTGACAGTCGAAAGTTTTGCCAGCACAAAATAATCTATGCATATTTCAATTTTTCATAGACTTTGGGAGAGATACCTCAATGTTGAAGTTGAGAAAACTGAGCTCTACGGCTTGAAGTGAATGTTGATTAACTTTGTTTTTAATGTTGCAGTAACTATTGTGGGCACACGAATTCGCTCAACCGATGATACACATTGCTTGAAAAATAGAATGAATAACTCCAGAAATATGAAAAGAACAACTTTGGTAACCATTGAAAGAATTTCAAAGGTCTGGACCCAGGAACTATCCCTTACCTAAGCCATTATACGTCAAAAGGCGCGTGTATAACAGCTGCTTCAAAAATTGGTACACTGCAAAAAAAAAAAGCTGTTGTTTTTACAGTAAAATACTGGCAGCTCACATTCCAAAGAAAAACTGCAAAAATTACAATTCTGAACTAAAATTTGCAATAATATACTGTTTTATAATAGACTTTTACTGTGAAATTTACAGCGATAAACTGTAAAATTAGCAGTAATATACTGCTTTTCAATAGAACTGCCCTGTAAAACTTACAGTATCAAACTGTAAAATTAGCAGTAATATACTGTTTTAGGAATGACTTGACCTGTAAATTTAACAGAGATAATATGTAAAATTAACAGTAATATACTGTTTTGTAACGGAATTGCCCTGCAAAATTAACAGTATCAAACTGTAAAGTTAACAGTATTATGCTGCGGAATCAACTGAATTGCGCCATAAAAGCAGCAGTAGTATACGATTTTATAAATGATTTGTACAGTAAAATTAACAGCAGTAAACCATAAAATAAAGTTTTCAATTTTTATGCAACAGGGTTTTTCACCCTATCGTTGTCTCTTTTCATAGTCGAAATCACTGCTTTTACAGCTGAAGAACAATATAGAAAAGTAAAGCATTTGATTCTGTATGTACGTTGTAGAAATCAGCCTACATACGAAATCTGTTCCTTTTCTAAAGTTTTTCAACAACAAAAATAATGTTTTAGGCTATGAAAAGCGACAAATAAAGAAATATAAAACACTTTTACATAAAAATAGCTAACTGCTGCTAAATATATGTTTTATTGATATAAATTTCCTTGTACACAAAATAAATCAATGCCCCATCTCAATATTTTATAAACGCCTGTTAAAGAAGAAAAAGTGGTGCATTTTCATTTCTACAAAAAACTTTTAGCTCTATTGCAGACCTAAAAATTTACAAATAGAAGGAAATTGCAAAATATGGTCTGAAACTTTATTTTAAGAACAGTTATAGCTTTTTCATAATACAAGACTTTTTAATCCATGAAGGTAGTAAAAATGAGAAAGTTTTTTATATATAACTGAAAATACTACATCGTATCTTCACTAAAAGTACTTTTTTCATTATTGTAATGCTAAAATGTGCATCATAACGTGGGAAATGTTTTGCAATATGCAATCCATTAAACCTTTAAGTTTATTTTAACTTTATGCATGCAATTATGTGCATTTATTTTTCTTTTATGGTAAAACAGAATATTTTCATGACTTTCTTCTTTTTTTAATGTTATAAGTTGCATTTGGATCTACTTTATTTGAGAAATATTAGTAACAAACTAATTTTATTTCACACCATATGTGCAGTATACAGCATTTAGACTGCACAAAATGGTTTTTATTCTAAACTGATTATTATAGATTAGATAATACTTTATCCTATTAACCTTTTAAAGTTTACATAGATGAAAACTATAAATATGTGACGGTTTAAAATTCCAGAGCTACTAAACAGAAACAATTTTTTACTCGGTATAATAAAATCTGCAGGTTTATGAGTACTAGTATTAAAGTTAAAAATTGGTTTTACTATTCCAAAAATTATATAACTTTATATTAGGTTATACTGTTTTCATGAGAAAAAATGAAACATTCACACCATTAAAAATTGCCAAATTATTTTATTTCGTATACATCACCTATAAATATCGATTAGTAGTTTTTACAGTGAAATTGCAGAAATTCATTTAAAACCGAATGCTAATTTTTTCAAGGTCAACATTTTTATATTACAAACTTGATTCTTCTTTGTGACATCTTTGCCGACTTAGGTGCCATCATTAGGCCTTATATCATGAAAGCATCTGTCAAAATAAAAATTGTCAGAATCTCATAAAACTTGTGGACACCAAAAAACATTCATGGAAAAATCAAATTACGTAGGTATAAAAATACGCCCTAAATGATTAAAATTATGAATCTGAATGATCTGAAATTAAAATTGCTCTGGGAAGTTGCTTTCATTTTTAAACCGCTTAACATATACCTAAATTGTAATTGAATCGTTTATTTGAGGAACCAGTTAAGCGCTAAATACGTTGTTTTAAGGAGAAAAAAAAAACTGCTGTGCAGCAATTTGGAAACTACGCAATTGAAACGGTGGTTTATTAGTGTCTAATTAAAATAGACCTAATCTGAATACTTTACATAAGAACTCAAAAAGGAAAAAAGAAAGAACATAATCTTACATTTTATCTTCCATGTCAAGAAATGCATTTATACTGGTTTCTGAAATACAATTCAAATAAATCCTTCTAACTTTCGGTAGTTTTGAAGGATTTTGTAATACATAGGAGACCGTTGATTAAGAGTAATACGTATTTATTTTTTTCGATCGGATAACTGAAGTGATCGGTGATTGGGAGAAAATATATCTTAAGGATAATAAAACTTGAAACTAGTTTCTTCTTATAATAGGCTACAGATTATTGGATTGCAATATGTTTACTTCAAAGCAATAATTAGGATGCGGTAGAGAATTATTTTTTTAGAAAATGGAGCAAGGTCGACGTTTAAGACAACCAATTGGGAAATATTGAGGTATTCATTTAAAACAATGAATAGTGCATCTAGCCTCTTTTAGCCCCCCCCCCTCTCCCCGAGTTGCTATAGTAGCACTGAAAACCGTAGATGTTTTTTCTTTCTTTTTCTTTTTTTTAAACTTATATTCCATTCCAACACTTGTTAACAGCTCGAGCTATGTTCAACTGCTACCAGCTTCATATTCTTTTTCTTTGACAGCTGCCCATTATTAGAAATCTGAATATGAAACAATGTGTGATGTAAAATAATTATTTAGATTTCTGTACTTAATATGAAATATTTTACTTATAATTTTTTAAAGTATTTTTTTTTCATATATTTTATTCCACAATTGTGTTATTATATAGTTTAAATTTAATTTTTTGGAGCTTTTTTCTAAGTACTAAGGAATTGCATAAAAAAATCATTTGAGTTGAAATAAAATAATACCGTAAGAGCACTTATCTTATATCTGTCTTAATATTTAAGCATAATTTAAGATGTTTCATTTATATTTTATGTCTTTCAAAATGTGGACGCCCCCCCCCCCCTCGTTTTGAACAGCTATCGATGTCTCCATTTAATCCACCAGCGACTTTTTTTTAAAGTGCTACTTCTTTTGATAGGATTTAGACAATTTATCTTTAAGTTTTTCAGAATTTACCTGAAACCCGGAAGAAACAATTCTATATTCCCAAAATCAAGATGGCTTAGTTAAAGTCAATTCAGTAAAAAGTGAAAATCGATCAGAAAAGTTGAAAGTTTTTAAAAAAAGAATAAATCGACAAACATGTCAAGAAATAGATTTAATCTGATACTGCCAGTTTAAGAAATTGTAAGTCCACATTTGGCCCGCCGTCCTTGTTGTAAACAATGCTACCCTTCTTGGAAATGCTTGACAGAGGACCGCACCTTTTTAAACTGTAAATTTAAATATGCTCACATTTGCAAAATAACTGCTTTTTATTTGCATTATAATAAAAATAATCTATAATTTTTTTTGATAAGTGTCACAAGTCTGAATATACGAAAAAAGTTTCATACGCTGTAATATATCATACTTTAAACTCTAATCTTTATTGTTGCTCTCATTGTGAAGTTGACTTTAAATTTTGTTCCTTTAAATTTTTACAAACATACGTACAATAAATAATAAAGTACTTAACATTCTGATTTGGTTCCTTCAATTTTAATAACATGTAAAAACAAAGAATCAGTGCTCTAAAATTTACTGGAAAATAAAAATAAAAAATAAATAAATTACGTTTAATTTAGCACTAGCAACAGAAATTTCTATATTCCGGTGATTCCTGAAATGATAATATTCAACTACCCATAAAAGCCAATCTTGAATTACAAGTTTAAAAAACCCAGACGTAAATGAATTGTATGATCCATCACATTTAAATAAAAAAAAATTTAGTTTATCTTGTTCCAATACATAGTTCTTGATTGTAACATAAAACCTGACAACGGGCACACAAAAATCAGCTTTAGGGGCCCAATATTGCACACAGACCGTAGGATAGGCTTTAGTGGCTAAGAACGCTCTAAAACTCAAAAGCATTTGCGATTACAAATTACATCCTAAAACATAAAAATATAAACGAAAAAGGTACTTATAAACTTCCAATACCGGCATTCATGTCACTAAGTGAATCATCGCAACATCGTTCAGACTAGAGGTTTCTTTGAAATTCCAAGCGGAACACAACCACGAACTGCCATCTTGATAAAATGAGACCACCATTCAATTCTGGTCACAAGTTACGTAGTTCTTTACATTTGCATGCCACTAAACTCACAGAAATAATATTGCATTAGTGAATAAATTTAGATGAAGGAAATTCAGGCGGTTAGAATGAAATACTTTAAGACATGAATAAAAAAATAGAAATTTATTACAGGGCATTTTGTTTGTGTGCACAAATTGCAAGTTAAACATAATGGAATAATTAAAACATTTCAGAAAAAGAAAAAAAAACTTTAGAAAAATATGTCATTGCAATTCAAGCTTTATGTAAATTTTCCCTAGAGAAAGGTTTTGTAAAACAATCAGCTACATTATTTTTAGTTTCAACAAATTGTATTCCAAATTCATTTTTATCAATCAAATTCCTTAGGAAATAGTACCCCACATCAATCTGCTTAGTTCTGCAATTTCCTACTGCAGAACTAGAAAAATCGATTGCAACTAGATTGATTAATTGTACTCTGTACTGTGACAATCTAAAATTCTGAACTCTTTTCGTAGTCAATTGATTTAAAATTCCTTTAACCCACATCCTTAGATTATTCACTAATTGAAATATACTCCGCTTCTATCCCCCCCCAATTGAAATCCGGTCGTCGTGATTCGAGGCGCAATCTGTATCAGAATGACAATGATTTATTCAATTTACAGACAAAATTTAGATTTCAGGGATGGACAAACCTTTCAGGTTGTCTCACAAATCTCCTCTTTTACATCCGCATATAGATACGCATTGCAAACATCTACATGGAAATGGACTCGATGTAGCTTATACACAAAAATTCAAAAGAAAGCTTCAATCAAAGGAAAGGAAATTACTAGAGAGAACACTTGCGAAAAGTACCCCCCCCCCCCACCTGGTGGGTATTTAAAATTACCAGTCTGGTCTTGAAGCGCATTATTTCATTCTGCTCATTTGTTTTTAAATAAAAAAAACCATCTGTACTCTTTTTTCTTTCTAAAACTTTCATTCAGTGGAACCAATACGTAAACGTTTTTTTCTCATATCACCTGAATTTCTTGAGCCATTCCGTTTTGCCAATTTTAAATCTCGGAAATGTTAGCTTCTAGCATACTTGAATTATCCCCCCTATCTTCATAAAAATCCTATACTTTTCTTGAATTATCATCACAAGTGAAATTAAAATATTTTGTGTCATATTCAATGTTATTTTTAGAACAATAAACCTCGGCTTCACGATTCGGACTTTAGAACCGTCGTGTTAATAGAATAATACTTATCCCTGCATTCTTTATTTTGCCTTGGACTTTCTTTAACCCATTTAATTCTCAACATGCTATTTTATGATTTTCAGGATATTCTTCTACTTCAGATTTACTCAGTAGTGAAATAAAACTGTGTCCCTCTGTTTCTCGTTCCTGGGGGGGGGGGGTGTCGCCCAGAATTTATTTTCATCGAATTTAACATTCAGCGTTTCTGTCCCTTCCCGATTTTTGAGATCCCAAATTCTGTAACCTTTCGTATGAAACGCATATCCTACCATGACTCCTTGTTGAGTTCTCATATCCAATTTGTTTATTTTCTGTTTTGGAAGTCCAATATACGAAATGCAGCCAAAAAAACCCCGGGAGTGTTTAATAGATGGCTTTCTTTCCCCCAAATAGCTCAAAATAGGTTTTGTTTAATAGATGGCTTTCTTCCCCCAAAAAGCTCAAAAAAGGGTTTGGTTTTTCCTTTTAAAACCGCTCTAATCCGTAAGCAGTGGAAGTACATAGCTGCTTCGGCTCAAAACTGCTGAGGCACATTCGATTCATTCAAAAGTTTCCATTCATTAATGTTAACTTATAGTGTTCTATGACGCTACTTTGTTAGCTAGAGGATTTGTTGCTTTTTTCGATTCTTATGCTTTGGTCGCTAATGTAAATTTCAAACCGGGAGTTCAGAAATTCCTTTCTGTTATCGGAGCTTTGCCACAAATCTCTCTTATCTTTTGAAACCTGACAAAGTGTTCTTAAACCTCACTTTTCTTCTTAAAGAAATAAACTGGAGAGTTTCTTGAAAAATCGTCTATTATTGTGAACATAATTCCCCCCCCCCTTTAAAGTACTCAACTGCTAAGGAACCCATCGTATTCAAATGCAAAAGATCTTACCGGGCGTTGGCTTGAATCTCCGTTACAGGTTTAAACGAAATTCTCCGATTTTTTCATTTTACACGGATAACAATCTGACATATTTTTACTTTTGATAAGCAGTGAAAGACAGTGAAGTACAGAATCACACTTTTCATTATTTATAATATACTTTTTGTCTTCATCCTGAACATGTTGATGCCAAAATTTAAGACTCAAAGTGTTCTAAAAGTTAAAATGTAAGGAAACTGATGAGTTTCAAGGTTATAAGAGTTTCAAATTCTACTGTAGTTCTCGAGCATCTACTTTTCTAAATGAGCATGTCCTTCAAAGCGAATAAAATATGACAAACAATGCATAATAATGTAAATATTCTACTTTAAATTTAAAAGCTGTAATTTTGACGAGAACGAAACACTGCCAGATCAGAAATGAAAAGCCGAAAATTTCAAAATATAGCCAGGCACGGCCTGAACTTAAATATGTTGGGAAGACGTATAATCTCAATTTGCCAAATGGAACTTAAATATTTGCCGATTAATAAAATACTGGTGAATGCACACATTAAGTATGCACAATTAAGTACAATATCTAATGAAATATGGTCATTCGAAAATTTAAAAATTGCAACATTACAATTATGTCCCCAAATTTGCCGAATAGCCAGACAAAATTTTCCCAATATGGCATTTTTGGGGAGGTCATAGAGACTTCCCGTGACCTCCAATCGAGTGCCTTTAAATATAGTTTCTAAAATTATTTTTACGTTCACAAGTTTCAATGGTACTAGTGCAATTTTCCTGAAGTAAAACTTTAATTTCCTGCTGACGCAAATATAAAACTTTTAAAACACAAGGGTTTCGTGTTTGTATTTTAAGATGCTTATTTTTTAAGTTATTTATTTATTTATTTATTTATTTATTTATTTTTTTTTGAGTTCTTTATTGATGATTTTTTTAATTAATATTATTTTACTTTCGACCGATAAGTATGAAAGCTGACTCTAGATTTCAGAGAATTTTGAGTCGTTCAGACATCAGAGTATTGTATTTCCACAGTGTCAAATTCTTCAACAAAAAATATCAGTAAATTGTATACTGTTTGCATGTCTCTCTGTCACGTTGTTATTTTATTTATTTACATTTTATTCATCGAATTATGTACAGAATATAAAAGCTACTGACGCTATGACGTAAAGTTTTTCAATAAAATGGTTAAATGCAAAATGTTAAAGAATTTAAAACTGAACATAAGAAAGAAAAAAAAAAACAGAAGAAAGAAGTCAATCGCGATATGTTAAAAATTCACTAGAGAACATAAAAATTTAAATTTTAAGTACGGACATAGTATATAACACAAAATGTAATCGTACACAAAGTTTAATGTTCTAATAACTTTAAATACGATCAAGAAAGTAATTGATTTATTTTTAAATAAAATTTGAGTTTCAGAAAATGTTTAAAAACTATCACACGTGCAGTAAAATATTCAGAATCACAACAACTACTCAGATTTTTGCTAGAAAGCAATCGCTGCAACTTAGCAACTATAAGAAATTGCAAAGTCAGCATCAACGAATATTGGGATACGAATTGCGATTTCAAAATAAACTGTTATTTTACATACATTCTCGATGATAAAGAAAACTATGTTTTGAGGAAAAGGGAATGAATAATATAATCAGCACTTACCTTTAACTTGGATTACAGTTGAGCAGTCCTGCCTCAGCACACCCGAATCATCAAAAAACATGGCTGCCAATATCTTGAATTCATTAGTTTCTCTTCCCGTATGAAAGAAACACCTTTTGCGCATCGTTTTGCGCAATCTAAAATCATTTTACAGTTTTTCTCTGTTATTTGGCAGAGCAGTATGAAACTGTAGGAAAAAGTAGTATATTACTATAAAAACAACAATTATTTTTTGCAGTGTAGGGCACAATAAGTCACCGCTTTATCCACGCCCGAAACTTAGTATCGACCGATTATTTGGCACAATTTCACGTACGAAAATTTTTCTTCTTGTATGCATAATATCTCAGCAATTCTTTCCACTCGACCAATTCATGATCATTAGAGAAAGGAACGAAGGTCAGGTAAAAGAGAACGAAGAAAAGAATGGTGGCTTATCTGATAGTTGGGCGGAAGCCAACATTTAGAGAATACGGCTACATTTAAACAAGGGGAGCACATAATAAAAGAAATCCATTATATTTGAAAAAGGACCGAGTTTAGAAAATGAGGTTATTTTTTTTCTTTTAATTGTAATTGAATGTTTAAATGTTAAGAGGGTAAACATCGTTGCTAATTTGCAAAATGTAGCCGAGAATCACAAAGTCAGAAATAACTCGAGACGATCGTTGAAACGTTTTTGAAAACTCTAGTTCAAATTCGTTTTCTGGTTTATTTTAAAATTGAAATTACTGTGTGTCCAATTAAAAAATAGGGAAATCTTTTTAAAAACTTACTTCATTTAAAAGCAAAATAAAATAATTTTGCTGTACTAAACTATACATCTTTCACAATATTATTTATTCATTAAATAGTTTCATTAATTCATATTAATTTAAAAAATATGCATTAAGTCTAATAACATTACAATGCATCGATATTACCGCGAAAGAAATACAATGATGCAAAAAAAAAAAAAAAATATTATTCACAATCTATAAAGCTGAAGAGTTTGTTTGAACGCGCTAATCTTGGGAACTACTGATTCGAATTTAAACATTCTGTGTTGAATAGTGCTGAATAGTTCATTTATTGAGGAAGGCTGTTCTTTTTTTTTGATCAGATTTACCGAGATATTTGTAATTGCAAATTAAATGTTTAATGAATTGTTTTGTTCTATAAATTCGTCATAGATGGCGGGATAATTAAATTCATTGAGAGGGCACTGGCCAACAGTCTCGACATCTGCGAGGAACCACGCCGCGTGGCTCAGACGCGTGGTCGGCTACGCTATTGTGGGACTGTTGTGTTCAGCGAAATGACTTTGAATGCGGTTTTTTATATTCAGGTACATAACTTGATTTTGTAGGATTTTTCTTTTAGGTTTTTTTTCCATATTTCTTCAACGATAGTTTTTGTTCTTATAGTTGAGAAAGTTATTTATCTAAGTAAATAAAATAATTTGATTTGTCGAATTATTCTGTTGTGATTGTTCTTTATAACATTTTTACTATAATATTGTCTAGTTGACGAAGCATTTTAAATTGCAGATAAAACCACTTTACTCGCTAAAGTGGCAGGGTTACGGTAGCGTGGTTCTTGGCACGTTAAGTGATAAACTAGTTTGCAGGATTATTTTGAGTTTTTAAAGCTACTGTTAATTTTTTTATGTGTTTTGGAGAATAGTTTTTAATTCCAAAGAGACTTTAATAGGTCTTTTGAAAATGTGTGTACGTATTTTAGTTGAAGAAAAATGATCATTTCACATCAGAAGGGGGAGGAGGCGGGCGTAGAGTTTTTTAATTCAACTGACTTCCTTTAAATTCTTAGCAGGGGCATCGCCGTGCGGGTACTGCTAGTTACTAACATGATTTGAAATTATTTAAACTCCTAGGCTTTGTTTTTGAACTTTTCAATGTTTTTCCCCCCCTCTTAAATTGCGTATTTGTTATTGTAAACATCAAATTCGAATTTCTGCTTGGGAATATACTAGTCAGGTATTGTCATGACACTGTATAACTATTAAGTTATTATAGCAAGAGTTATTCACAACATCAGCAAGGACACTTTTGCATTGAAAAAGGGTCTCCTTGTAATCCCGAAACACTTGTCTTCAATGTATCACAAATTTGTGCATCTTAAAGTTGCATTTCATCTTTTACTTTTCAGCACAATGGTTTTTATTACAGCAGACAGCAAACACGGATCGAGAAAATCTGGACTCCGGGAAATCGGGACCGATAATTGGGGAATCATTTTTCTTAAAGAATAAAAATCGAGTAAAGTCGCGCGATTATTCCACGTTGTTCCTTCGGGCACTCCATGTTTCAACAAATTAAAGTCTTTCATGATTCACGATACAGTATTATGTACATTACAGTACCATAAGTTAATGTGTCTGAGTCTTACAGGATCCTTGGGTATCCCCATGAGTTTTCGGCTATTGCACGTGCGGTTTACCACTGCCCTTATTGGCTGCGCCTGCACGGCCGACTTGGCTGACTGTCTGCCTCATCAGTGAGGATTTTTTAGAGTCTGCTGTTTTTTTTTTATTTGTGCTTAATCTGACACTTTAAGTTAATTTGGTTCGGTTGTCAAGATACCAGTGTTTTTAAGGTACAATCAAAGTACAATGCAAGAGAAAATTGCACATAAATAATCACATGATGAAAATCGTATATTCTGGGAAAAGAAAAAATACTTATAGTTTTATATTGCCTTCAAATTGAACGCAATGAACGCCTGATAAATTAAAAGTAATGGAAAAGTTTCATAGCGTTGAAAATGAAGGTAGTACAGAAATTGTACACAACGCAACTATTTCAATAAGGGTCACTCTGCTTTGTGTAATGTTCTGTAATGTAAATCTTGAACAGAAACCAAGAATACTGTTTTTCAGTTTGGAATAGTTTGAAACAGTTTAATGATAAAAACTTGTCAACTAATACAAAGTTGGTAATTTTCCTTATTAAAAAACGAGAAAAATAAAGTATCTTTCTAAAAGGGAAAAATTATATGGACAAAATTATGCCTTATTGGCTGATTTCTTCTACTTTTTCTGAAAGGAAAAATACTCGAAGGTCGAGAGAGGGGAAAAATAATCGCCCATTGATTATTTTTATTCCAAGGCTAATTGCGCAATCTGAGATTAAGGAACATTATGTGAAAGTATATAATGCTCCTTTTCATAATACGTACAGTGAAGATGAAAATTTTCATTTTTTATTCATTTTGTTATTAGCAACCAAATTTTTTTATTTATGATACAGCTCTAACATAAAGCTTAAGCTACGAATTCAAAATTAAAAAAAAAGTGGCTATTTCTTTGAAATACAGTACAGCAAACTTAAAATGTAATCCATTTTGAAGTTATGATTAGAACCCAGTGGGAAAGGTAAATGCGGATTTTCTGTTCTATATATTTACCTTTTTAACGTTAGTAAATATAAATGCTTGAAAACGGAAAAGTAAAAACAGTAAATACATATTACTGCATTTTTCATTTGCTTTTGAATTTTTTAAAATTTTAGTAGCCAGTAAGAGAAGAAAAATGATTGCCAAGAGAAAGGGGGCAGCAATTGACTATAAACTAGAAAATTTAGAACGAACATGCTTAGGGAGTCGATGAGATTTTTAGTCTGTAAAACGATATTTTTTAAAATAATTATTCGAATTTTTCCATTTAACTATTATTAAAGCAGTAGAACTGTACCAATTTGTCCAAGATTTTTATTTCCGGCGATTGAAAATATTTGACAACAGAATGTGTAATTTATTTGCGAAAAAAAAGGAAAGTAAAAGAAGAATTCAACGATATTTTAGGAAAGGAAAAATTTAGTGATGCCCATGAATAATCAATTATTTTAGTGGGAAAAATTAAAATAAAATAAAAGTTTAAGATAAAAAAATATTTGTATTTATTTTATCTTGAGTCGATTAAAGAATTCCCGTCGTTATCAAAGTCCCGTCGTTTTGCCATCTTGATGATATGGTTTTAATCCCCTGAGCCTAAAAATTTTGTTTCCGATGTAGAAAATATGATTCTGGATGAGCTCGGACACGATTGATATTATTGAATCAGATATTTCTTTGGTAATGCTCGATGAATTTTCTTTTTTTAATCTTGTGTTGCACAGTTTTTCTTCTTCATCTTCGACAATAAATGTGCAACCCATATGTTCTGCCTGTAAGCTTTCTCGATGTCTTGGCACTGTTGACCAAGCAGTCTAAAGAGTCTTTCCTGGACACTCGGTTTAGAATCAGATTCCACCAGTATTTTCAAAGCATTGTTATCAAACATCACAGGGCGTCCACTTCAATCGCCATCACACGATTCAAAATCAACATCAGAAATTTTCTTCACTAGCATTGACACTTATTTGCTTCTAATGCATCCCCCCTCATCCCTTTCATTTTTTTTCCGCATCCTTTGCATTAACAACCGATCGAAAATGATACAGCATGCAATGATGTAAATGTTCTTCAGTTGGTTGACTGTCCGTCATTTTACATCGTTGCAAAAAAAAAAAAAAAAGCTGTCACAAAAGTCAAGGCCACGGTTGTAATATTGAGCAACAAAACACAACTTTACACATTCATGCTCTATAGCAGTGATTCTCAACCTATGGTCCGCGGATCACTAGTGGTATGAGGAACATTTTCATGTGGTTTGCGAACAGCTAGTGAAAATTAATCTATATCATCATTTTTGTTGTTGTAATTAAATTTGAGCGAAAAAGTTTAGATTTATTTCATTTCACCTAATTTAATTGTTTTCAAGATATTATTTCTATCATATGTGGTAAACTTAGGATTCGGATAGGTACCAAGTAGTCTTCTGTAGTGAAAAAGCGGAGAGTCACTGCTCTATAGCATATATTCCGCACTAAAAATAATTGATTACTTCTGGATACCTCCTATTTATCCTACATCGAAAAAAAATCAACAACTTCTGAACAATAAGGTGAGACAGCCACATGTGTTTATTTTTAATTCTAGCACATTATATTTTTAAAAAATCTAGCATAGTGGAACAAACTGAGCTACTATCCTTGCATGTTTGTTTTCTTCGTATCTTCATTGGGTATGCTTGATCTTTTAAAAATCAATTCTTACTCTTAAGAACATTTACGAAAGCTGCGTACAAGACCTTCACTCTTTTGAATGAAAATGCACTTATTTTAAACTTTTCAGTCATTTATAATGCTTTAAAATGTGCATGGCTCTTGTTTCTAATACCACTCGCGTATCCGAGCCCGAGTAGCGATCGCTATTTGATTTAAGGCAGTGAGGGACAGCTTCCGTTTCTATCGAGTACCATTCAGGTGGAAGTCCGAATTGGCCCAGACAACAAACAATAAATAGAAGCACTATCGATCAACATTTCAATAATCTAGACCCTCATCAGATGCCGAACAACTCCTGGTTCCCCAGAGTATAACCGCGACATATTTAACGTGCCCCAGTCATCATCAGTGAACACGGAGGATCTCCGACCGACTGGCATCGAACCCGGAACTCTCCCTCAGCCAATTCGAACTTCCACCTTAATGGTACTCGATAAAAACGTAAGTCGTCCATCGCGGCCTTAAATCGAAAAGCAATCACTACTCGGGCTCGGATACGCGAGTGGTATTAGAAACAACAATCATACACATTTTCAAGCATAACTCCAGTTACAAGCTCCGCGCTTTAGGGCCATTCCACGGAAAACTCACTTTCTCCCGCACATGACGCCTCATATATTTCATTAAAAATAGCACTTTAAAATATTAGCGAACTATTTTTTTTTGCTTAACAAATTGCAAACTTATGTGTGATTTCTTAAGCAAAACCTTTCGTCATTACCCTTTAAAATTATTACTTTTAAATGAAATATATTAACCGTCACACGTACGGGACAAAGGGTTGACTTTTTCGTGGATTGGCTCTTTACCGATCACGGCCTTAAAATGTACATGGACTGCGCATATTAAAGTCATCTATTATACCAAAATAATTACGTTCTACATTACGCCGTTTCGTTTAGTTTAGCTCTAGTAATATGTTTTCAGCACAAAATCATTGTTCTTGTAAAAAAAAAACACGTATAATATAGATTATTTATACATTGCTCATATTTTCACGTTTAAAAGATTAACAAAATAAATTTCAAGAATTTACAAAAAATAAATAAATAAATAAATATTAATAATTATTCGACACAAATGTACTGAAATAGCAGAAAGAATATACAGTTTCACATAAAAGCAATTAATTCTTTTAAATTTTCCTTTGGATTTGGGTCCTGAAGATTGCAGGAGAAAGAAGAAAAATAAAAGACATGCATTTATTTCTAATAAATTTATTCTGGCTAGTTTCCAACTCTTACGTATCATTAAAATTATACTTAAAGAAACATGTAAAATTGTAATGAAAAGGCATGAAAGAGAAACAGAAAATACAAATTGAAAAACTCAGATATTTGAATTCCGAAAATGGAAAAAATAAATATATTTGCATGTGTTGCTTTCAAAGTGCATTGGAGATGATTTACAGTTTTTTATTCTCACTAAGGAAAAAACTATTTTTCTCTTAAGTATCTTAGAAATAAATAAAATGTAAATTGAAGGAAAATAATCTCTGTTTAGTGGGTGAAGTCGAATAGACAATGTAGGTCATTAAATATATAATTGAATATGACAAAAATTATTTTAAACTTTTTGTGTCTTTGCTAGGTGTTGGAGGAATCTGCACAGCGCAATCGGTCTCTTGAACAAATAGTAGATACAGATTTGGGAATTGATATTGTCATTGGTTTTCATTTTTAATCTATCATTATATTGTTACAATGAGATTTGAAGCATACATTGATGAATTTTACTATTAGTTGTAATTATTAAGATTGTAAACAAATAGAACTATAGAGACGTTCATTTACCAAAACTTAATTGGAACTGGAAGTTCTTGAAGATGGTAGACTAGTGTTAAACAATATTTAACAAAATGATGTTTTAATCTGCAAGTTTCTTCTCCTTCCTTAGCCGGTGCTAAAACAGAATTACAAGCGAACATTGATTTCCGGGTCACGACATCCAAAAATTGAAATTTCTTCTTGTTTTAAATGTCCTGTCATTGAAGCTGTGATCCCCCTTGACTGGTTGCTAAAATTAGTTTAACACACCCACGAAAGTTTGTAACATTGGTATGGCTCAGCTCGAAAAATGAAGGTAAAGAGTTAGGTTACAAACTGTTAATTTGTGCTAGCCTTTACCTTCACTTTATGAGTTGAGCAGTACCATTGTTACGGGCTCTCGTTGGTGTGCTAAATTGATTTCAGCTACCAATGGAAGGTAATCTCAGTTTCAACGAGAAGACATCTGCCTCCAGCTCGGTTATGACTATTCAAGACTGATGGGTTCAAAACAAGGGCGAAACTACAGTCGCTGGATGTCGTGACCGGGTAATCGGTGTTTGCTCACAAAAATAATGTAACTTCAAAGTGATTTGTTTTCTGACTGCTGTTTTCGTTTATAAAACTTATTTCGCTAATTACTGCATTAAAAAGAAATCAAATACATTTGTTTAGTGTTGACCAAATTTTTGCAAAAAAAAAAAAAAAAAATCACAGTGCATTTAGACTTGCACTGGATATTAATTTTGATATATGTTTAGAAAGTAAAATGTTCTTTCGATTATGATGGGAAATTTCACTCCATTTCCCTCATAATATAAATATTTTTTTATTCTACTGACAACAAATAAACCATGCCATAAGGGTCTTGAGTCTTTGTGTAAACATATTTTTTTTTTGTAGTTCCTGTGTTTTTCTTTCAAAAACAATCACAAGTCTTTGTCTAAACTTGTTTTTTGTTGTATTATTTTCATGTCCATTCATTATATAAAGTAGACTGATTAAATTGAAATAGCAATAATGATTGAATAGCAATTGATAATTAAAAAAATAAGTTATGTGGCCTGTACAAAATTTTAAAAAAGCAAAAGCATGGTAAAACATAGCGTTAAATATGCAAAGGCACACAAAAACAGCGTTGCAAATTGGTAAAAAAAAAATATATAAAATTATTCAAAGATGAACTTTCTAAGAAAATTTTAATCAGAGATAACCTGTAAAAACAAAACGAATACAGGACAAATGGGGGGGGGGGGGGCAAACTATAGCTCGATCCTTAAAGACACTGATTGGTATATCGATGTATCAAACAGCTGAACTGTAATCGTTTTGAAAATAATTATTTCAGCTTATCAGTATGAAATGTATAAAATTAGCTTCAAGATTGAATTTTAAAAAAGCTCTAATAAAAAGACAATCAAAAGAAAGCGAAATTAACGTAAGAGAAATCAACATTAATAGTAGAAAAAAGTTGCAAAATAGAAAGAAGTTACTATAAATTCGACTTCATTAGAATAATTTCCTCTTGAAATTTATAAAAAAAATTTAGATAACCTTCACTGCTCAATGTTACGTGCCTTTTGTACTTAACACTGAGCAGCAAAAACCAAGTACATGAAATGTAATGACAGTTCCAGGAACAGCATTCAAACGCATAGATTTAAACGCAACAGATAAAAATATTTAATATTCGTTTGCATTTTCTTATTTATATCTTGAATACACTCAAAAATATAAGTCTATTAGGCTGAACTTCTGTTGGTGGGGCGTTGTCATATTCATTTTTTGATATGCGTGACAGGGTCCATGATTCAAGTTTCATTGTCCTACGCAACAAAATGATACCTAATGACCTATAATCGTGTTACCATCTCTAAAAACCACAGAAATGCATCTTGATCCGATCCTTTTGCGTGAGAGAAAATCGTCATCCTATCAACAAGTTTGCTCTTCCATTTCCAATTGGATCACGATATGTCCAGTTGCCTGTTTTCGGAGAAGAAAGGAGGAGCAAGATAGCTACTATTAAGACTAAGCAAAGATAGGAGAAATGGTTTTTGAGGAAGATCCTTAGAAAAGGGTAAAGAAGAGAAGCAGGTTAATATCAAGTGATTTTTCAGATATTGAGTGCCCATTAAAAATAGTAAGAGTATAAATAGCAGTTTCGCTACGAAATTAACTTAAATATCACTATCATTCGTGTTTCAGATTGGAAGTGTAAACAAAAATACAAGTTAAATTTAAAATTCCAAATCTTCTTCGCAAGTAAAAATAGAAAAATAAAAATTGAATTTTGAAAACTAAGAATGGCATTAAAACGTTCATTTTAAATTCATAAACTCAAAGTCTAAATTCACATGAAGTTCATCGAAGTGGTAATTATCAATTTCGAGGCCCTAATAATTGGATTCCAAAATTCTCTTATATTGCGTATAGAAGTTATGATATTTTTAACAGCGATAATATTACGATTTGATGAGAAATAATGTATACTCTTACTTTACATGAAAACAATTGTTTTTAAAACTTAGATCTTGTTTTGATTAATTGACTATAGATCTATCTATTGATTAAAGCTGCCAACATTGCTTTTATAATCACTCGTTTTGATCAAGATCGAAAACAATTTTTACATTCATAGCCGAGTTTTAAGAACAGTAAAATTTAGCTATAGATGTTATCACACTTTGATCACCGATGAATTAATAAGATATTAGTTTCCTAATTAAAAAATGTGCAAAAAACTACGCACTATCTTGTTTTACAAAATAAACATAATTCGTTTGTTTTTCGTGCAAATATACTTCATGCGAAGAAGCTTTTAAAAAATAAAGGTGTGTAATATATAACTAGTGACTGAAAGCGAGCAATGTTTCTTATAACTCCAAAGGATGAGAAATGCAATCCAAACGAGCTGATGTGTGCCTCACATGACTTCCTTTTATTCCAATTTAATGTCATTTTCCCACTATTGGTAATTTTAATGTGATTCAATAGTTTACTCTCTAAGTATCACCAACAGTGGCCAAATTGAAACCAGATTTTTTTTTTAAAAAATCGCCAAATTGGTCGCCAAGTTGGCGACCAAACGACTGGCGATATATCGCCAAGTGTCCGCCAAATTGTAACACCACTTGAGTTTACATCGAAATTAACAATGATTTCCCCACAAAAACGCGCAAAAGATCCCCTTAGAAACACCCGAATGCAACCAAAAGGGGAGGTGCACAACTAGATCCCATTAGGAGTCTACGTACCAAATTTCAAAATTTCAACTTTTTAGGACATACCGTTCTTAAGTTATGCGACATACATACGCACATACATACATACGTACATACAGACGTCACGAGAAAACTCGTTGTAACTAACTCGGGAATCGTCAAAATGAATATTTCGCGTGTCTATACGTTCTTAGGCGTTTATCCACGTGTGGTCGAGTCGAAAAAAAAACTCAATATTCATTTGGGGATGAGCAAAATGGAAATTAAGGTCGATTTTTGAGTGAAAATTTTTTCGCGAATACAATGCTTCCTTTTTTTTTTTTTTTTGTAAAAGGAAGTAAAAATATTAGATTATCATATAAAATCCCCATTCTTTAGAGCATGTTTTGAGACAAAATAGTTGAAATTGCAAGGTACATTTAGGTAGTCAACAAAATGAAAATGATTTACTGAAGAGCGATTCCATTCTCAATTATTCACCTTCTATTCTTTGATCCAATGCGTTTTGGTGTATAATCAATGTAGCTGAAAATGTGATGTACAATTTATGCCTAAAGGAATTCCCCTTTTTTCCCTTGGAGACAAATCTCCTATTGCATAATAAACCTAATGTGAATCTTTTAAGCTAATTAACTTTCCTTTTTGATAGAAATACATTCAATTGTCTCCGAATTTAGCTTCCCCTAAAAAACGCTACCAGTTTTAAGTGAATATTCGCCTTTTTCCTCTAGCTATTGCCATCGTATAGCAATTCACAGTGGGTATTCAGTTTTCAAGTGCTTCAATGAAATGCATAGACCTTAAAAAGCTTTTTTTTTTAACAGCTTGCAAAAGATTTTTTATGTTTTGTTACGAAGACTTCATTCTTTTACAATTGAAGATTTATTTATGAGCTGTGAATAGAAAAATACATTGTTAAATTTTTCTAAATGCGTCCTTCCCCCGATTCCTCTTTTTCTTTTTTTCACTTTGGGAAGTGTATGAAATTATTTTTTCTAAAAGTGCATTTCTCACACTGTTTAAACTGAACTGCTGAACAACCTTTTTGAGTCATTTATTATACCTAGTTCCCGAAAATATTGAAACAAATTTTAAGAAAAACAACTTTCTTTATGAGCTCCACACATAATTTGAATTATTTTCTATGCATAAATTTTAAAGAGAATAATGAGCATCAATTGAGTGATTAATAAAAATCGTTATTGTAAGAACTTCTGAGCTAAATCCATTTAGTAATGACGTCCTATATCATGAACAAGAACTACCTATACGTTGATGAATCATTTTCAAGTATTAATCCCAAACTTAATGTTTTGAAAAATATTTTAAATTCTAACAAAGAGCCCCACTAAGCAGATTTTAAAGGTTTTATTATTGCATTAACTTGAGGATTTTCTAGTGAAGAAAAAAAACAGGTTTTTAAGAAGAAAACCACAAAAAAAGCTCATGCATAAATAAATCTACTATACATATAAAACATAACTGGGTTTGTTTAGCTCAAAAGTTCCGTAAATTACACAAAAACTCCCTTATCCAATATTTACTGGTTCATACCCATTTCCTAAACATTGATTTCTTTCGAGACATGGGCATTTAACATTCTATGGGTGGACTTATTTCAGACAAACAAAGATTACTGTGATAGACGAGTTTCTCTATCAATGTCGTACACCAGTTTGCTTAAGCATAGTGGCAATAACCTTCATAATCTTATTTCAGTTTCTTTTTACAATAAGACAAGCAACTATTAATCATGACTTTTAATAATATTGGTTTTCAAAAAAGAAACATAATAAAAAAAAGGAAAATGTATCGAAAGAGAAAAAGAAATTGCACATACTGAATTGTTAAACTCAACATGTATGCAAATTTGCCAAAGTAGTATCACATTACCATATTTCTTAGACATTAACAATAATATAAGCGACTGTGCAACAAAAATTCAAATAAAGCAGTAATGTGTCACAGGAGAGTTTGCTTGTCAAATTGAAGTGCAGATTCCGTGACAAGCTCTCGTTGAATTGCAAAACCGAGAAAATTTATAGCGTGTGCCTTTGATGTCATGAATAAGCTGCGAAGCTGCTTATGAAGGAAAAACATGAAACATATAGATGACCGATTCAAAAGTGCAATATTTTATAGCTTTTTAAATAAGGAATTTTTCATTTGTCATGAA
The DNA here is from genome assembly GCF_026930045.1 of Uloborus diversus. NCBI lineage: Eukaryota > Metazoa > Arthropoda > Arachnida > Araneae > Uloboridae > Uloborus > Uloborus diversus. The sequence continues at coordinate 149,541,789 of NC_072733.1, forward strand.
TTATTTTTTTTTCAAGCACGAGCACCGTAGTTTATGCTTATGAGAAACATTCATCGGAGTTATCCTTTTTTTAAACAAAAAGTTAAGCGTTCGGCCTCCATAGTCGCCAAAACATGTTAGAACCTATTCTGTGGAACTAGTTAACTACTGAATCAGAACTGAGATTGATCAGTACTGAGACAGAAAGAATCTAACTGACATTTCTCTTAGATTTAGATTAAACGAATGGAAATGAAAATTAGAATTTGAAGGCTATGTTCGTTTAGAATATTTCTTGAAATAGTTTTTTTTTTTTTTTTTTAATTGGCGTTGCAAGGTTTAAGAAATTTAGTAACTGCAGTACAAGATATTTGCACAAGCCATTTTCTAAGGCAAAGAATATTTTTCTTTTAAAGTTACATTTCACTTCAAAATTGTTTTTGGTTAAATTTACGAATTTTTGCTATTTTACGCATTTATTTTTGATCTTTCTGAGACGGTGCATATTTACATGGTTCTCGAGACATGACTGGCATTAAAAAATAGGATTCCAGGTTTCCCAATGGATTAAAACGTGCAGGAGGTAATATCAGCGATTGTAATATCTCCTGCACGTTTGATGTATTTTTGAATCCATTGGGAGATCTGGAATCCTATTTTTTCGAATATAAAACTTGATGTGGCCACTACTTATGCACTGACCACTACCGGTGTGTTTACCTTAATAGACTTTACACTAAAATATTCAAAATAAAGTATTTATAAATATTATAAAATGTAAATAACTTTTAATTTTTCATGTTTTGTAATACTTTTGAAATTTTTACTTGTATGAAAAGGTAAAGAATCCTTACAGCAGCTTTTTTTTCTTCTTGCGTGAAACATGTATTTTATTCTCGCTAAACGACCAGCAAATATTTTACCTTCGTTCAGCATAATTTAATTTCGCCCTGATACACATTATCAGTGATATTTTAAAAGTACCTTACAAATCCTACTTTACTTACGTTATTCATTATTTATGTCAGACAAACTAACAGTTCAGTTTTTAGAATACTTTCATGTTCGCTTACCAAACTCATTTAAAATTTTCAAGACTCGTTAGAGTGCAATAAACGTTGTCTTGAAAAACACAACAGTGCGTGGGACCTTATATTACGTTCTAACTGACGTCACTGGAAAGGAATAACGGAAACCTAAGCGCTTCCGCAGAAATCGCATCTTAATTAAAGACAGTGTTCTCGCTGCGAAGAGGACATCATCTGAATCCTCTGGATGAAGAGGGAGGGGGAACGGAGGGAATCATCAGAAACTACGGTTTTCATTGATGTCTGGATCACCTCGGCAGTAAAATAGTTCCATCTATGCTAATAATATAAAGCAGAGAAGAGTTTGTTTTAACGCGCTAATCTCATGAACTACTAGTTCGAGTTGAAAAATTCTTTTCGTGTTGAATAGTCCATTTATTGAGGAAGGCTATAGGCTATATAACATCATGCTATGACTAATAGGAGTGGATCAGCAATAAATTGAAATTAAATCAATAAGAATCATGATGCATTTTTTGTTGTGTCAATAGTATGAACTTGAGTTGCCCAAACAGCTCAGTCGATAAAGTGCTCGGCCAGCAATTCTAGGGCCTCGGGTTCGAACCCAGCAACGGGTTGGAAGATTTTCAGTATTTACTACCCGGCTCATTTAAAAATTAAATAATTTATAAATCAAGGATTTTCGAGTAATTTTTGGTGGGTTTTTTTTCCAATTTTCTTATTTAACGAAAATCATTGATGTGGATAAAGGCATGTAATTTTGAACAATACATTTTTATCATAAATATATATCATAGCGTAATGTACTTAAAATAGTTTTTTAATGCATTGTTGTTGTCTTATTAAGGCGGGTGAAACCGCGAAGCACAGCTAAATATAAATAAAGGAAAGTATAAATTGTTTCTCAATATTATTACTGACCCAGGCAACGCTGGGTATGTTTGCTAATCATTTATAAAATAATATCACTCATAAAATATCACTCTTTTATTATTTTTTCGTTCTTTTGCATGTATTAATATGCAATCGAAGAAAATTTAGGAGAGTGAGTCACTAAAATATTAATGTTTAAAAATTGAAAACTATTGGATGCTGCCTTTATTAACGTTTATACTAAACTTACAAATACATAGTATATAAATGTACCAGTGTATAATTATTTAAGAAAAATGATTTCGAAAACGAATCATTCTCAGAGTAAAAATCATTCATCACAATAAAAAGAGATGGACATTTCGTTGTCCCTGATACATAAATTCATGAACTTGCACCAAAGCTGACAAGTTGGTTGTGTCAAGTTCAATTCTGATTTATATACTCATGCAAAGTATTTTATGTTATTTTAACTGCTATAAAGGAAAAAGAGGAAACTTTAAAAAGTTGCATGAATAGAACATGGACATTTCTTATTCATATTTTGATTAAAATCTATTACATGTGATTTCAGAAGATAACTTCCGTCCAAGTACAAATATGGAGGGAAAAACTAAAATAATAATTTCTTTGGAAGTCTAATTTAGTAGAAATAAAGCAAAACAAGACACGTTATTAAAATTTAAAAAAGCTATTGTTTTGCAAACTCCTATTTAAAAAATAATCAAAAAGAAAATTAAAAGAAAAGAAAAAAAAAAAAAAAACCCGGAACAATTTCATCTGTTTACGGTATACGAGATCCCCCTTATATATTATTTAACATCAACATAATTAGGAAGTTCTGAAAGCTTATTTTGGAAAAATATCTTAAATCTCTCACTGACATATAACGAGAATAATCTGTTTGATCTACTTAAACCATCAAGGCGTCAGTTAAGAACTATTAAAATAGTTAGAAATAAATAAATACCTTTGTGCTGAGAAATAACAAGAAATATCCAACTTTTTTTTTTTTAACAAAATCTGTTTATTTGATGAAAAATCTTTATTTAGGCTAAAAAACGTTGGATATTTCCTGTTATTAAAGAAGTTTTTAAAAAAGGTATGTTTTCAACAAAGATTTACATCAGTTAGAAATAAATTTGAAGCGAACGGATTATTATTAAGTATTCATTTTACTTCTGATTGCTTCAAGTTTATTTTGTCTTTCATTCTTTAGGAACGATAAACTTGGTAAAATTGATATTAAAAGCAAACTTGGTTGCAAGGAAATATATCCATTAACACAGTTGGTCTATTGTTCGCTTTTTGCAGTTTTTTTATGTACCATATGGTCCTAAGAAAGTGAGTGCTAACCTCTATTGGTTTGTTTAATTGAAAAAAAAAATTTTGAGTAAATTTTATTAATAGTAAAGAATCTTACAAATAAAGAGTAACATTTTATGTTGCCGATGATAATTACTTCTATATCATTTCGTGACTTAGAACTTTTAGTCAGGTACCTGGCTCTTTAGATTCAGTGCGGTAGTTAATATGATCTTTCCTTGTTTTTCTAGACCTTAGATACCTTTCTAAAGCAGGAACAAGACATCAAATTTAAGCAAAATATGATTGAACCAAAAACAGATTTCTTATGTTAGCTTCAGACCAGAAGCATAAGCAACAACGATTCTGTCACTCATATTCTGCGATTGAGGGCGGAATATCAGGCGGAAAACCTGTGTGGTGAGGTTTTTATTGCTTTTACTTTCAATATGAGTCCCGCATCACAAACTTTGCTGTTGAACATACGAAATAACTATAGCTCCATTTTCAAATAAGAATTACATTTCGCATTAGTATTATTTATGTCCTGTATGACGGTTATGTGTCAAAACTTTATCATTCCCTATATTCTCAAGTATTGCTCTAAAGATTAAAAGAATATTACAGTGAATAATATTAATAGCTATGAATTAGAAAGTTTTTCTGCTTAAAGTCACCACAAATGTCTACCTTTAGTCAATAGTCGCCTGTCTGTTTGTAATAAATAGTCTGCCTCTTTCCAACAGTCATTTTCGATTCACAAAAACTTTACTTTAGTATTACATACACATTGTATACAAGTTGCGCAAAAAGAAAGGCCCCTTTTCCATTTTGGATACTATGATGCAAGAACATATGGAAATATAAATAAATAAATGGACCATAAGGAATAACTGGTAGAGATAAAATCGCACTTACGCAAACGGAAGGGAAATGAACATAAAAATAAAACTGAAGCTTTGTTGGGAAACAGTTTTACGATTCAGTTCTTAAAGCTAAGCCAAATTTTATCTCATTCAGCTTTGCTAAGATTCTAGTGTCTGGACATATGGAGAATTTAACGCATATATCATAAAACAAATCTGCCAAAGCTAAATCCATTTCCATCAGCGAAAGTAAACTTCTTTCGTTTATGTTTGCACAAGGGAACGTGTTCAAACGTAATATCTTTGGGATTTAATGTAGGACCATGAATCTTTATAAGAAGCTGTAGTTTAACCTTGCTGTATGAATAAGAGATATGATTATATTTTTATTCATAGAAAAATTCGTTCGTTTCTTAAAGGAAAATATATTTTAAGCATTCTGGTGTATTTTCGAACTAAATCGATTCGTAAAAAAGGAATTTAAAAAATGCAATGTGTTGATAAAGAAACCCGACAGAAGTAAATATTCTTTACGAGGGGAGTCGGAAAATAAGTTTCCCTTGTTGACTGTAGTCAAAAATGTGTATGAAAGTCAAAAAATAGAATGAGACATTAAAGATAAGACATACCTTTATTTTTCCTCATATGTATCAAGGACATTGAGACATTTGTCATCCCGCTTGATAAACCTCAAAAAGGAAAATTCAGGGCTCTGCACACGGAAGAAGCGTTTAACGGCTTCAGCATTGCTTCTAAAGCACCTTCCGCCGAGGTTCTTCTTCAAAGCCAGAAACAGACAGCAGTCACTTGGTACGAGATCAGGATTGTATGGCGCATGGTGTATGTGGTTTTACACTGTCATCCAACTTTAGAATGCCACATCTTAGAAGGCCAGGATAGTCTTTTTTTAATCACCTTTTTCAATTTCGACAAAGTGTCACAATACCGCTTAGTATAGTCCGTATGCAAAGTATTGAAGTTTTCCTGAAGGGCTTTGTGAAGTTAACAAGCGGTATGACCAATGCCACACCGTGCTTATTACTTATATTGTCAAATAAAGTTAGATCGTATCTTTCATGTCCTCTTATACTGCTTAACTTTCATACACACCACTGTAAACAGTCGCTAGGGGTAACTTATTTTCCGACTCACCCTCTTATTACAAGGAAGCACTAAATTGGAGAAAGGATTGCATTCCCTGTTAATTTGACGAACTCGATGAGCCAGTGACTCATCCTAGAACCCGTTCAGAGGAGAGGCAGACCAATCCTCCATTTTAGTTTCAAGTACTTGTATGGGCACTTTACTATCATATCTCGTTGCTATGTCGTAAAAATATCCGATGAAAAGTTGAGTAAAACGCGCTTTCAGCAAATCTAGCAAGGTAACTAATTTGTTAAAATAAATAATAGCTTCTCGCGAAATATTTCCTGTTAAAACCGCAATTTTCATAACTAATATGTACAAAATGTAAACGAATGAATTCTTATTCTTTTATAAATTGAAACAGTCAAACATCAATCAAACTACACGTCGAAGGTTAGACCCCAGTTTTCTTGAATGCGGTTTTGTACACATACTATTACTGCCGCACAGTGGAATCTGCCTGACAATCACAGTGGCTCATTTGGCAGAGCGCTAAGCTTTGAACCCATCGGACCCCGAATCGAGTCCCGATCAAGACGTTTCATGCATATTAGCAACAAAATTGTATATATTAAGGAAGAAAATAGATTATAAACAACGGGACCACTAAACAATACTTGAGATGCGTTGGTAAAGCACGTGTCTTAATGGATGCTCTGTTGATAACCAACAGCTGTACTCAGTGATCACCATTTCACCTCAGCGCAGTACTCGCAATTACGGACAACGAGAAAGAAAGAAAATGAGAAGAAGGCATGTGCTACGTTTCGTCACACAAGAAGCAACTACGTCTCTTCCATCGAACAGAAAGAAAGCGTATCCATATTTCAAAGCCTTCGCATAAAAAAAAAATAATAAAATAAAAAATAGAAAATAAATAAATAAAAAAGGAGAAAGAGAAAATTTATTACCTATCTATCTAAAAAAACATACATTTTATGTGGTATTAATGTACATTGATTTTCATTAACATGTATTAAAATTTATAATAACTAGAAAATAAAAAGCTCTGAAATTAAATTTCAAATTTTTATAGTTTGCGTTTTTATTGAAATTTTTGAAAAAACCTAAATGAAAGATAATTTTTACTTTCTTTGAACAAAGTTTTTTTTTTTTTTTTTTTGCGTATGAAAATACTCAACGACCGCATTCAGTTTTTCTTCCAGATAAAATCTCACTTTATATTTCATTTTCGAAAGCATAACTGAAGTGCTGTTAATACAAACTTCAAGTTATTGTTCCGTAAATTACCATTGAGAACACATCTTAGCATCCTTTGAAAACATATCAAAGCACAATCTTGAACATTATTTTTATATTGTTTTCTCAAAATGATTTAACGGTACGACACTAAACAATTGTTGTTGTCGTAAATTTCCAGCAGTACGACCATGTAACGATTTACGAGCAAATCCACTACATGATTTGCAAAACAAATGACACAAACTCAAAGTCTCTTTTAAGACTGGAATAGCATACGAATTGTTGAGTTTACACACACCAGTGTAGGTAAGAGGTTATGTTATGACAGAATATCAAATTATTTTGTTACAATAACTTAGCCGGAGTCATTGTTACTTGCGATGTGAATAAAGGCAGACGGTTTTCAAAAGTATGTTTTCAAGTGTGCCGCTTTTAGACTTCATCATAAGAATGTGAAAATGAAATGCTGCTGCCCTTCAGGCAGTTCACACTGAATTAATGCATGTATGGAGAGGTGATATTTTTTGTTAGTCAATTGAGGAAAATCTTCCATTCAAGATGTTTTATACCTTTTAAAGAACATTTAAGAACAATCTGTATCTCTTGCGGTTAAATTTCAAGAGAAGTTTTGACCTTCAGTCAGGACAAATATTTTTTTTCCATGTGACCAGCATATTATTTCTTTATCATGGAATATGATTGCCATACAGGGCCATTCCACGGAAAACGGTCATTTTGTCCCGTACGTGACGACTCATATATTTCATTGAAAATAATACTTTAAAATATTATTGAACAAATGTTTTCTTCTTAACAAATTACAGACTTATCGGTGATTTCTTTCGCAAAAAATTTCGTCATTACCCTTCAGAATTATTACAGTGGTAGCCGCTTTTTTAAATCACGTTTGTTCTAAACAGTTTAGATTCTATAAAGCAGCTGATTCAATAAATCCGCTAATTCAATAAAGCTGGAATTTGTTCTGTTTTTTGACCATTTGACTCATTAATGCGGTTGATTCAATAAACCACTGATTCAATTAAACGGCGTGAACTGTACTTTTTAATGAAATATATGAAGCGTCATGTGTGGGAAAAGGAGTTGACTTTTTCATGGAATGACTCTACAACAGTTCAGAGAAATATATTAAATAAAATTTATTAGTTCAGTTTATCGCTCGATCATAAAAAGCATTGACCGAGGCATAAAATGGAGAACTACGTCATCCATTGAAAAGAAAGACAATTTCTTACAAAAAAGCTCCCTAAATATTTGTCATTTTATTAATTTTTGTTTAGTTCTTAAGGCTGGTGCATAAAGATTCGTCACGTTGATGTTAATTGAAATATAAAGTACTCAAGGTATGAAATAAATCTCTGCATTTATAAATTAAAACTTAAGTGTTTACTGTTTCTGTGTTTTAAAACTTGTATGATGTTAATGTTTTTTCTTTCAAACATACACTTGCATGCACGTTTAAAAGCGTTTTAACATTGGTCCCTTTATAACATGCTTATTGAGTATTTTATAATGGTTTTATATTGTATATTGTGATAAAGTAACCCGATTCATGATGATATTGAAACGATGACAATATTTAAATATTTTAAAGGATTTAAGTGATGTTAAATTTATACAATCACATTTGCGTTCTTGAAGTTGTGGAATGTGGAGCCAAGTGAAATAGTTAAGATAACTTCCCTTTTTTAAAATGTATTTGCTTTGAAAATTTCAGTACACAAGAAAAAAAAATGTATTTGTTGAATGTAATCGCTTTCTCCATTGGTTTTAAAAAAGAACTGTGCTTATATCTTATTGGAAGAGACATTTGCAGCTTTCCACGGAGTTCGCAAAATCTCTTCTTTAATCCACCATCGGACTTTGGAGAAAGCTTATTGCTATTTGAGAAACATCATTGGATACTGAAAATCTGCCCTCTATTCCATTTAAAGAGCCGCAGTCTTGTTTATCGGGCTTCACTACTTTTCTCTATGTCTTGCTGTATGTGTGTCCCCATGTTTCGTATTAAACGTATTTGTTTATGTTCAGCTGTCTGAATCTCTGCTTTACACAACCTTTCAACAGCAGAGCGTGGTTAGTTCTAAGTTTCACCCAGCTACTAAATCACTGCAGTAGCGGAGTAACATGGGGGACGAGATAAAATATTCCGTTGAGCCTTTTGACGGAAGGAATTTCTCTCTGTGGTGCAGGAGAATGGAAGCGGTTTTCGCAGCAAAGAATTTAGAGGTGTATTTGGAACGTGAAGCGGATTCTTCGAAAGCTGATGAACTTCTAGCGAGTAAGAAGGCCTATGCCTTGATGTTATCATTTCTTAGTGGTAAAGTTTTAATTTCGCTTTCGGAAGAAAAGACTTGTGCTGAAGTAATTGCAAAATTGAAATCGATCTATGTTCGAGAAGGAGCGGTCAGTCAGATATTGGTTAGAAAGAGACTTTCAACTTTGAAAATGAAAAAGGACTCATCCATGCAGGAGCATATTGATGAAGTGAACAGGCTCATTACCCAACTAAAATCGTGTGGCGTGAAAGTGAGTGACATGGATAGTATTGTCTATCTTTTGATGTCTCTTCCAGCAGAGTATGACGCATCAAAATCTGCAATAGAAAATCAGCCTTCGGAGAACTTGACTTTAGAGTTTGTTTGCGGTCGTCTTCTGAATGCTGAAGCGCTGATGAGAAATCGTCGAGTCTCGGAGCCCAAATCGTGGAAAACAGAGTCATCAAATGGTGCAGCCTTTTCTACAAATCATTGGGTAGTGTGTAACAAGTGTCGCAAAACAGGGCACATTGCGAAATTTTGTAGAAGTAACATAGTTTGCTACCAGTGCGGAAGAAAAGGACATTTTAAGAGGAATTGCACAGTCCAGACAGAAAAAAATACATCATCAAAGGATGGAGCAATTGCAGTGACTTTCGTTGTTGGCGAAGTAGAACATCGGTCATTTATAGCAGATAGCGGATCTACAGCTCATATGTGTGCACATCGGTAATGGTTTGCGGAGTTAAAACCATCCTCAGGAACTGTGTCATGCGCTGCAAAAACCAGTAAACTGGAAGTAAAAGGAATAGGAACTATTCGCGGTGTATTAGGTGACGGTGTGCAAGAGATCCTACTGAAAGATGTGTTATACGTTCCAGAACTAAATGGAAACCTCATTTCAGTGAAACAGATACAAAAAGCTGGATACACTGTGAGCTTCAAAAATGACGAAGCAGTCATTGAAAAGGGAAGTACAAACTTCGTTTTGTGCAAGCTGAATTCAAAAGGTCAATATGCAAGTGATTTTGTTCCCTTCATTTCAAATTCCTTTGTTGCAGAAAAGATGGAGGTGAACTGTGGCATCGCAGGTTAGGACACTCCGGAAACCATGTTCTGAGCAAACTAGGATTACCAATAAGCGATACATTTTGTGAAAACTGTGTGTTAGCGAAGCAGTCCGCGAACCCTATAAGAATAGGAAACCGAAGAAGAGAAAAAGCTCCCATGATGACAATCCATTCTGACCTATGCGGTCCGGTCAACCCACCAAGTCAAGCGTGTGAAAGGTATGTGTTAACATTAGTTGATGATTATTCTCGTTTTTGTGAAGTTCGTCTTCTTAAAAGGAAAAGTGATGTTCCCGTGGAAATCAAAAAGTTTCTCAAATTGAATGAAAGCGTTCGAAAAATTCGTTGTGATAATGCCCAGGAATATGTTTCAGGTGAACTTAAAGTGATAGCAAATAAACTTGGAGTTACGATAGATCCCTGCCCCCCCTATACTCACGAGTTGAACGGAATTTCAGAGCGGATGAACAGATCTCTTTTTCTTAAAGCCCGTGCCCTTTTATATGATGCAAATTTACCTAAGAACTGTTGGGGATATGCTATTCAAGTTGCAGCATATATTCATAACAGAATCCCTAGTTCAAGCATAAATGAAATGTCACCCTTTGAACTAAAATATTTCCAGAAACTGGATTTAAATCAAATAAAATTATTTGGTTGTGATGCTTATGCCAAAATTCCTGATACTGGCAGACAAAAATTAGATCCAAAATCTAAACGAATGATCTTCATTGGATATTCTAGCATGGGATATCGATTAATGGATCCTGATACGCACAGAGTTATTGTGTCACGTAATGTTCGCTTCAATGAAAATAAAGTATATGTGCAAGATAGAAGTAATTCACCAGACGAGCTCCCGAAAAGAGAAGAAAAAGACGAGGAAAAACACGGCAGAAGTGTAAATAAAGAGTTAGGAGAAAACGAAACCAAAATGCCCGCAGCTGCACCCCGACGATCAGAAAGAAAAAGTAAAAAGCCAGAACGATATGAAGCAATGTACACGTCAGAAGAGACGTTGACCTTTTATGACATCTCAAAACTACCGGAAGAACAACAAGCCCAGTGGAAAGTCGCGATGGGGGAAGAATTGCGCTCCATCCAGATAAACAAAACTTGGAAACTGGTTGATCTCCCTGATAACGCGACCCCCATAAAGTGTAAGTGGATGTTTAGGAAGAAAAGAGACGGAACTCTCAAAGCCAGACTTTGCGCAAGGGGAGACAAGCAGAAGGAATACGTAGAAACTTATTCGCCAGTCATTGGGATGCCTTGTTTACGATTAGTTCTTGTTTCGATTCTTCAAGAGGATTTAAAGGCTTATGTGATGGATGTGAAAACAGCTTTTCTGAATGGTGAGTTGCAAGAAATTGTTTTTATAGAACAACCGCAAGGATTCAACGATTCATCTGGCAGAGTATGCAAATTAAATAAAAGTTTATACGGATTAAAACAAGCTCCTAGACAATGGTTCTTCAGATTTTCGCAATTTATGTTAAAAATTAATTTTAAGCAGTTAAACTCGGAACCGTGTATTTTCATCAGAATTGTGAATGGAAGAAAAATAATAATTTGTTTATATGTTGATGATATTCTTATCGCTGGATCAGATGTTTCAGAAATAATGATTGTGATTAAACTTCTTCAAAATGAATTTCAGATGTCCAAACTCGAACTAGCTTCTGAGTTTTTTGGAATTCGTATGGAATTTACTTCTACTAAATTAGTGCTGGATCAAAAGGAGTATATTCTTAAACTACTGAAGAGATTTAACATGAGTGAGTGCAAGCCGAGTACAACACCTTTAGAAGCAAAGTCAACTCCAGCTGACTTTGAGGAAGGAACTATCTTCAAAGGACCTTACCGTGAACTAGTTGGATCTTTATTGTATCTTGCGATGAAAACACGACCCGATATGCTGTTCGCTGTGAACTGTCTCAGTCAATTGCAGGAGAATCCAACAGAATCGGCTTGGAACGGACTTAAAAGAATTTTACGCTATTTAAAAGGTACATCGGATTATAAAATTGTGTATAGTAAGTGTTGTGACTCTAATGTTGATTTATCTATGTATGTTGATTCAGATTGGGCATCAGATCCGCGTGATCGCAATTCAGTTTCAGGTTACGTTATTTTTTATAAAAAGTGTCCAATTTTATGGAGCGTGAAGAAACAAAGTTCAATAGCTGTTTCTTCTACTGAAGCTGAGGTACTCGCAGTTGGTAAGTCTTTATTAGATCTAGTGTATTATAAAAATATTGCATGTGAATTTCTTACTGTAAATAACATTGTCATATATGAAGATAATCAGTCTGCAATCAAATGTATAACTAATAAAAATAGTTCTGGTAGATTGAAACATATTGATGTTAAGTTAAAGTTTATTAGAAATATTTTAAATGTTGAAAATATATATACTGACTATGTTTCTACTGATAAACAAATTGCTGATATGTTTACTAAGGCTCTTCCTAAATTTAAATTGCATGAACTTATGTCATTGTGTTGTTTAGTAATAAGCGATTAAGGGCGGGTGTTGAATGTAATCGCTTTCTCCATTGGTTTAAAAGAAAGAACTGTGCTTATATCTTATTGGAAGAGACATTTGCAGCTTTCCACGGAGTTCGCAAAATCTCTTCTTTAATCCACCATCGGACTTTGGAGAAAGCTTATTGCTATTTGAGAAACATCATTGGATACTGAAAATCTGCCCTCTATTGTATTTAAAGAGCCGCAGTCTTGTTTACCGGGCTTCACTACTTTTCTCTATGTCTTGCTGTATGTGTGTCCCCATGTTTCGTATTAAACGTATTTGTTTATGTTCAGCTGTCTGAATCTCTGCTTTACACAACCTTTCAACAGTATTTTACAACAAAACTCGCATCGATTTTTTTCTCCATATTTGAAGAAAAATTTTTACCTACCTTAAATTTAAAAAAAAGGGGGGGGGGAGGTCTGGGTAGGAGATTTTACTTTTTTAAAAATGGGGAAAAGCGGAAAATAAAATATTGTTCTTATGAAATACCTTCTATTTGACTATGGTATAAAAAAAAATGAATAAATAAAATGAATGAATGAATAAATAATTAAACAACAAACGAGAAAATGAATTTATAATGTCATGCAAAAAAAAAAAAAAAAACGTTGAGTGGATGAAAGGATGAATACATAAGAAAATAAGTGAATGAATGAATATAAGTAGCTTAATACATGAAGGAAGATAAATGAATTAATTAATGAATGAATTCATAAGTGAATTGATAAATAAAAGAATATATAAACAAAATGATTTATTTAGTTTTGCCCCGCGTGTACTTGACAAGTTGTATTGAATATTTAAAAACAAAAACTGCCTTTTTTTAACAAGTACTGAGCTTAAATCAGTCGATTTCATTTATTACTTAAAATGTTAATCACAAATACTGTATCACTTTATTTTTTACAGAAATTATTTTTGATAAACCATAAAATATTGCAACATATGTATCAAAGTTTGAAAAGAATTTGTATTATTTTTTCTTTGACCTTCGATAGTACTTTTAAATCTTTCTTCTATTTGTACAACAACAGTTTCTTTTAGGTGGTATGAACCACCGTGATTTCCCAAAATCAAATAACAGAAAATTAAACACTCGCACCATCAAGAACTATTTTGACGATTGTCAAAGTCCACAGATCTACAATGATAATGTTTAAGATAAAAAATACTTTTATTATAGTGATAGCGATAGAAACATTGCCTAGTTTTAGTAGGGGTGCAAGAGTAAGAGTATATTACTTCAGTTTCTGATCATGGTGGAGCGCCGTTAATCGTGGGACTTAAGTGTGTAGTATCCGCCGCAAATTTTTCAAACTTTTAAAACTCATTCTAATGCTTGAAGTCTACATATTTCTTTGCATGATCATGCACAAAATTATACTAAAACTTTATTAGTTTTTCGACATGGTACTTCTGAGTTTAATGTGTACATGGCCATTCCACGGAAAAACCACCATTTTTCGCACATGTAACAGCTAATATATTTCATTAAAAATGATAATTTAAACAAGTATTGAACACAATTTCTGTTTACACTTAGTTTTATGATTTCTTAAGCAACTAAATTTTGTTCATTGCGTTTATAAATTTTAAATTTTAATGAAATACGTACGCTGTCACGTGCGGGACAACATGTCCTTGGAATGGAACATGTTTTTTCCTTTTAATGGCCCTTATAATGCGAATATTTAGGAAGACAAGTAACCTTCATTCTTCATTACTTATAATATTTTATTTTCCATTTTTATTAATTAAGTTTTAAAATTTATCAATTTAAATGCAATTAGTATTAAATGTCATCGATGCTCAATTTTTACTGTGTAAGTGACTTTTAGGGGGGGGGGGAGGACGCAAAAAGTTACTACGATAGAGAGGATGCAACTTCGTGATGGTGTAAAAGACGGTATCGCTATTCGTCCGGAATGTCTAGCGAGGACTGAGTCGCATTCACCGCACTCTTTAATCGATAAATGGGAGAATTGAGCGGCGATGCTCTTCGCTTGGTTCTGCTCTGGCGAAGGTTGCCAGAAGATGTGAAATTTATCGCCAAGTGGAAGCCAAGAAAATCTTCGAGTTGGTCTTCTAAGCACCTGATTTGCACCTGGTTGAAGGCTTACATGAATGACAGACGCTAGACGGAGATATAAAATTAAGTTTTTTTTTTCTTTAACAAGTTGTGCTACTTTACTCTACAGTTTGCTCCATGCTCATAATAAGCAGTTTATGTACTTAAAAAAATACAGTGCAATTCTGTTACAACGAATACCAATACAACGAAAAATCAATTTCAACGAAAGAAATTTTCAGTCCATATTTAACTTCCATCACTACAAAATTCCCGTTAGAACAAAAACATTTTGCGGTCCCTTGAATTTCTTTATAACGGGATTTTACTGTATCTTTTTCAATACAATGAAATCCGGTTACAATGAATTTCATGAGGCCGAATTTTTTATTCGTTATAACGGGAGTTGCGTTGAAATGGAATTCAGGCAATGTGATGGCAAGTAAAATGGGTTTGACCCATTCTGTCTTATTTCGTAAAAACCAACATTTCGTTGTCTGGTATTCTTTGTAATGAGATTTTACTGTAATTATAAGGTAGAGAAAAATTATTCAATTAAGTAAAACTTTTTTACTTCATTTTACTTAATTGTGTGTTTTTTTTTTTTTTTTTAATTTTTTCTTTCAAATGAATAATTATATTTTCATGCAATACTTTCCAAGTTGCTTCGTATATTATTCCTGCAAAAAAAAGTCGAAAACTCAGTTTTATAACAATACACTATAATTTTGATGCAGCGAAATTCGATTCCCAACAGACAGTATTTTTTAAAAATCCCTTGATTAAAACAAAATTGAATTGAATTGAAAAATTGCAACAGTGAAATTTTCACAGTATTAAAGTCCACGTTCAAATAATACAGAAATGATGCATCCCCTAATTTCGGAATACTACTTGGGTATGCAATTCATACCACTGCGAAGCTCTTAGCGCTTCATCTGCTTTATACGAATGCAATGAATATTCCATCTGACGAAATAAAGACTAATAAAGAGCTTCTGATAAAGATAAAAAAAAATCCCTGATTTTGTTCATCTACAATACATTAAATTAAGTAGCGCTTACCCGTCACAGCATCTCCTCGTAAATGGTCGGGAATAGAGGTTCGAACTTGGCATTTAGAAACTTGAAAGTTCAGAAGGAAATTATTTCGCACGGTCTCTCTTCGTAGGACATTAATTAACAGAGAAATTAACCGAAACGCAAGTTAGCATTTTAAAATTCTGTTTATAGACGAAGAAATTGGTATGTCTTTTCAACTTTGAACCATTGGAAAGTTCGCAATAAATACCGAACACGAAGTTTCTCCCGCCCCTCCTAACTCGAAGCCTCTAAATTAACTAGAACTGAAGTTTTATGCATGACAATACAGTGGCTGCCGCTTATATGAATCATGTTTGTTTTAAACAGTTTTGATTCCATAAAGCGGCTGATTCAATAAAGAGGCTAATTCAATAAAGTTGGATTTGTTCTGTTTTGGCAATTTGATTCATTAAGCAGTTGATTCAATTAACAACTGATTCAATTAACCAGCACCCACTGTAGTTTTCATTTGAGAACTGTCTACTTTAAATTGAGAATCTTACAGCGGCTTACAGCAGCCAAGAAAGGTACACATAAATTTTAAATAAGTGTTTTTTCGATTTGAGATTCTCTGACTTCAGAAAGGGGTTAACAGCTGCACGCTTAGCAGTTGTCACAGAATCACGTCCCTCATATTAGGAAAATAATGTTCCACAAATATTTGATGCATTGAAAGCAATACATTTTCTTTCCCTTTAATTGGATTTGTTTTATTTATTTCTCTTTTTTATTTAGTTACTTTTTTTTTTCTTTCAGCATGCATTGCTTTTAATATATAAAAGGTTTAGTTACATGAGTCATTATTCATTATACTAATTCAAACTGTTTAGTGCTTCTGAAAAAAATCATTAAACTGCAAATTACTTACGAGATTAAAGAGCTAAGTTCTAAATTAATCTTATTTTGCCGCTATTGATAGCGTAATCTCAACATGAAACGAAAGCGACGTCACAAATATGTAGAATCACGAGAAAGGGATGACAAAGTTTTAAAATCACAACCCCTTGTCCTTGCCGAAGTTCAAACGCTGGTACTGTCCTTTTTTCACGAGAAGACACTTCGCCACGCCTCCTCGAACGCAGAGCTCCATTTTACGCGGGGGTGATCGGTAAGTAATCCACGCGTTTCTAAAGGAGACAAAACCAGACATACTTAACTTGAGTCTGCATTTTAATGTGCAAAAAAGTCTTAGTGTACTTCACATCACTTGCTTCACTTGTCTGTTGTCATTTTAGTTATTCATACATTTTAAAAGCTGATGCTTTTACAACAAAATGCCATGATCCGAATATACCTTCTACCGAAAACTGTGTAATAGAATCATCGAATACCACGTGACGTGCGAGAAGTCAAGTGCCTTCTTGTAGAAAACGGACAATTGTCCGCACATCGCGCGAGCACTCAAACCACTGTACTACATGCGCGTGCAACTCAGATGAGAAAACATGTTTCAGATCAGTTGCAACGTAGCATCACTAATTGTACTTGTAAAATAAGTATAAATCGGAAGAACCAAAGAAGGAAGATGCATTGCAATAAGTAATTGTTTTCCCAGAAAAAAAAATCATTCATGAAGCGAGCGAAACATGTCTTACACTTTCTTATATTTTAGTATGTGTCCACATGAGTTTTTAATATACAGTTGGCTCTCTGTTTAACGACGCTCTATTTAACGACGTTTTCTACTTAAGGACGATTTTTTGTGGTCCCTTGAAAGTCGTTAAACAGAGAGCCAACTGTAGTTTCAAATTTGAGTATTTTTCCGACGTGGCCAATGTCACCTTTGCGTTTGGGTTACTTTGGCCCAAAGTGGTTTTCTCTATTTAAAATCGTTGTAGAACTAACTGGAGTCAAAGAAATACGTATGTTCGTGCGTAAAACTATTTAATTGAATGAAAAATACATTTAAAAGAAGTTTGAGTCACACATATTTGTTTTAAGAAAAATTATTATTATTATTATTTTTTAATGTGTGTGTGCATACCTAGTTATTGTCTCAGAAGTTACCGACGGAGAACAGTCATCTTTTCATCAGTTTTGGAGTTTGAATAATTTTACTAAGACAACACCATTCGTAAAACAAAGGATCCTAAATTTTCGGTCACTTCCAAAACTTTTTGGGGCACTCCATGCTCTTAACATTCGCAACTTCTTCTCTCGCATCAACAGCTATCTTTGGAAACCTGAGCTCATTCCATTCTACAATAATAGAATTCCATAAACTTTCCAATAAATTTAACAATATTTGTAATATGTAGACGCATTTCGGTAAACTTTTTCTAAACCTTCTGCAACTTTTAACTCCTCTTCATCTTCCATAAGGAAAGCCATGTAACTGAGCCCTGATGAATTGAATCTGCAATCTCTCTATTTACACCGTGCCGAGAATTCCAGTTTTTTTCTGTGTGTTTTTCCTCTTTAGATTCTTAATCTGAGCTATTCTTTACTTTGCCAAATCTCTCTGGCGGATTTTTTTAGGTTTTTATGCTGGGCCAAAGTAGGTCGTAATTTTTAGGAAAAGAGATATGTTGTCATTGTCATTTTTTTAAAAGAAAAACCTACACAGAAATGAGAAGTACAGCTATACCACGGCGTAGAGTATTAAATAGTGCTCGTAAATAGGTACTTAAAAAACTCTTCGCTGTTGTAGAACTGCTTTTACATGGAGAAGTTTGTGAGGTTATGAAGGCACATGTCAGCACAAGGAATGCAGAACCACTAATGTTGCTTCCTGAGCATAGTTATAGAACTGCTTGATATACATAACTGAGTGCTTGGGGATGCTCTCTAGTAGAATATGTCAAAATATGTTGAAAAAATGTGCCCTGAACGTTAACAGAGGACGTTGTATCTTTTTATCCGTTTGGGCCAAAGAAGGATCCTAAGGCCAAAGTAGCCAGCGTTTACGGTAATAAATAGATTTTTCTTTCACAATAAATTGATTTGATTTAACATGGTTCAAGGTGTGATTTCAAACATCACGATTCATTTTTGTCATTGAGATAGTTTTGGTGTTATAAAAAAAAGCGCAATATAGTGCAAATCATCTGTAAGATTAAATAATCAATACAAGTAAGTTTGATACAAATAACGCTTGTGTTTTTGTCTTTTTTATAATTTTTGACTTAAAACAGAGAGCAACAACTGCACAAATAGCAGGCTACAGAGAATTACATCTCTCATATCAGCCAATTGAGCTCACACAAATTATTGATTTTTCGTAAACAATATATCGTGTTTTTTTTTTCGTTACAAAAAGCTACAAACATAATCGAATTTTAAATTCAAACATTAGAATCCATTAATAAGAAACTGAACTCCCTCCGTTGGAAGGACATTAACGCAGTTGGTAAAGCGTCCTGCGAAAGTCCCTAGAAACGCGACGGTCCTGAGATCGAGGGTCCCATAGAGCAGAAAATGTAGTTTTTAAATGGCTGAATTCTGATTCAAATTTTCATAACCACAATTGTGGTGTGTTGTTGCACTGAAATCATAAAAAAAAATCTTAATTTTAACATGTTAAATCACATTATCATATATATTAATTCTCAAAGATATTTTTTATGTGTGTGGATACGCCATATTCTTCCTTAATACTTCATCAAACTGCTTAAGTACGTCTTCTTTTTAAAGCTTTCTTCACCGCTATCAGCGAAAAACAAGCAAACACACACACAAGTCACATTTATACTATTATTAAAAAAAATAATAATAATACTTATGAAACTTGGTTTTTGAATTTCTTTTGTCGAGAACAAATGCTCCACACGGGTTAGCTACTATACAGCCGAACTCCGAACCTCGTTAATTCGAACACGCCGAAAACGAATTGCTGCTAAGATAAGCAAAATTTACTGTCTCTGTAATATTGTTTAGTTATGATTGTTGCTCGAATAAGAGAAACTACGGTTACTACGAATTGATTTTAAAGGTACCTTTGAGTTCGTTTTAACGAGGTTTGACTGTATATTATTTTTCAAATGTGTTTTTTTTTTGTGAGAACGCCATAACTTTTTTAACACTTTACAAAACTTCATAAATAAAGCGTAATTTTAAACATTTGTTTAGCTGACTTTGGCAACAACTAAACAGACAATTCACATTTTGGTTGTTTTGGTGAAAAACTAATTTTATTTGTTATTGTATTGCGCATTGCTTTAATGTATAGCATCCCCAAGTATAAAAATGGTAATTTCATTGACTTATTTTCTTCAGCAGAATTCTGATAAAAACAAATAATTTGAACGCATTTCAGAATTCTGAACTAAGGTTCTTTTGCTGTTAAAGTCAGGAAACAAACCATTAATTTTAACGTAATAAATAGCAGTATAACTGTTGAAAAACACTTCACGGTCATTCGATCCGGTGGGCCAAAAAATGTAGCTAATGAATGTCTAACTTTCCTTTACTGAATTCTGATCCAATTTTCCATGAATATATAACCTGAAATAATTGGGGGTGGGATTTTAACACATAGTTGTGTTGTTGCAGTAAAATCACAAACGAAAACGCTTATTTTAATATGGTATATTGCAGTATCTATTTCTGAAATATGTTTCTTCAAAGGGCCTCCACAGTTTACTTTATACGTTATTAAACTTCCAAAGTAAGATGTAATTTTAAAGTTTTTTTACCGCTATCAGCGAAAAAAAAAAGATCCAGACAAATATCATTATATGAGGTAGTGAGAAGCAAAGGGATGCAAGTGGCAAAATTAAAAATTCGGAGATAACCAGTGCAATTGATAGGTGAACCTCTCCTCTGTCTTGGGGCAAGATATTATACTAGTAGCTCCGGTAGATGCTGCTGTATAGCATGATTTAGAAAAAAATTCAATGAAAGCCTACTTAGGATTTGATCTTTAAACTCGTTTTACTCGAAATTTAAGATAGTCCACTTACATCCCTTTGCTTCTCATTGCCTCATATTTATCATTATCATTTTATGACCAGATAAGTACCATTTTGGTTGTTATTCAGAAAATTACACATACAAAACCATATTTTTTAATCACTCGTTACGCTGATTTTGTCAATCTCGACGTGCAAAGAAACAACCGAAAGTAGCAACTTCATGAAACTTTAAAAAGACTTGAATGTCCTTTGTAAGACTTTCAATCGGGGATTTAATGCTGGACATTCGCACGTCTCAGAAACGTACTAATCACTGTTCTACATGCGCTTACGCTGAAGTAATGAGTATTTGGAGTATTTGCTTCTTTATGCAACTAGCAGTACCCGCACGGAGATGCCCGCGCTAAGAAGTTAAAGGAAGTCCGTGAAATAATAAAAATCCACGCCTTTTCCCGCCCCCGCCCCCCTTCTGATGTGAAATGAACATTTTTCTTCAACTTAAATGAGTAGAGACCTTTTTAAAAGACCTATTAAAGTCTCTTTGGAATTTAAAACTATTCGCCAAAACACATAAAATATTAAAGCTTAAAAAAGTTTTAAAGTAGCTTTAAAACTCAAAATAATCCTTCAACTACATAGTTCATCGCTTAACGCACCAAGCAACCACGCTATCGTAACCCTGCCCTTTATAGAGTGAAGCGGTTCTTTTCCCCTGCAATTTAAAGTGTTTCGCCAAATAAACAATGCTATAATAAAAACGTTATAAAGAACAATCACTATTGAATAATACGACAAATCAAACTATTTACTTAGATAAGTAACTATCTTCAACTATAAGAACATAAAAAAACGTTGAAGAAATAAGGAAAACAAAACCCAAGAGGAAAAATCCTACAAAATCAAATTATGTGCGTGAACATCGTACAAAAACGAATTCAAAAATCTGTTTTACAAAAACTTCGGTCAATCTGATTTAAAAAAAAAAAAACCTATAGCTTCCACAATAAATGGACTATTCAACACAAAAATAATTTTTTAATTCGGATCAGTAGTTCCTGAGATTAGCGCGTTTAAACAAACTCTTAAGCTTTATATTATTAGTTAAGTAATTAATAAGAAAAATACGACAATGACACGTATATATATATATATATACATATTTCTCTTTTGTTAAATCATTTTGGACTTTCTGTGAAAAGTGCTCTCGAGACTTGCCTCACGGCTGACTCGAACATACACCCACTGGATCGCTAAGCCCGTACTTTCAGGTCAAGCAACCGTGGCTACGCGTGTTCTGCGTTCCAAGCATTTTATATTATAATGTAAATTTTGCCGTTTTCATAACGTTTTTTATTGCTGCTCTGCTCCTATTAGTCATAGCGTGATGTTATATAGCCTTCCTCAATGAATAGACTATTCAACACAAAAATAATTTTTCAATTCAAACCAGTTGTTCCTGAGATTAGCGCGTTCAAACAAACTCTACTGTTTTATATTATTAGTATAGATATAATATCAATCATTGTACTTACAAAAAAGGATAAATAGGTTGTCTCAACAAAGCTTTATAATTCAGTCTTGCTTTTTTTCTTTCATTTTCATTATAAGCCAGTGTGGTTTAATACTTATTGCAGAAAACTGTATTATGATAAATATAATGTTTTCCTAGAAATATGAAAAACTGTCTTTCATAAAGCAAACAGTAAAACGTAATATATTTCAGATCTTTCTCATATTCAGTACAATTTTATAACGAACTTAGTCAAGTTATTAAAAAAATCTAATGGATCAGAGCGCACTGCATCTAGTTTAGTCAGCTTTATGTACTTTCCTTCGAAGTAAAACGTTTTAAAGTTCGAAAGCATTTCTAGACATTTTTCTTTACTGCACGTAAAGTTTAAATGTCCTAATATCAGAAATTTCTTTTCATCCGGCCATCGGGAATTGAAGGTAGTTTTCCGGATGCTTGCCTGACAAACATCATTCCTGTTTTGCGCTGCAGTTTATTATTAGTTCATGTGTTTTCAGAAATAAAACTCAACTAAATGACTGTTTAATGATATATATAACAATTTAACGGTTGACTGTATAATGATAGTATATAACAATTTAACGCCTATTTTCTATTATTAAGTGCTCTTATAAATATATGATTCATGCTGTTAATTATTTCGTTGAGATTTATTGTTGTATATTGCAATTACACACCAATTTTTCCTAAAAATGCATAAAAAATTATAAAACTGGAAAGGTTAGCGTTTAAGTCACGTACATGATTGCTCACAAACTCTCCCTCTCCAAACTTAATACAATTCCGTTTAATGTCATAAAAATTCAATAGTTTTTCTTTTTTACTGTTCTTTAAAACTCTTTAAGTAGTGAATTCTTTCAAGTGAAAGCATTTAAATTTTTTGACCTAAGCAACTTATCTACAACTGATTTTCCTAATTCAAAATTATTCAATGTGTATACATGAAAAATTTGTTATAGTAAACAAATAATCTTTTTATTCGGCTTTTAAATGTGTAAAATCCAAGAGCAAAAGATGGAAGCTAGCACGACGCACGGAAGGCGTAAAGTCACCGGAACCAATCACCAGGGTATTACATTCACTTTTCCGTCACTTTCGACTTCACCAGGGCACACACAGCCTTTCGGCCTCACCAGGACATTTCATTATAACCGGACTTTGACGTCTCTGCTTTTACTACCGAGGCCACGCTAAACCTCCAGGTAAGGAATTCACCAAGGTAGGAGGGAGTCTAGGCCTCGAACCCGCACTTCCGCGCTCTGTGCCACACCAGCTTCCTGCCTCCAATGAAGCTGGATTACAGGAACGCGCCACAGTTCCCAGCGAGAAACGGGGTCTTTTATATCAATATTAAGCAACTAGTGACACTCATAGCGTTATTACATTGGTTTGTCATGCTATTAGGCATTTTTCATTTCAAATTGACGTCTCACATATATGTGATTATTTGTAAACATATCTTTTTTTTCCCTTTTACAAACCAGGGGTATTCAACATTTTACACAATGGGGAATCCTTTGAGCTAAGGCATTTTCTTAAACGAAACCACTTGAGCAAACATCAGAAAAAATAGACTATCAAAACATTATCCTACTCAAATTTACCAAATTATTATAGCATCTTTATTTTATCACAGTATCTTAATCAAATACAGAATCGTAAGGTGGCTAGATAATTTTTTGGCTTCTAAAATATATTTTTCGAATAATAATCTTTTTTTTAAATACAAATATATTAAATTGTAGCAAATTAATGAAAAAATACATTTTTTTAGCAGTTTAATATTTTTTTCAAGCAAACGGTAATAAAATTTTTATCTTTCATAAAAACTAAAAAATTATTAAAATTTTGACAATTTGATTAAGCAAATAGTGATTACTTGTGGTACCCCTGTCAAAGTTCTAGATAACCCTAGGGCTCAGTGGAACCCTGGTTAAAGACCTCCAAACTGCATACTTCACTTCATGAGTGACAATTCCTTAATAAGTAATTAAATAGAATTTAAATTGCAATGTTAGTACATTTTAGCAATGTAATTGTACTGGTTTCTTTCAGGAATGGATCTTAAAATGCGTCATATCTACTGTATGAATGGCATTCTATTAGCATTAAAGTTTTCCCGTTGCATACATTTAGCATTGAAACTTTATCACCCCTGTCTTAAAAGTAGAGGTTTCGAATTTTTCTGATACTAAAATGTTCCATTTTTCTTTTCAAATCAAGGATAAGTTTCAAATAATCTTAACGACAGAACAGTATAGTGTCGTTTGCAGAAATTGAAGTAGGCAACCGTTACTTTTTTTCCAATTAAATCTCGAAGTCACTTTCAAAAACGAGCATTACTACGATTTTTGCTTGTCGTGTAAAAGACATTCACTTCATTTCTCCTTTTTCATACTTAAAACATTGATATTGCTTTCTTTGAAAAACCAAGTTTATGTTAGCGTGCTTTCTTTCAAACCATATCATTTTCTCTAGAAAAAGTCTTTCTAAACATTTTTTTAACTTTTGCATTTTTGAAACCAGTTTTACATTATAACCATGAGGAATATAAAATTCATAGAACTCGGAAACTTCCATGACTTTTAAAACTAAAAGTTTGATAACTTTATAATCAGGTTCCTGCCTACTTTTCGGAACGAAATACTTTTTTTTTCTGGTGAGCCGTTGAGCTATTAAAAATTTATCTCGCAAATTTAATTCGTGTACTCTAGTTTAAATTCATTGTAACTGCGAAGCATCAGTATTTCCTCCCAAATTTCTTCATTTATGTATTTAGTTTTTCTAAAAATGTTCATTTAGTGGGTATAATCATATTGCTGGACGAAACGACATCACAAACTATTAAACAAGAATATGGATTTGAACCCTGGGTATCAGCGTTGCGAGCGAACGTACTAACCACTATTCCATTTACGCTTGCGCTGTAGTTGCTTCATATCCGTTTCAATATAAAACCAATCGTGCTTTCAAAAGAAGATTAAACTGCAGGTGTTATAATGAAAAAATGTATTTCACTGCTTGTTCCCTTTAAAAAAAATGCGTATATATAATCCGATGTAGATTAATATTTGGGCAGAAAAAAATAATGCGATAAATATCTTTTAATTTATCTTTAATGAATTTAACATGAAAACGTAATATATCTCATAGTTTTGTACTATTTCAGTATTAGTTTATATCATTTAATTAAGAAATTATTCACGAGCTTTTAAGAAATATTTCTTATGAACCAGATTGCACTGCATCGAATTTAGCAAGTAAGTATGTTCTTTCTTTCTAGGTAAAAGGTTCTAACTTACGAAAGTATTAAAAGGTTCAGAAGTCCTTTGAGGAGAAATTTTGAGATTTGAATGCAGTTCGCGCTCTTTGCGAATCTTTGTACTACCAGTGGTGTTCCCATAGAGTATACTCCATAGGGTAGGTGAGGGTAAAGCCCCGCGATTTTCAGTTTTTATACCACCATGGTCAATAGATGGCATATTTTCCCATTTTTTCAAATTAGAGTCATTGCGTGGGTTGTTACCTATAATCCTTCCAAATTTTAGCTACGTCTGATTAGTAATAATTGAGAAAATTACAATTTAGCGGGAAAACAAAATTGCGGGGTTTTGCCCCACGAAATGGGGTAAACCTCCACAATGCGGATCTTTACCCCATTCAATATGAATGTGAATGAAAAGGGTGACTGTTTGATAAAAACACTTGAAAAACCTCCTTGAACCATTGGTTTATTGTTATTCAGCAGAACCGAACTTAAATATCTCCCACATTTAATATTTTTTTTTACTTCATCACGAAAATATTTTCTTCTTCACAAAAGGAGGGAAAAAAGGACAGTCGCATTATAAAAAATAATTTAAATGCCTGAAGCTATAATTTAATTGAATATCTAGTACCCGGTGCTTTAAGTTAACAGTACACTAGGTTGAGTTTTCTAAAAATGTTATTGCATCGTGGATGGAACCGTGTCCTGCTGAGGTTACGACAATTTATTTATAACGTTCTCATTTCCAATGACTCTTCCTGTGCTCAGTACATTTGCAGGCTTCTAGGTGTTTTATGTAAGAAGAACCCTCTACATAACCTCCTCCTTCTAGTCATATTGAAGTTATCTTGGCCACATTGTGCAGGGATAAGTTTCGAGGTATTCTCTACAGTTTCACTCAAAATTATAGGAAAATTTGTTTCTTCTTCGAAGTCCCAAGCTTTTGTTCCATTTTTCAGAGATGTCTTCAATCGATATTTTTTTACCTAACTTTAATGTCTATCATACAGAACGAAGAGAAGCCTGCAATTAAGGTACGTGTTTCATTAGGCTCGACATTTATCATGGTTCTGAATTATTTTTCTTCTGAAGGTACTAGAACAAAAAATTAAACGTACGTAAATGTTCAAAAAAAAGAAGAAATTATTACATTAATGAAAGTACGTTTGAATTGAAATGAATGTAAGATTTTACCTAACAAATCTTATCCAAATTAAAACTTCAAGAGTAAATGTTCACCAACAATTAATTTTTTAAGATGAATAAGCTGCACAAAACACATGCTAAACAAAGATATTAATAATATTTCAAAAAAGAGACAATTTTAAGCCGAGTGGAGAGAATCCTTGACTTTTTGGAGATGCCGGGTTTTACCCCAAAACAACTGCGGATTTTCCCCATTTTGTCACTTTCTGAAAAACGCCTCATGTTGCTTTTAATCAACCACTAGAATAACTGTTTTCACGCGAAGGTGAAGCTTTAATGTACCAGTATTAACATGTAATTCATTGATTCTTCTTTTCAAATTCTACATTTTACAAAGTTCGAATAATAAATTAGAAAAACTAGATCAAAGTAGTAAAAAACAGACTCGTCCCCCTTTCTCGTCTCTGGAGTGCCTAGTCACGACAAAATTTCATTGATCAATAGGTTTCCATAGGACAAACCCACCACCTAGAGGTAAATTTCTTACTCCAAGGTGATCAAGTTAAAATATCGGTGCGGGTTTTTACCCCACGCGGGGCTTTACCCCCCACCTACCCTATACGCCGTATACTCTCAAACATTTTTTAGACATATAGCGTATACCCTCAAACTTCAAAAATTTTCGTATAATGACATATTACGTAGATGATCGCATACACATATTGTGCGTAATGGATGGGAGTATACCATCAGAAACATAGATGGGAACATCAGTGCGTACTACCTTGTATTAACGATGCTTTTTTGACTAACATGCAGTTTTTTATATATAGAAATATAAATTCAGTTTATTTTCATAAATAAAAATAAACTAGCTGACACGTGCGCATTTGCACTCGACAACCAGGATTTTAAAAAAAAAAGTTTTTTAATAGCAATTTTTTGATTTGCAGATAAAAATTACTAATTAAAACATGTAATAAATAAAATTTTTAATTTAAACTGCTAATTAAAAAACATTAATAATGACACTTATTTGTTTATTCAAAGAAATTTGGATCAGAGTTCAGCTGAGAAAAATTAGTCGTTCAAAAACTAAATTTTCATTTAAGCAAAAACGATCCTTAAAATAACCCCTTACTTATGTAGTTTGATTAACTATTAAAGAAGCTATGGCGTCTACTCCCCCCTCCCCCCCCCAAAAAAAGGCAATCGCAAGATTAGTCTACATAAGCTACGCTTTCAATGAATAACATTAGCTTCTAGTGTTGAAGTTGATAATGTTGAATTAATAAATCTTTGTTTTAATATATCTTCAACATTATAAGCTTACGGTTTTCAATAAAAGCATAACTTCTGTCGGCTTGTCCCGCGACTGCCTCTTTTTTTATATAATAAAAAATATCCCTGCTTCGAGTGGGTTTGAACCACCAACCTTTCCGTTAAAAGCTAAACGCGCTATCCGCATGCGCCACGGAGAATACACGGTACCTTAAAACAAGCTAAATTTGAATTCAACTTGTGGAACGCTTTTTCTTTTTTTTTTTTTTTTTGGGGGGGGGGGGGGTTCAAAATTTTCCTTTTTTTTCCTTTAAAAATGTCAGCTGCCTTGTACTGGGTTGATCAACTGTATACTGGTTTTATCGGTAGCAATTTTAATTAAGCTGTGAAAAATAAATCTGATTAAAATTTTATTACTTCAATCAAATATTAGAATACGTAGCGTACATCATCTGTTTTCTTTAGAGATTCTTTTCATATGAAAATGTACGTCAAAGGGGGGGGGGGAATTTCACGTCTGTTTGACTGAAAAAATAAATAAACTTCCAGCACCCCTAAATAAACCTATATAATAACACAGCCTTGCAATAAAAGAATGGGATTACAGAAGAACCCTAAATTTAACACCTTTTTCACATTCAGATAAAAAGGGGCTGACAAAATTGAAAGTTTCAGTTAAAGGATATTCGTGAAATATTTTTGTACAGGTTTAAAGTATACGTTGATTACAGTATAAATACAAATTTCAAGTCGTTAGGACATCTAGAAGTATTTAGAAATTCAAAAAATACGAAAATTAAAATCACAGATCCCACCCACTTAAGCCTGACCCATCAAACTCTCGGCTAACAGCCGAACGCGCAAGCCGATTGTGACACGGAGACTTCGTGCTAGAAGAATTATCAAACGCTTTTCATGCAGTTTTTTTCCAGTTCACTCCCTGCGCCAACATGCGATAACAAGCATAGCTTCAAAAACACATTTGAGAAAAAATATATATGATTAACTAGCAGTTTAATGAAAGCTTACAATTTAGCACTTCCTTTCCATTATTAAGAGTTCTGGTAGAAAATTGTTTCATGCTGTTGCTCATTATTTGGATATTATTTATCGTTGTATATCACAATTCATTATCGTACTAACTAAACGTTTATCTTAGAAATAGAAAGGTTAACGTTAACGCACGGAATTGAGCACACGCACATTTATTTTCTAATGCTATTAAAATTCAATAGTTATTTTACTGTTCTTTAAAATTTTTAACTCTCTTAGAAATTAATAAATTTTGATTTTTAACCATAGCAATTTTTCTACAGCTGATTTTCAGAATTCAAATATTTAATTTGTATAATTCCCAAATTTATAATTGCAAACACACACAAGCCAATCTTATTATTCGACTTTTAAAGTGAATAACACTTAAGAGCAAAAAATGGAAGCTAGCACGGCGCACAGGAAGGCGTAGAGTCACCGGGACTAGTCACCGGAACACTTGCCGCTTTTCGGCTTCACCAGGATATTCGCAGCCTTTCGGCTTCACCAGGACAATTTATCAACACCGGCCGTTTCTGTTGGCATTTCCTATCGAAGCCACGCTCACCTCTAATTTAGTGTGTTCACCGGAGAGGGAGTCTGAGCTTAAACCCTACACTCACCTTTAATTTAGAGTATTCGCCGGGGAGGGAGTCTAGGCCTCGAACCCGCACTTCCGTGCTCCGTGCCACACCAGCTTCCTGCCTCCCAGGAGCTTGGATTACAGGAACGCGCCACCGTTCCCAGCGGTTGGAGGTGCCTTTTATAAGAATATTAAGCGTTTAGTGACAGTCATAGTGTTATTACAGTGGTTTTTCATGATGTTAGAGACTCATACCAGTAATCACTATTAAAAGACTACCTAACGTAACTGAATAAGTTTAGTTTTAAAGACTAATTTCGCGTTTTGTTAAATTAGTGTTTAACTCAGAATTTGGTGGTTTGTCCCCGATTTCAAATGGTTATTAAAAATTAAGAGATCGTATATAATTAGTTAGGTATTAAAATAATTCAGTTATAGTAATTAAAATCAGTGTTCATTTTATAATTGGGTGTTTAACTTAGTTGATTTTCGTACTGAAATTGTAAAATAAATTTGATTTATACGTTTTGGTAGGAAATCGTATGTAAGTATGACCAATTATTTTTTACTTTTCAGTTCCTCTTTGTTTTTTGAAGTAGGTTCTTTTTTTATTCGAAAATAATTCACATACCAGTAGTATTATTCTACATTACGCATAACAACTCTTGTAGGCTCCTTGTATGCAAATAATCGCGCTTGTCGCTATAGTTGGTTACACTTTTGCTTTCGTATTTCAGCTAAGTGCGTCTCCTTATAGTTTTATATATCTGTCGTACCATTTTTTTCTTCTTTTTATGGTTTTAAGCATATGCATCTCATAGAGCATAGGTTTTAGATATGTATCCCCTAGAACTTTGACTGAAGTTTCGAAAATGATCATCATTATTTGCCTAATTAAAGCTCCAAAACTTTAGTGAAATTTTAATTAAAAAAAAAATCGCTTTTTAAAGGTAGTTTGCGAGTAAAAATAAATAAAATAAATATTTTATGGACAAAATCTTTTTCTTAAAATCTTTAATTTCGTAAAATTTACATTTTGCTTTTATTGAACAAAATAAGCTTATAATGCTGAAATTATAAATTTAACTGAAACTTAATTCAGTTTGCTGTTTCAACATATACCTTCAATTTTGGCTTGCAACATATACCTTCAATTATGCAACAAAAGCATAGCTTCTGTCGGCCAATCCCATGACTGTCATTTTTATTATTATTTTTTTTTTTTGATTAAAAAATTACGAAATTAAAATTCTAAAATACAGGTTATTCGTGAAATATTTTGTACAGGTTGAAAGTACGTTGATTACACTTTCTATAAACTTTGAAGTAGATACGACACCTAGAAGTATTTAGAAATACAAAAACACTCAACTCTGCCGGTTGGTCTTGAACCACTAACCTTTCTACGTCAGCCGAGTGCCCTAACCAATCACGCCACGGAAGCTTCGATACACATGCATTGTTAAACGATGTTATATAAATAAAGCTCTGCGCATGCGCATCGAAGATAGCAGGTGAAAGTATTTTAATGTCGTTCTTTTCCAGTTCACTCAGGTCGCGTAACATCCCATAAGGCTTAGTTTCAATCATTTATTTCAAGAGTTTTCATCAATTAATAATATTTTATTTCATATGAGTTTGAACTTACAGAGGCTCGAAGTCCCTCTTTCGAGTTATCGCGTGCCTTAAAGGTTGATAATCGCTGTTTTAATTATTTTTTTAGCATGAGAATTAAAAACATTTCTGAAAAAAGGACATATGTCATAAAAATGTAATAAATAAATAATTTATTATTTTAAAACCATTTCCATTACCTTTTAATTTAATGTACCCTGCATTGGTTTGAGTAGCAAATTACCAGAAGTTGGCAATTGCTGACAGCTTTGGGTTAGTCATAATTAATCAAAATAAAACAAAAAGTGCAATCTTAAGTTCTAGATCAAATTTAGCGAGAATTCTTCACTACAATTTTGCTTATCAGTATTAATCCATTTTATATTACCCCAAACGTAA
The DNA here is from genome assembly GCF_026930045.1 of Uloborus diversus. Taxonomy (NCBI): domain Eukaryota; kingdom Metazoa; phylum Arthropoda; class Arachnida; order Araneae; family Uloboridae; genus Uloborus; species Uloborus diversus. Next base: position 149,572,950 of record NC_072733.1, read on the forward strand.
CTTTGATTTTAATTATGATAACGAAGATTAAAGCTGTTTTAGTGTCCCGATTCTTCTTTGAAAATAATCTTAATTACAAACCATTCCATTGAGAAACGTTAATTACTTACAGCGGTGTGCCATATTGTTAGGTGCTTAGCATAACTATGTTGAAAATCCCTCATAAAAACCAATTTCACTGTTTTCTGATTAAATTCCAGTGTGAAACTGAGTGATTACATCGACAACTTAACGGTATCGCTTAAAGAATTGTCTCACAATTGAATTGCAAAAATTTTCTTAAAGCTGACCAAATGTGGGAGACAAATATTACGTGTTTTTTTTTCTTTTTTGCTTCAATTTTTCTGACTCCGGTAAGTGGTTCTAAATTGCGTTGAGAGCATGGCCTGAAGAATAACACCTCTGATTGCAAGCAGAAAGATGTTACACTAAATTTTGATCAATAATTTTTTTTATGAACAATCAATTTCATTTTTTCCCTTGTTTTTTCAAAATAATGAAATGTCTTAAACCGTTTGAATGTATTTCATCTCATACGTCATGATTCTACACTTTCTAACATTGTTAAACACACACAAATCGAGTTTTATTTATTTATTTATTTTTTGAATATTAAGGTAATTTTTTGGTCACACACATTCATGAGTGCATCAAATTAACAGTAATTTTACTTCTATTTTAATAGTTTATTAAGAAACATCATTATTTTTCAAATTTCAATGTCGTAAGCTCTGAAATTCTCATTGCAAGCAAAAATATGTCACACTAAACTTCGATTTATGTATTTTTTCCCCTAAAGAATCGATTTAAAAAAAAATGGTTTTCTTTTCATAATAAAATGCCATAAACTGGTTAAATTTATTTCATCTTATACGTCATGATTCTATAATTAATGCCAATGTTTAAGAAAAATTTACATTTTTTGTCTTGAATGTAAAGCTAATATTTTGGTCAGATTCATTCATGAGTGCATAAAAATTATGGTAAAGGTTTCTAATTTTCTTGTTTGTTTGGAAACATCATTATTTTTACTTCCTTTTACAAAAAAAGGAAGTATTGTTTTTGCGAAAAAAATTTCACTAGGGGTGAAAATATTTAGTGTTTCCTTTCTTACTCCAAGGTGCTATTATCATTAAATTGGCGTAAAAGGAAGTCATGTGATGTACACATCAGCTCGTTTACATTTCAATGCCGTAAACTATAAAGGATATGGTTTGGAGAATCTGGTCTAACGCCGCCATTTGGCATAGATAAAACTTTCCTTTAAAAAAAAAAAATCTTAATATATTTTTCGGAACCCTATCTTGTTGAATCAATTTATATTTTACAAACTTCAAACATTTGTTCGCGCTAATCATTAAGAATTTATTAGAAATACGATATACCAAAGATACGGTACCGTGTTTTTTGAGTGTCAATTGTTGCAAAGGAAGCGTAGAGTCTGCTAGTAATCCTGCCACCCATAAAAAAAACTACCCTTCCTTAAAAAGACGGTAAGTTATCACTTAAAAGGCTTGGTTTTAAAAGAGAACGTCTCCCTCTATTTCACACCGTCTCCGTTGGAACTGATGTGACAGGCTTGCGCATGTTTCTGATAATCCTTTTCTTTTTTTTCATTTTGTAACTTTGGAAACCTAAGCGTACCAGTTTTCATCCGTTTTTGGTACAAGAGAGAAATTTAAGCATATTTTTTATCCAGAAGTTCCCCCAATTCGTTACTGTCTATATTTATGGTCTGTTTTTTTTTTTTAATTTTGTTTTCATTACTCCCACGTGTTAATGAGGAATGGCATTTAGAGATTAGGTAACGGAAGTGAGAATTTTTTTTGTGGCAGACCTCATTATCCTACTAAAAGGAATTAAATCACAACAGAAACGAGCTAATGTGTGCATCACATGACTTCCTTTTACTCCAATTTAATGTAATTTCCCCATTATTGGCAATTTTAATGTGATTTAATTGTTTACTCTCTAAATATCACCAACAGTGGCCAAATTGAAACCAAATTAAAAAAAAAAAAATCGCCAAATTTGTTGACAAGTTGACGACAAAACTTGGCGACTAAAAAACTGGCGATATATCGCCAAGAGTCCAACAAATTATAACAAAATTTGAGTTTACATCGAAATTAACAATGATTTCCTCCCAAAAAGGGGTAAAAGACCCCTTTAGGAACATCCGAATGCAACCAAGAGAGAAGGTGCACAACTAGACCCCACTAAGAGTTCACGTACCAAATTTTAACTTTCTCGGACATACCGTATTTGAGTTATGCGAGATACATACACACATACGCACATACATACGTACATACGGAAGTCACGAGAAAATTTGTTGTAATTAACTCGGGGGTCGTCAAAATGGATACAACGGGTGTCTGTACGTTCCTAGGCATATATCCACGTGTGGTCGGGTCGAAAAAAGAAACCAACATTCATTTGGGGGTGAGAAAAATGGAAATTAAGGCCGATTTTTGAGTGAAAATTTTTTCGTGAATACAATACTTCCTTTTTTGTAAAAGGAAATAAAAATTTAAATACACTTGAGCATTTAGTATTTGAGACACTAGTGAGGAAAAAGTTATTAAAAATAAGTTCATTGTTTTATTTAAACAAGTTATTAAGCATCATTATGAGCTACACCAGGTGTGTGACATGCCATGGAGGTAAAAATTCACATGTTGTGAAGCAAAAAAAATTATATATATATATATATATATATATATATATATATATATATATATATATATATATATATATATATATATATATATATATATATATATATATATATATATATATATATATATATATATATATATATATATATATATATATATATATATATATATATTAAATGTTGACAGATTTAAATGGATACATTTATGGGGAATGTAAAACATATTGTTAAATGAACTATTCTTTAAATTTTTTACTGTAAAGTGCATGTGACTTAAAAGTTACACTTTTTGGAGAATGACCCTTATTAAATACTGTGAGATACACAACTTGAAAGGCAAGTTCATATTAATAAAAATATATATATATATATATATTCTTCTTTGTCTATATAAATTAATGATTTTAAAAATAATATATTTTTTGATCCAAGTTCCATGAATCTGCAGGAATCCGAAGCAAACGAAAATAGCTTTAGATAAATCCATTAATCTTCCGATCCAAAGACACGAAATTACACTCTAGAGTACTGATTAATGATCCATAAGTGAATGGTGAAAGTGATGTGAATAAATCCGCTTAGTATAAAGCTTATACTTACTTACTGTAAGCTCTAAGTAACACGAAGTGGGGGGAGTGAAAATATTTCAATTTATATACGTATCATACTAAAAACGAAGGTTTTGTATTTCGATTTTACTCTTTTGGATATTTATTACTATATCTTACTATTTTCGGTATTGCAAGATGTGTAAAACTGCACTGTAAAAACGATTTAGAAACGTTCCGGGAATATAATGGACAGCTCACGCAAAAAACATGCAACAACTTTGCAAAAACGGGAATGCGTTCCGCTAAAAGTCAGTAACTTTTCTGAAATTATCCTTAAATCTTTCAAAATAATACAGAAACATCTCCGGTTAAAGCTAGACATGCTTCTGGAACCTTCAGAAAGAATAATTCTTTCTGCTACATAAATTATTTATGTAGTTTTTAAGTAGCAGCTTGGCGCCTTCTTGATGTACCAAGAAAGCTCCAAAAACAGTACTGCAACTTTGGCCAAAGCTAAGACAGAATTGCAAGTACCAATCATCTCACTAGCTGCGGAGTTCCGACCCTTACTTGCTCTCATTGAGAGCTTAATCAATCCATATGGGACGTCATCGCGCTTAGGCCAATACATTTAATAAATATGTTCAGTTAATCTTTAAACGGGTAGCTAAAAATGTTTTTCCTAAGAATGACAAGCCTTTATTCGGGCTACTTGGAGTAAGTCAGGAAACTTTTTGACGAAGATTTTTAACTTTTACAGGAAATTGGTGAAAACCAGTAAAATCCCGAAACGTTCCACAGAGATTACCAGTAACGTTTTCGATTTTTTTAGCGTAGGTATGTTTATCATAGCTTCACTAAATTATAATAAATTTAGGAACATGTGAGAAAAAGCCAAAAATAAAAATAAACAACTATTTTTCCAAACGCCTGCTGTGCAAAAATAATGAATTCTCCTTTCAGATAACTACATGTATAAAAGTAACAAAGTCTTTACTCTTTCCTTTTATTGTGTTGTCTGTATTAGAACTGCTGATTATGAAAGATGTTATTGAGTATGAGAGGTTATAAATAATTGATGAAAGAAAAACAAAATTTCTTTTATAGTTATTCTAGTTATCATTATAAGAGTCTCAAACATTGCAGAGGATCATCGTGAACGAAATATGATCAATTTATTGGAAAGGAAATGTCCTCTTAACGTCAAGCCCGCAACAATAGCTAATCTTTATAAAAATGCATAACTATAACAAATAAAGTCATTAGGTAGGACATTACGTTTCTTTTTTTAACCTTTAAAATGCAATATGAATTTTCATCCTGGAATACCTTATCCTCATTAAAGTAATTAGCGAGCTAAATTTTGGTTCTATTTGTGATTTGTGAAACATTTCGTATTCATCTTCTTTAATGGTTTCCAAACTTTTGTTTTGTAGCGGAGATTTTTTTCCCAAGAACGCTTCAAACTTTCTTTCATATTCATTAAGAAAACACTAGTTTCACATTAACTCACACACGCAGTGTGCGCGGGTGTGTGTGTACTACTTTTTTTTTTTTATTTATTTCTGAAATATGTTTTCTAAATTTATTGTGCAAAATCCAAAGGCAAATCCAAAATTCAGGCTCCTTTTATTTAAAAGTGGTGGTAAAAGTCTCTATAAACGGAAGAGCTTCATTGAAAATAAAAACTGTGTTCATTTTTGTAATGGCACTCTTCTTTTACTACATTATTGTTGATATTGGAAACATTTTTAAATTCTTAATACTTGCTGAAAATTTAATAGACAGGAAACTATTTAATCATTTTTTCAAAAAAATGGAGGGGAGAATTTCTTTACTCAAGCAAAAATCTTGAATAACTTTATATGAAACAGCTTTTCAAGTTAAAGTATTTTCAATAGTTTTGATGCTAACTAAATTAACTTCACAATGTTTTTCAAGGATTCTTAAGGGCTGAAACCAGTAGTAACTGCTTTCTTCTAATCAGGTGTCTAAATGAAAGTTTGTTTTCAGAATTTCAGAATTCGGATAAGAAACTGAAAAATGGGAAAAAGAAGAAAACAAAAGTACTGAGGACATTGTGAAAAGTTTTCGCTTTAGTTGAAATTTAAGTTTTTACCATGACATTTGTGGATCAATCGTGTGATGGGGAAAAAGAAAACTTGTTGAAGTGCAGAAATCAGATTATTGTTTAGATTATTTGACAGTACTATTGATTTTTCCTATGAAGCATTTTTGCCTGGAAACATTTCTTATCTAAACTAAAATCGAAATGTCCGTTTCGTTGTAATTTAATAAAGATGTCACTGGAGAAAAAGGCAAGAGACGATGGCAGATAACTGCACTGACGCATTAGGCGCGAAACTGGGGCCTTATCAAAGCAGGAGATGTCAGAATCGTAAAATATTATGAAAGAATATCCCAGAATTTGTCACGTTAAGATTATATAACTATCGACTGCCGAAATGTATATTATAAAAAAAATTAACGAAAAAAAAGGTGTTCACTGTTATTATAAAAACCTATATCGAGCCTCAGTTTAAAGGTATAAATAGATAATGATATGTTCATGCGGCCACTGGCTTATTTACGTTTTTAATATTTTAAAATCAAAGGGTTTCATTTTCATTGGTCAACTCGTAAGCTAGAAAATCCTAATTCAAAAGGTATTAAAAGATTAAAAATAAACTCATTGAAACACGAAACATAACTCTAACAAGTAACCCTACCCAAATGTGAATCTCTGATTTGAATGAAACTTTGCACATCGATAGAACACTTAAAAATATTGAACTTCGGTTTTTTTTTAATCAGCGGAAAACACCTTTAACAGGGTAAAATTTACCCCTAAATGTAATTTTTTCCCCGTTTTGATATACACTAGCAAGTAACCCTGCCCAAGCCGATAGGAATGAAACAGTACTCATCCATATAACACTTTAAAAAAAAAAACTGCATGCACTGCACACCTTGTTTACAGCAGGCCTAATATTGTCTTCACAAGTAGAATGCTTTGAACTTTGATAATAACTCTGAGCTTTGAGACCAAGCCCAGGTTTCTCAAGTATTGATCTGCTTTAGATTCTGCACGCTTCAGATATAAATAGTATTTCAGTTTTAGAAAATTCAAATTAGTTGACTAATTACTTATTGCTTAACGTCCATTACATTTTTTGCACTTCATACATATTCGTTATCGATTTCAAAGTTTTTCAAAAATTATACAGAGAAAAAAACAGATAACCATAATCAATTCCAATCATAGCTAAATGTGTACAAAACTTTTTTCAACGTTAAATCGTTGGTAAACTGTATTTTTGGATTAATAATGCAATAGAAATGCAATTGAGTTCAACTAAATAAATAGTCTGAAAGTTCAGCAATACAAACTTTTCATCGCTCCATATTCGATCAAACATTTGCGCACGCTAGCTCTTGGTCCTAGACGATTTAATATCGACCAAGACTACCAAATGCTGGCTGGATCAATGATTGACCTTAACAATAAAATGATGGTGCTATACGTTTCGTTCTGTTTCTGTTTTTTCTCCAAGACACAACAATTTTATGAGCAAACAAATGCGAAAGCAGAAAAAAAAAGGGAGAAAAAGTTTATAATTCATTACGATAACCTTCTATTGTACAAAATAAATAAATAAGTAAATAAATAAAAAAAATGCGATTTGACTTTTTTCAAAAAGCTCTTTCCGTACACTGCAAACTATCCTTTAGTCCACATGCCTTTTTTTTTACACATCACATTTTTAACTTAAGGAGGGAAACTCCATTTAAAAGGAATAAATCGGTTATTCAGAAAGCTTAATGTAAAAAAAAATTGCTGAGACCCCGTGGTCTAGCGGTGAAGACACTTTCTTCGTCATATGCCAGAAGTCGTGAGTTAGATTCCCACCCTTACTAAGCAAGACACATTCTTAAATAAGCAGACTGATCTTTTATTGCTGCCAAAAACAAGCCTTTGTATCAAAATTACAGAGGAAAGTTTCTCACAAACACTTTATCATTTACAGTTCAGCTGCAGTGGTGTCGGACTGACGTTCCAAGTACGCCATACTTGTTAAATGACTAGAATTTATTTTGCGACCTACGCGGGAATTGTACATTGAATCAAAATAAAAAGTATTTTGGTTCAAACTAAAATACTTTCAAGGACTTTCCACTATTATGCCAGATCAACCACGGAAGCGTTCGAAATTTTCAAATATCCCAACAGTTTTAAATAAAAGGAAGAAGGAATTAAAATCAACAAACTCTGGCATGCTGCACTTAAACGGATTATCCAGAAAGATATCTTTAGTCAACCAGCAACAGCGACGGACGTCCATCAGCCAATCCCCAACCAGAATGAAAAGAGCTGTAGTTTCAGCAAACCAGAAACAATGACGACCTTTCATCGGCCAATCCTGGCCCAAAACGAAGGGAGAGTTAGTTCTTCTCTCATAAATATGGACAACACTTCGATATCTTTATCAGTTGCTAAGATGTCGCTTCCCTGGAAGCTTCGACGACGTTAACACTGAAGTTGACCGCCGCAGATGCGTTCGAAACGTTTGGGGTAACAACACTCAGACCACGGCACAATAGCCCGGAATCTTACAACATTATGGTTCTACTGTTTATCCGCTCCCCGAGAGTAACGTGACTATCGAGTTACGTTACTGAATCAAAGAATATTTTAATATTGTTTCTTGAAAATTTTCAAAAACTTTTGCATTACATGAAATTATTAGAAATTTCTGGTATTATATTTTATGAAAATCATTGCATTATTTTGTACAGGTGCCGTAGAAAAGGGAGCAAGTTGTTCATATAGTTCATGCGATGAAACAAGCTTCTAACATATTTAGAGTCTTTATAGGGTAATTTTGCAACAAATGATATTTGTATACGTTATGTTACTGAGTCAAAGAATATTTAAATATTGTTTCTAGAAAATTATTGCATTATATTAAATTATCATTTATTTCTTGTATTATATTTTACGAAAATTATTGTAAACCGGTATCGTAGAAAAGGGACCAAGTTGTTCATATAGTTCATGCGATGAAACAAAGCTGGGTCATTCCATGCGAAATGAGCAAATCAGCTGTGGCTGACATGTCACAGATTTCAATGAAAATTTTTATTTAGGTAAACCATGCATATCTATGAGGGAATGCGAAGTAAGGTAGGTGCGGGTATTAAGACCTGTCGGGTAATAAGGCCTAAACAGCGTAAATATAATTTAAAATGGTTGTAGCCGCTCAAAAACGCTATCGTAGATAGTTTACACTCCCAGATGGCACCTCAAACTGGTCGCAACGCCATGCTCAGTTGTTTTGACCAGCGAGCCCAGATTCATTTTCACGGAACGCTTGTAAGACACGAATAATAAAAAATCGTCGGATTGAAATGTAAGTAATTTTTGTAATATCATACTTTTATGCATAGTTTTGCGCTACAGTTATCTGTCTTGAATGCTTCTATCGATATTTCATGTCTGAGTGAAATAATATGATCGAATTATTGTACTTTTTTGTATTTTTTTAAATTCGACGGCAGCGGCTAATAAGGCCAACGAAAGTTGACCGTAGGCCTTATTATACTCCTTTTTTTTGTAACGTAGTTTTTCAGCTGTGCATCTTATTTTGAACCTTTCTCAACATGGTATGAGTGTTTATTAATAATTGCGGCTGTTTACGACTTGGTTCATTCTTATTTTAGTGCCTACATCACGATGCCCCCCAAACGAGCACTGTGGTCTGATAATGATTTAGTGTCGGCTGTCCAAGCAGTAAGAAGAGGTATGCTGAGCTCATATAAAGCAGCTGTGAGGTATAATGTTCCCAGGAGAACCATTAGAAACCATCTCCAGACCGGAAGTTTGAAAAAAAACACTTGGTAGAAAATCTATTCTCAGTGATGACCAGGAAGCTGATATTGTCATCAGAATTTTGAGGTTTGCGGAAGTAAGGTTGCCTGTGACACCGAGTATTCTCCGACGCTTGGTTTATAAATTTTGTGAGCTTAATAACATAAAGCATAATTTTAATAAACTTGCTAAAGTTTCTGGTAAAGATTGTTTTAAAGCATTTATGAAAAGACTTCCGGAAATATCTAGACGAAAAGCTCAATTTTTGAACCCGGCCAGAGCTCAAAAGCTTAACAAATTTATTGTTAATGATCACTTTAACAAACTGAATGAAATTTATGATAATCTGGACTTGAGAAGTCATCTTGAAAGAATATACAACATGGATGAGAAAGGCTGCCGTCTCACAATTCACCACCAGCAGACTGTTTTGGCAAAGAAGGGGACTATAAGAGTGCATTTACAGTCTTCGGAACACGCCGAAAGTGTCACAATAGCTGGATGTGTAAATGCACTTGGTACTGCTATACCACCAATGATAATATTTAAAGGCAAACGGTTGAAGGCAGAATTATATGACAATTTGCCACCGGGTTCTTTGGTAGAAAACTCTACAAAGGGTTATATGACTAATAAACTTTTCCCAGAATTTCTAAAGCACGTATCTAGATTTAAAAGTGCAGGAAAGTCCCTTTTAATATTTGATGGAGCGACTTGTCACCTAGACTTAACAATCGTTGAAGTCGCCGATTCTCTCGATATATCATTATACTGTTTACCTTCGAACACCACTCATGAACTCCAACCCCTTGATAAAGCCGTCTATCGATCATTTGAACACCACTGGGATACAGAAGTTTTTTCATTTATGGAATAAAACCCAGACAAAAAGCTCACCAAGGCACGGTTTAATGTTATTCTTTCAAATGTCTGGTCTAAATGCATGACACATAGTAACATTACAAGCGGCTTTAAAGCCACTGGTTTGTATCCATTGAATCCACAGGCTATTTCAGAAACAACTTTTGCTCCGTTTGTATTAACAGAGATTCCAGCTCCCGGAGCTGACAAATTTCAAGAAAAAAATTCGCAACCTCGCACCTCCCTCACGCCAATAACCCCAAGGCCTTCCACATCGACAGCACAAGATGAAATAATTAATAGTATCCCTAACAAACCTCCTGGAACGACGTACGGCATGGTTTACGGTTCTAGTTCGGACGATGAAGAGGACACTGTATTACTAGCTCAACTAAAAAAAAGCATTTCAGAAGCTTATGCGTACTCCAGTGAAAAATACTGAAAAAACATCAATTTTAAGAAGAAAATCTATTAATTATCGAGGAATTAACGTCACCAAAGAACTGTTTGAAGAATATAGAAAAGAGAAAAAAGCAAAAAATGACGTCAGCCCTCAAAGAAAGACGATAAAAAAAATACAAAAAAAAAAAAAAAAGATGCTAGTTGGTATTGTCACGCTTGTGAGGAGGACAAAATGATTGACATGAGGCCCTGTTCAAAATGCAACAGGTGGTATCATGAGCAATGCGTCGGTTTGACAGCCGATGATGAAGATATTTTTGAGTGTCCTGACGGCTGTTAATTTTTTTTTTTTTTTTTTTGTTATTTTGAAGATTTTCATCATGAGTAATGCTTAAGGATATTACAAATGATCTCAATTACCAATGTTAATAGCTTATTTTGATTATTTACGAGTGTTAAAATATTAATCCTTATTACCCTACCGTAGTATAATAAGACCTAATTGCAAGGTTTTTTTAAATAATTAATTTTATGTTTGTTTTCGGCAAGAAAGGCCGTTTTTTGTTATTTTCGTGTAGTAATTGAATGGTACTTTAATTAAATTTGCAATTTGCTGATTCGGATCCTTTTCTTTCCATTTTATTCCAAATCTCCCTTAGGTAGGCCTTATTACCCGCATCTACCTTATGGAAGTTTAAAAACTGTTTGTTGCTTTGTTATTGAAATTAGAAGTTGATGCTTACGCTAGGCCTAAATGTTCAGAGTTCATTGCTGCCAGTTTGTGACGCAATAACTCCATAAGTTATAAACGTACACTTAAAAAAATATATTTCCGCATTCTATGAACAAATCTCTATCGGGAAAAAGCAAAGTAAAATTTATTCGGATCTTTTTTTGAATCTGAGATATTAACAAAGATTGAAATTTTGCCAATTTACTTCAGATTTCAAATCACTCTTCTAGCTCTTTTAATGAAAAAATAACAGTAAAAATGATTCAGATTGAAAAACTATCTATAACTAACTATCTACTCTAATTTAGTAGTTGTTTATGAATTTCTTGATAACGAAATCGTACTTTAAAAAATCAAAAATTTCCTAAAATTTCATTTTTTCCTCTATTTCAGATGTTTTTTTTAAAGATGAGGGAATGCTATAAATTTACTCAATTTTTTTTACGCAACATATTGAAGTGTCTTTTACATGCTACTAAATTTTAATGATTGGTATCAGCGTATTTTTGTTACTAGAGTAACTTGAACTAAGGAAAAATTTCATTACTTACTTCTTTTTATTTTGTAAGTTTAGCAAAACTAACTATTTCTTTCGTGTTTCATTTTCTCAAAAGCATGTTTATGAAGTACATGCTGAAATGTATATTTTTTCAATTGAAATAAATGTTAGTTTTACTTGCTTTTGCATCATTTGGTCGTTTATCTAGTTCTTTGAATTCTCGTAATTTCACATAAGAGTCAATCCATACAGGTTCCATACAGTATAAACTACTCATTCATGTTCAAATATTTCTAAGTTATCAAATTAAAATAATTATTTTGAAAATTACAATACGTTTTTTCAGTATGATGTATTATATAGGGCACAATATACGTAATTTAAGAAGGTGCCATGAAGTTTTCACAGTTTTTATTTCTGTTTTAGTGTGTCAATTGACTAGCAAAACTGCTTAATTTCAAAGACCTGTATCTTTTTTACAAACCAAATACAAAAATCAATATGTATAACATGTATAGTACTTGGATGGAATATTCAATTTTCCAAGAAATTTTATTTTTCATTCCCTCCCCTTTTAGTTTATAGGGGCCTAAAAATGTCATTTTTGTCATTTTTCCGATTTTTGAGGGGCTGTAATCTATCAAGGGTACACAGACACACAGCAACAGTTACATATTCCTTTTAGCATGGTTCCAGTGATTGATTTTTGCCGTATTTCATTTTGCGTTTCCGTCCCCTACGTGAGTTATCCCCCTTTGAAATGAGTAAAATTTTTGCATTTGGCCTTGAACTTTAACCTGTTGCCATTATTTTAATTAAGAACTTATAGCTACGTAACTCAGCATGTAAGACTACACTTATGCACTTTAACATCAATGCGTTGAAATAACTGTCATAAATGTAATTCAATTAGATTTTGGTCAAGATGCAAAGATCTAAAACTCCCATTTTTGACTACGAAAATCACTTTTGATGACCTCTAAAAAATCAAAGGTCCAGTTGAGAGAAAAAATAAAAGTGCTTTTAAACATCTTTCATATGCAGCTTTTAGGGATATGAATTTAAAAAAAAATTAAAAATTGGTCGAGCGCACCCATCCGTCGAACCTGTATGGATTGACCTATAAAACAGAAAGAAAATGCTATTTTTCTGAATTTTATTTTACGTTTGGAAATCAAAAACCAATTTCGAGTTTCTTCAAGCAAATAGTAGAAACACAGCTCTATATTCTTGTAAAATTTTAAAGTTGTCTGAATTTTCCCTCATTTGAATTTTTGTGTGTATGTGAAGGGGAAAATCATCATTTTACAAAATGTCACTTAGTTTAAAACTGATTTTGAAGACAAAGGAGTTAAAATACAACTTCAAAAGTAAGGTATTTCTTTTATGATACTTAGGGGATACATTATTGGGTATTAATTTCATCAAAGCTAATGCATTCCTTAAAGATTGAGACTAAAAAATAAAATGCTTAATTATGAGAAAATTGAAATATTTTCAGTTTTTTAAACTCGGTTAAAAGTTAACTATAATAACTATGAAAATTTTACTAATATCAGATTAATTACCTTACTCCATAGATTGCAACAACGTATAACTTTTATGTTTTCATTAAATAGTTAATAAGATACAAGTCTTCAAAAGTGCAACATTTAGCATTTATGAGAATGCTGTTCAATTTGACCAATTTTCAATCGCATGTAACTATTCAAATAAAAAAATTTAAGCAAAAATATTTCAGATATTTTTATATAGGCATAAAAGGAACCTGTATACCAAATTTCATAAAAATCTGTTATCATGCGGCCACCACTTTTTTGCGAATTTTGCTCATTTCGTATGGAATGACCCAGCTCTAACGTATTTGGAGTATTTATAGGGTGGTTTAAGCAAGAAATGATATTTGCATTGTAATGTAATTGCCTATATACTAGAAGGTAAAAAATACTTAAGTAAAAAAAAAGTAATAATCTGAAAGTTCACATTTACTTATTAATAAATAGCAATTAAATTTCCTTTTATTTTTCTCTAGTTTCACAAAAATATTAACTATTGTTTAAAATTCTGTGCTTATATTTGTGTATTGACAAAAACACCCTTTCTCAGTAGCAAAAGCATTTTTGAGTGTACTATCATCCAATAATTGGTTCTAGAATAACCTACACGTATATGCATTTTAAGTTTATTTCAAGGAATTAATGATTTTTAGGCAAAAAATAGTTTTTTTTTCTTCTGCTTGTAAACATTTTAGTTTAACATTTCATAAAAGTAAATGATCAAGTAAAAATGATAGCAAATGATATAAACAAGAAAATCAGTTAAATTTGAGAAACGCATTATCAAACACAAAAATAAACCAACAAAACAGATTTTAAAATTTAAAAGCACTCTATGAAGATGGGGAAATACTCGTAGGTTTAACAACCAGTTTTTTGTCTCCACGAATGAATTGTGAGAGAATAACCCAAAGGAGCTATAGAGCTTTCGGTACAAAAAATCTTTGCTTGGCCATTTCAGTGCCATTATTTACATTTTAATTTCAAATTTATTGCTCAGTTTTAATGAGCATGAAAATCTAAAAAGGCGAGGAGAATAGTGGATATATTACGGATAAATTTGACTGATAAAAACGTTTATTGAAGAATATATGGATAAACGAAGATCTTGATCTGATCATAATGGGACCAATACGGTGGTTCAAAAAAGACTTTTTTACAGCTAGAGTCCAGGACACCCCGTACTTTGTTTAGGCAAACTAATAGTATTATATTCAGTAAACTACCGCTCAATAGCCAGTGCTAAAGCAGAAATACATGAAATACACCACCAATTCAGTCATTTCCAGCCGAGGACTGCAGTTTCGTTCTTATTAGCACTCATCAGCTCGGCATTGGAAAGTGACTGAGCTGGAGATGGAAAACCTCTTAAGGAAGCCAAGAGTGCCAAACGAACTGGTAGGTAATACTGAATTAGCGCAGACCAGACGAGTGACCGAAGCAATGGTTCGGTTCAACTCGAGGATTGAAGGCAAGGTATGGTATATTCAGTAAATTATCGGCTCAATAGCCAGGGCTAAAGCAGAAATACATGAAATACACCACCAACTCAGTCATTTCCAGGCGAGGACTGCAGTTTCATGCTTATTAGCACTCATCAGCCCGGCATAAGAAAGTGACTGAGCTGAAGATGGAAAACCTCTTAAGGAAGCCAAGAGTGACAAACAAACTGGTAGCTAATATTGAATTAGCGCAGACCAGCCGGCGGACCATATTCTAAATAGTTTTGCACAGTTAAAAAAATAAGTCAGCAATACTGAATATAGTTAGGGGTACAGTCTAATAGTTCTGAAGTTACTGTTTGGAAGCTACTCATGATGTTGTTGACATTTCCCGCGTCTCCTACATTGTATCATTCTATATTCTTGATCGATTTCTTTGATTTATACCTTATGTTAAAGCTTATCGTGCAGGCTACTGACGAAAAATAGACCCACGGTCTAAAAATTGTTTTTTTCGGGCAAAAATTCCTGTTTTAAAGAACCAGAATGAGGTTTTCGGTTAAATTTATAATTTTAACTTGCACTGTTACCGACAGAGCTGAGTAGCTTGATCGGCAGTGCGTTCGACTGATAACCAGGAGAATGCGTGTTCGGGCCCGCGTCCGGACAATCTGCATCGAAAAATATCGCGCATTACATGAACAAAGAATAACAAATATGAGGGAATACATGAGGTAGAAACGCTCCTAGCTGTTATGAAAACTTGATGCAACACGAAGCTAAATTGATACTCAATTGTAAGGTTATTTTTTTTTTTTTAAGCTTTGGCTCCGGAAAGAAAATTAAAGCATAATGTAAGCGAAAATATAAGTATCAGGTTTAAGATTTCAGACTACATTGGAATTGTTTTTTGTTCAGTAAAATATAATAAATCGTATGTTGAAATATAAATTCTTCTAATGAGTTTTTGACTCTTTGTACAAATAAAAACAATACTACCTCATTTTAAAGGGTAATATATATTTTTTTCTTCTTTTTGCAAAAAAAAAAAAAAAAAAACAAATAGCGTATCACATTTTTACTACATTTGAAAAGCTACGCTTAAAAAAGAACTTAGTTCAAATTATTTTGTATTTTAACCGTGCTATTAAATGATGAACACGTGCTGCCATCTAAGTCATAACGGTTCAAACAGCCTGCGATAACAAATTGTAAAAATTTTCAATAATAAAAACACTTCTCGGCAAAGAAAAAAAATTTAAAATTACCTTTGTTTTTTTTTTTTTTTTTTCTCGGTAGAGCTTTCGGCTATAAACTGTCTGAACTTCGGGCCAGTTCGGGCTGTCCGACATAATAGCAAATTTGCAGTTATATTACGCATTACATGTACTCATAACATACAATAGATAACACACGTAATAAAATAAATGCAGTGGGAATGCTATTTGGTGTTTCGACTCCTTTATGCAGGCTGCAGTTATCATTCAGATAAGTTGACTGCTAATCGAAGGGTGTTCTTCCCCCTTTTTTTAAGCTTTGACTCCGTCCAGACCACTGAGCATAATGTGAGCATAAAAAGAAGTATTAGATATATCTCAAGGAAATTCTTTTTGTGCAGAAAAATATTTTCATTGTATGCTGAAATGTAGATTTTTCTAATAGCAGTGTTCGAATTTTTGTACAAATGAAAAAATACTACGCCAAAGTAAAACTAAGAGTTTCAAACAGTAAATCTTTAATTATTTATTCGAATACGATATAAAACATTAAAATTATTATCAACTTCATTAGTAAGAAATCATTTTCTACTCCTCTGCTTTCGGCTGAAAAAAAAAAAAAAACATTTTGTCTACGTTCGAAAAATTACACTTAAAAAACGGACTCAGTTCAACTGGTTTTGGTTTTGAATTTTAAGTGTTCGATTAAAAGAAAAACAAGTGCGGGCATTTAAGCCGTACAGGTTAAAGAAGCCTGCTATGGGAAATTGTTGAATATTCAAAAATAAAAACACTTATTTTTTCAAACAAATTTATTACTTCTCTAGAATGTTTGTTTCAATCGCTACGTGAGATCTTCCTCATTCTTTAATCAAATTCCATGTTTTACGAATAATTTTAAATCGTATCATGCTGGCTAATGACAAAACATAGACGCATGATCTTATTATATTTTTTTCGGCGAAAAACTTTTTTACTGTGTTTTATTACGCATTCCTTTAATGAATAGCATTCGAAAAGGAAGACAGTTGCTAGGTTTATTGGAACGTCGTATTGTTAATCAGAATGGCGCCAGTTCGAATCCTTGCCAGTAAATATCTCTTTAATGTTTCTTTTTTTTTTCCGTCAAATGCTTACATGGGAAGGACTGTATTTGCCACAACCTGTTTTTTCACATGCAAAATTACTCATTTTTCACGTGTCACTCTGCCACACTTTTAATGATATTGAAATTTGCATTGAAAATACGTACAACCAAAAGGAGAGCGATGATCAAATTATCAAACGTTGTATTTAACGAGGTTTTGTTACTGATGTCTTCAAATTACATGCCTTCTTTTGTGAGCTTACTTTTTTCCGTTTACTTTTTTCGGTTTTTCTTCATAATATTCTTTCTTTGAAATTTTTAAAGAGCGAAATGCCTTATGAAACGATTCGAAGTACAGTGCGGAGTTCCGCACGGGTCGACTAGTTCTATTAAAATTACTACACCAAGAAGGCGACATTCTGCACAATTGAAATTTACGCGACAGGAAGATAATGGGACATGCAAATGATTGGGTTTTCAACACATTCATGTGAAATGATCGGTAGTAGAGCCAACTACAATGCGTTAATTAAATGGAGAAGTAGGTTTTTAACACGCAAATTGCATTCAAGCAACGTTTTGGAAAAGATTTTGCATTACTCCGTGTATGAAGGACAAATGCTAACAAGTACGTTTTACATTTTGATAGAGGTTGAATAGTAGTTCACTGGGATTGCGGTTTATTGAATTGTAGTATTGCTGCTGGCGTCGGTCGAGATGATATGACCAACCAAATATGGAATCGCCGGATTTAGGAGGGCCATGAAATACGCCCTTCTGTACTTTAGAAGCCCGCTATTACTAATAATGAAGATGACGGACACCTTTCCCATGGGGCGTTACTGAATCTTGCAGCAACGTCGCAAACTCTGAGTTAAGAAGTGGGGTTATTTTCAAAACAACAAGAGTCTGCACAAACCTTTTTAGTTGCTTGGTACGTCACACAGTGGAGTATTTGATTGAAAATCCTGGCCAAAAGTCCAAAATTAAAAATTTACCCGATTTTTATGAAAATTTATTCTATGATAGTTGACTAACTGGTGCATCGATCGGCACCTGTTTTGGAAACTTGAGTCACGTACAATTACTCATAGCTTCGGTGAAAGATGAGATTTCTATAAGAATTTTCGCTTTTTTGTTACGTTTCAGCTTAATTATTACGTTTCAATGTAGATTTTTTTGTGGCTTTATAAATGAAAGGAATTGAACCAAACCAATTTTACGGGATACAGAAATGTCAGTGCTTTGTGCTAATTATAAATCAAAGTAAATATTTTTATTTTCTTTTTGTGAAAAAAAATAAAGAAAACTTGGTACGTGAGATTTTTAAAGGCTTTTCGCCTTAATTTATAACTAGAGAAAGCTTTTTAAATGGGTGTCGGGCTTGGTCGGGCTGTTTTGAAAGTTGCATCGTATTTGACAAAGTCACTAGTGTTAATTTCAGCAAAAAATCTTCCGCCTTTTTGTGACAAGTCATGATTTTAAACTGAATTTACCTACAAAGATTTAATAAATTTGTAAAAAGTTATCATAAATACTACTGAATGAAGAGATCGACATATTTAAGCACACAAACAACAATAAAATTTCAGACACGAGTTTCGGGGTTACGAGAAATCGCTTCATCAACGTATAAAGATGTAAGATATGGAATAAGCCATCAATTAATTTCGAAAACGCTTACC
Source organism: Uloborus diversus (assembly GCF_026930045.1). Taxonomy (NCBI): domain Eukaryota; kingdom Metazoa; phylum Arthropoda; class Arachnida; order Araneae; family Uloboridae; genus Uloborus; species Uloborus diversus. The sequence continues at coordinate 149,591,532 of NC_072733.1, forward strand.
TTTATGCATCGCTAAAGGGATTCATTGCACCCCTAAAACATGTGTTTGCGTTCAATTATGTTATGTTTCTCATGTACGTTAATGAGTTAATAAATTAACTTATTTTGTGATCTCGCTAAGAAAATTTGCTCTTCCTTATAATTGAGATAGATTTTAGATAAAATAAATAAGTATTTATATTTTTTGAGATCATTGCTGCAAATAATATGTCGGGGGAGGGGGGGTCTTTTCCCCCTTATACGTAACATAAGGGGGAAAAGACCCTCCCCCCCACACTCGCTAGCATTAGGAGACATTTGTAATTGTCTCTTAACGCTAGCGAGCTATCCACATTTAAGACATTTTACCTACTCATTGTGAAATTGAAGTTATATAAAATTTTAGTTCCAAGTTTTTGTTCGTAGAATTTTTAGCGGGACTCATCACGCTATGTAAAACTAAGACCCAAGGTACGGTACAATATATACAATTCAAAAACAAAGAGCTTTTGAATATCCATTTTCGAGTGTTTTTACAGTTATAACATCCTAGTTCATTTATTTATTTTTATTTTTTTTTACAATAGAAAAAAAGTTCTTTATAACCCTGAAACCCTTGTCTTTAATTCTTTTTGTGCCTGATTAACTCGGGGTTTTAATGAGTGAAACCAAACGAAAAGAATAAAATTGATCATTTTTTTGCTTTCAAATTAGTGCTTTGTACAGAATACTATGATTTTTTAACCGCCTTTTTTTCCCTCGAACAGTGCCTTAATTACATAATTTCAAAGGAAAACAGGCCATTCGCATCAAACATGTTTACTTATCACTTGTCGCAAGCATAAGTGATAAGTAAACATGTTTGATGCGAATTGGCCAAAGCATTATTGGCAAGGAGCCAACCGTGGCATCCATTTCGGATCGAATGAAAATTATTGAAAATTTTTATTTCAACTCATTGAAAAAAAATTCATTATAAATCAGTGAAACAACATAACTTCACCGTTTTCACTGTAAATGAAGGTAAGGTGTTTATATTATTTCCTTAAAAAGTTTCAGAGCCATAACATTATTAGAATATTGGATGCAGGAATTTTAGTTTACATTGATTGAATAATTGAAAAAAGTCGAAAAAGTGACCTCCCTTTATAAATTCCTAGGAATTCGGTTAATTACATTAGAACTTCAAACAAATCATATTCTTGAAGAAAATTATTTTTCCTATCTAGTGGTGCATTGGTTTTTTTCCTACGTTTACTAGGATCGTTTTTACGGTCGTAAACATGCAAAAGTCTAAACCGTGGATGAAATATTAAATATTTCATTTTCTTATTCAAATTTAAAAAATCGAGTTTCAAATGTAACATCAGACCTTTCAGACAACTTGTATATCAAGTTTCGTGTCTATAAGTCGGATAGCTTCGCCGTACAGCGCACAAACGCACACAAGGCTGTCGCCTTCAGAAGAGTGAAAATTTCAAACTAGTTTTTGCCAGGATTTTCAGTCAAATACTCCACTGTGCGTCAGCTTAAGGGCAAAGGCTTCGGTTACTGTTGGCCCCTTAGAGCAAGAATTAGTAAATAGAGGGAGCAAGTAAAATCATTGGAATAGCAAAAGGTGACCCAAAGACTCCAAGTCGCGTGACTCACCAACGACGAATGGTTGACACGTTTTGCGTGAAACTAGCGAAAGAAACCTGATTTCTTTCAATACTTTGCTTTAAAATCTATCACAAGACTTAGGGTCTTATCTTCAAGAATAAAAGTCTTCACTCTCTCCATTTTATCTCTTCTCAATGGTACCATGCGGATAAGCTCAGGAATAACCATCTTGATGCTGCGAACAGAGCCGACTGCCTTACAATTTTTTTTTTTTCCATTAAAAAAAATCTCATCATCCTGCTGTCGAGTGGGTTTGAACCCCAAACCTTTCTGTTAACAGCCGAACGTGTTAGGCGACTGTACCACAGAGGCTGCGCTCCAGCTGAATCGTTAAGAAAGTTAGTTCACTTTGATTGTACCAGATGGAACTTTATTTTTTTGTTAAAATTGTTCTTTTTTTTTTTTTTTTTTCAAAAATGTCAACCGTCTTGTACTCGGGTAATCAACTATATACTGGTTTTATTCGTAACAATTTTAAGTTTTCAAAACTAAAAGCTGATTAAATTTTTATTACTTTAATTAAAGATAATATAATACGTATAGTACCTTTAGATTTTCTGCAGAGATTCTTTTCGTATGAAAATGTGCGTTAAATTGTGAATTTCTTTTTTCATGCCAGAAAAACTCTTCTTTCACTGAAAATAAAAGGTACTTTAAACCTGCCGCTCCTAAATAAACATCCGCCATAACAAAGCACCTTTCAATAAGAGAATGAGATTATGGAAATTTCCATACTGGAACACCTGTTTCACATAGAGGTAAAAAGGAGGTTTTTAAATCAAATAAACAAACAATAAAAATTTTAATCAAAGGTTGTTCGAGAAATAGTTTTGCACAGGTTTAAAGTATACGTTGATTACAGTACATATACAAATTTTCAAGCAGATACGACACCAAGCATTTAAAAATTCAAGAAATACGAAAACCAAAAAACATAACAGTCACCCAAGTGGCTCGGAACCATCAACGGCTCAGTTAACGGCCGAACGCGCAAGCGAATAGTGCCGCGGAAGTCTCGCGCGTAGTGAATTGAAAAACGAGTTAACTTAAATTTTTTAACGCTTTTTCATGCTTTTTTTCTTTTCTTTTTTTTTCTTTTGTCTACCAGTGTACTCCCGGCGTCAACTTGCGATTAGACGATTTACCCTATTCGAATTCTCAATTTTTCATTTTATTGCTTCCACATTTTATCACAAAACAAAAAAGCGCAATAAGATAATGAATAGTAAGATAGCTAGTGGGAATGGGGCTCGAAAATATTCTATGAATAATAAGCACTAGGGGACCCGTACGGAACTCCGCACTGTGCTTCAAATCGTTTCATGTGGCATTCCACTCATTGAAAATTTCAAAGAAAGGACATTATGAAGTATTAAAAAAAAAGTAAATGGATATTGACGCAAAAGAAGGCATGTAATTTGAAGACAACGGTAAAAAAAAAGTCTTTAAATACATACAATGTTGGTAGAGATAATGTGATCATCGCTCGCTTTTTGGTTGGACGTATCGTCAATGCAAACATAAATATCATTAAAAGTTTTTGCTTGTGAAAAAACAGGAATTGTGCACGTGAAGAAAAGTGTTGAGGCAAACACAATATTGCCTTTGTGAGCCTCTGACGTAAACAAAAAGAAAAACAAACATTAAAACGATATTTATGACTGACGCCATTTTGAGTATCAGCACGACATTTCAAATAACCGAGCAAATGTGTCTTCCTTTTCGAATGCTATTCATTGATACAATTTATAATCAAACAATTTAAAAAATAAAAAACGACGGTGGGTCTGTGTTTTGTCATTAGTTGATAGTACTTTTAATGTTTTACTTCGTATTATAATAAATAGTTAAAGGTTTACTGGATGAAACGCGTAATTTCAATTTGGGGTAGTATTTTTTTATTTATACAAAAGGTTGTACACTGCTATTAGAAAAATCTACATTTCATCATTAAGAAAGAGTTTTTCTGAACAAAAATGATTCCCCTGAGAGCTGAAACTTTAAATCTGTTACTTTTTTTATACTTACATTACGCTTAGTTTTCTGAATGGAGTCAAAGCTTAAAAAAGACCTTTAAAAAAAACCCTTTGATTAATAGTTAACTTATCTGAATAATAACTGTAGCCTGCATAAAGGAGTCGAAACACCAAAGAGCGTTCGCGTCGCATTTATTTTATTGCCTTACGTGTGTTATTTATTGTATGTTATGCCTACATATAATGAGTGATATTAATCTAAATTAGCTATGATGGCAGGGATCCCTTGCATGGCCCTAACTGTAGCTCAGCTAGTTTATAGCCGAACGCTCTACCAAAAAAAAGTTATCAATTTAATCGAACAACTCAATTCAGTGCTTTTAAGTCCTTTTTTTTAACCGGTGAATTGTGAATTTTTTTTTTCGCTGAAAGCGGCGGAAAAAAAATAGAAAATTGGATAAGAATTTTGCTGAAAAAAAAAAAAAATCTGCTTAAGAACAACAGGCTGCATCAAGGATTTGCAACAGCAAGAAGCGTTCCTGTCTCATTAATTTTATTGCCTTACGTGTATTATTTATTGTATGTTAAGTGTACATGCAATGCGTAATATATAGGTCCAGTTTTTTGATACTAGCGGATTGTCCGAGCAAGTCCAAGGCCCGAACTCTGTTCTAGGGTTAATAGTCGAATGCTCTACCGATTGAGCTACTCAGCCTAGTCAGTCAGACAGCAAAATAAACGAATTAATTTAACCGATCAACTCAGTCCGGTCCTTTTAAACTTTAAAAAACAGGCAAAATGAGAGTTTTTTTCCCTGAAAGTAGTTGGAAAAATAGGATTTTTTTTTTTTAAAATTAGAATTCTGCTGATGAAAAAGAAAAAACATAGAAACGAAAATTTCCTTCCAAAATACGATCTTGCCACCTTCCCGTTTATACGCAACACTCCATTTTTCCGAGAAAATTCCTAACCTTCGCTTTAGAATGCTATTTTTGTACTAATGTGTAATTCAAAAAGAAAAAAAAAACACATTTATTTTAACCGAAAAATTGATTTTTAGACCGTAGCTCTATTTTTCGTCATTAGCCGACACGATATCCTTTATAACAAGAAGGGAATTTCATCAAGAATTAAGAAAGTTCTCGCGCACCGATAGAAAAACAGTCTGCAGAAATAATATATAAAACACGATACTGAAGAGAAGAATTTTTATGTTTGAAAACTTATACAAGTTGACATAACAGGCTATTTGAACCGTTATGGCTTAGATGGAAGCACATGTTAGTCATTAAATCGAACGGTTAAAGTACAAAAGCAGTTGAAATACCTACGTTTTTTAAGCGTAGCTTTTCGAATGTCGTCAACATGTGATTGGCTATTTATTTTTTGCCGAAAGCAGAAGGGAAAAAAATGATATCTTACTCATGAACTTGATAGTAATTTTTATGCTTTCATTCGTATTTTCATAAATATTCATAAATTAACTTAATGAAAAGCGCAATTTCAATTTGGGGTTGTATTTTTTTTTATTTATTCAAAGGGTAAAAAACTGTCATTAGAAGAATCTGCATTTCAGGACACAAAAAAAAAAAAAAAAAAAAAAAATAATAATAATAATAATAATAATAATAATATTTTTTTCTGCACAAAAAAATTATTCCTTTGAAGTCTGAAATCTTAAACTTGATATTTCTGTTTATGCTTAAATCATGCTTTAGTTTTTCGATCGGAGTCAAAGCTTTAAAAACAAAACCTTTTCAATTATAGTCAATTTACTTACAGAATGCATCAAGGTTTTGCAACAGCAAGAAGCATTCCCGTCTTATTTAATTTGTTGCCTCACGTGTGTTATTTATTGCATGGTAACTTCACATTGTATGGTAAGTGTTTGATATTGGTCTAATTTTTCGATTCCGCCAGATCGTCTAGGCCAGGCCATGGCCGAACACCCATTCAGCTGGTTTCCATCTGAACGCTCTACCGATCGAGCCACTCAGCGCTGTTGATCACAGCGTAAGTTAAATTTATAAATTTAACCGAGAAACTCAGTTCGGCACTGTAAAACAGGATTTTTTAACATAAAGAATAATTTTTAGACCGTGGGTCTATTTTTCTTCATTAGCCTGCACAATAAGCTTTAAAATGAGGATTAACTCAATGAAATTGATCAAGAATTGAAGAAGATCTCGCATAGCGACAAAAAAAAAAAAAAAAAAAAAAAAAAAAAAAAAAAAAAAACAGGTTACAGAAATAATATATAAAGATGTTTTTCGATTCATGTATTTGAAATGCGTAAATTTTAAGAAACTGAAGAGCATATGTTAAGATTTTGTCCACAAAATGTTTATTTATTTATTTTTTTTCAGGAAAATCGCCTTTAAAAATGCGATCTTTTTTAAAACTGAAACTTTACTAAAATTTTGGAGCTTTTATTAAGCAAATAGTACTTAGTTGCGGAACTCTAGTCAAAGTTCTAAGGAACACAGGTTTGAAATCTCTGCTCTATGATATGCCTTTTCTTAAAATCGCGATTAAAAATTTTGAACGAGAGGTAAATAAAAGTATTAAAATATAAATAACTGAAAAGCTGAAATACAAAAGCAAAACTAACCAACCATAGCGAAAAACGCGATTCATTTCATTCATGCAGCCTAAATTAAGTGTTATGCGTTTTACAAGGTAATATCACTGGTTTAAAAAAAATAATATTCTCGGTCCACATTTTTGTCGATTTAAATTCACTGCCAACTTTACAAGTCAGTGTGCTAAGTTTTTAAAAATTTACGAATGTTCAGTGTACTAAATTTTTAGTTGTTAGAACAATCACTCAAATTTCTACATTGGAATTTTATAAAAGATATAGTTATTAATATTTTCACCATAATTACTGGTATGGCTCTTATAACATGAAAAACCACTGAAATAACACTACGAGTGTCACTAGACACTTTATATTCCTGTAAAAGACGCATTCAACCGCTGGGAACGGTGGCGCGTTCCTGTAATCCAAGTTCCTGGGAGGCAGGAAGCTGGTGTGGTAAGGAGCACGGAAGTGCGGGTTCGAGGCCTGAACTCCCTCTCCGGCGAATACAGAGGTGAGTGTGGGTTTGAAGCTTGAGGATTCCCTCTCCGCTGGACACTATAAATTAGAGGTGAGTGTGGCTTCGGTAGGAAACGCCCAACTGCAACGGCCGGTGTAAAAAAAAAAATGTCCTGGTGAGGCCGAAAGGCTGTGAATATCCTGGTGAAGTCGAAAAGCGACAAGTATTCCGGTGACTTTACGCCTTCCCGTGCGTCATGCCAGTTTCCATCTTTTGCTCCTTAATGTGATTCATTTTAAAGCAGAATAATATGATTGGTATGTTTACATTTTTAAATTTGGGTAAAAATACAGATTAAATATTTTGAGTTAAAAAAAAATCAGCTGTTGAAAAGTTGCTTTTGTTAAAATCAAAATTTATTATTTTCCAAAGAATTCACAATTGAACTTAAAGTATTCAAAGGAATACTAAAAAAATGGGTTTTTATGACATAAAAAAGGCAATTTTATCAACAGGTTAAAAAAAAAAAAAGTTGTGAGCTCTGCTCATGTACGTACTAGGGTTTCCAATCCCGAAATACAGATCCCTATTCCCGCGGGATCCCGCATGGTATTTAGCGGGGTTGAGAGCAAAACCCCGCGGGATTTCAAACCCCGTAATTTTTTTGCGTGCAAACGTTTTTCAACTTTTGCCGCTCATAAAACAATTATTTTCAGAAGCATGATCTGAAGTTTGCTTCACTTTCCTCGTATTTCTGCAAAAACAGTAAGAAAAACTTTGCATTGTGTGATGTGCGGTGAATTTACCATTTAAAAACACTATAAAAATAGAGTATATTTTTCTGAGGGTGAATTGGTATTCTCATCCGAGATTTCCGTTTACATTCGTTCAGTAGTTGGCAAAATGCGTAAAATTTATAAACATTTTTGAAAACCAGCTCTAAAATTTAAAATTCAAAAAATTACGCTTTAGAAAAAAATAAAGAAAATGTCACAATAGAGAAAGGAGCCGCAATAAGCGCTCTTTCATCAGCGCATTATTTTTTGGGCAAAAATCCTTTCCCGTCCCTTACGAGCGATGCTTTGTTAGTATGTATTGGATTTTTTTAGGGAACACTTTTGCGTATCAAATGATAATTGCTATTTGGAATCAGACTTTGTAGTGCTCTACAATTGATGAACGGAATACAAGAAAACTACTGATTCAAGCAACAAAAGCGGTCTTCCCAAAATGCACAATCTTTTCTGTTTGACATTAAAATTTAATTTTTTAAAGAATAAGGTCAATCCCCCGAGATCCCGCGGGATTGGCTCCTTACAATCCCGAAATCCCGCGGGACTGAATTCGGCACGGGGAATGGAAACCCTAGTACGTACGTTAAACGTTAACTTGCATAACTTTTAAAATAAAGTTTTAGTTAATATGAGAATGCAATTGCAGAATACTACAGGAGGTATCCACGGAAAAACTGCATCATGAAACAGTTTTCTACCAGATTTCTTAATAATGGAAACTAAGCATGAAATTGAATTTTTTCCTTAAAAAAACCACTAGTTATAGTCATATATATTATTTCCCAACGAAGTTTTTTTAAGGGAAAGGGGGGGGGGACACTATAACGTCCTTAATTTTTTATCAAATTAAATACGTAAGGGATTGTGATTGTTTTCAATGCTTAAGGTGAAAATGAACAGATAATTACATTTTGGTTGCTTTGTGAGAAAAAAGTCTTTATTTATTTTTTGTTTCAGTAATGTATAGTACCGCTAGATGAAGGCCCAACGTATCAGTTCGTAAGCGCGTCGGGCCAAGAATGCGAATTTGGTAAATTCGAACCTCCGTAAGCCGCGAAATTATCGTTTTAGTGACTGCAGCAGAATTCTGATCCGAAATTCCGTGAATATATTATCTTAACTCGTTGTAGGATTCTGAAATATAAATTCTGTTGTAAAAATCAGGAAATAAAACCTTTTTTCACCATTTAAATTCCATCAGCGTAATTTATTTAAAACATTTTATGCTCAATTCATTTGCACAAATGAGATATTTTTACGGATAATTGCATTTCATTCCTACAGTTTAAAACTTTGGCTTTTAATAATGACGTATACGAGTATAAGGAATTATCACAGTATGAAGCATCAACTTTCAAAAGCAATTTTTTTTCCTGAAAAATAATGATTTGTACCTGCTGTAGGAGTGATCGTACGGTTACTTCTGCAACCGTACTAAACGTTATTTTTTTTTAACCCGAAAATTTTTAGAAAGCTTATATTTCATATTATCATTATTCAAAGGTGTTTTTTTTTTTTTTTTTTTTTTTTTTTTTGGGACAACGCCGTAACTTCGTCAATAGTTTATTAAATTCCATATCGAAGTCATCATTTTAAGGAATTTTTCACTGCTTTCGGCAAAAAAAAAAAAAAAAAAAAAACAGAAAGCTCAAATTGTGGTGGTTTTATGAAAAAAAAAATCATTATAAATTATTTTTCTGTCAAGCATTTCTTTCATGTATCTCGCCCCACGAGAAAGGCCGCGTGGCACAGGTGGTTATAGCGTTGCGTTAGAGACGTGAACGTTATGGGTTCGATCCCATCGAGTGGTTTAGTTTGTTTGAATGTTCTCGGGTGAATCTTGATCCAAATTTCTGAGAATATGTATTGTCCGTTTTTCAGCAGTTGGCACTTGGCCACGCCCCCAAGACGTGGTATCGGACGATTCTATATCCGTGTTTTGGGGATGAGGCTTCAAACCTGAGAAAGGTGGCCAGTTGGCCATCGTTATCGCGCTGGAAGAAGACGAGTGTTCTATAATTTTCTAAGAAATCCTTTCCCACCTTTCCTCTCGAAAAATAAGTGTGCTACAAAGACAATCATTCGACTTTTTAAGATTTGCGATGTATTTCTATACGTTTCGGGTTAATTTATCATTGATTTTGAGAAGGAAATCCTAAACTTTATGTTTTTCACAATAAGCAAACATTTTTTTGAAAACACGGTGAACAGTTACAGGTGAAGGAAAATTTTTCATTCTATTCTGCTGAAATTTTTACAGCAATCAAAAGGGGTTTTTTTCAAATTTTCTAATTATAAATCTCTAATCGCATTTTGTTAACTTTGCCAGTGAACCATTTCTCACCTTATTTTCGATCCGATTTTCTCCTTTAAAGGGTTTATTAAATATTACACGGTGTTATGGGATAAATGAACTACTTTCGCAATAGTTCGAACTGTTTTATTTCAAATATCATGAAGAATTAATACATTTTCGAATTGTGTTTGTTGTTACACTGCGAATACGAGCCACTTTTAAAAGGCAAGTTAGTGTATAATCGGAATCGTCAATGTTTTGAAAACAGTTTACCGAACACGAAAATTTGCCGCAAGTAAGATCCAATATCAAAGAAATTAAAAAATTGTTTTCTATGAATTGAAGAGCATGGGAAATTCCAACATCTATGAGGAACTACTATGGAACTTGGTACCCGTTTAGATCTGAACTCTTTTGTCGGTGCTATCGTCTACTCCGAACCTCTCATTTCGACCGAACTTGGCTCCTTTTTCAAATTTATGTTCTGTTGGGATATAATTTTTCATTGCAAAAAATTCAATTCATCCATTCCATTTCATCCGAGATTTCATTTAAAACCCTGGTGTGACGGGCGGGTTCTGTTTGCAATCCACTTTCTTGTCATTCAAAATATTTTGTGGCGTCGCGTCGTCCGGCACTTAAATTGCATGTTGAAAATACGCTTTCGATTGCGTCAAAAGAAGAATATTTTCGAACTTTATCCTTTAATATCGTTACTGGTTTTCAGCTTATTGATTTTTTTTTACATATTTGACTATATGAAAGAAGATATTTAAAATATATGTATACATTGAAAAATCCTCAGTCATCTACGTTTTATTTGTTTTTCTTTGCTAGAACGTGAGTATTCTCCCAATGTCGAGCAATTTGTCTTGCCTGGATATTTGTTTCCCTTAGGTTAAAAAAAGGTGGAATTCAGGGAAAATATTTAAGAAATACAGTATATTTTCACAAAATTGTAAAGAGTCATTATATTAAACTCTTATCGCTTTAGAAGAAAACTGAAACTTTTTATTTCTTTCAATCGAAGTTTAACTAAAAACTAAACACTAAATTAAATTTAAATCGTTTGTTTATCACTAAAACAGCAGAAATTGACATGCAATCAAGTAGGCGTTCAAGAAATAGATTTAGAGAAACGCTTTACCATATTTTATTTATAGCATACTCAACTAATGCATTTAGAGTTATATAAACTTACTTTGTATAAAACAAAACACAAAAAAAAAAAAAGAAAAAAACTTCAACTTGGTCAACGATGTATAAAGCATCGAAAAGATATCGTGACGACAATAGTTAAAAATTAATTCAGGTACTATAGAGTTACATAGTTTAAAAGTTTATTGCTCTACTTCATAAAGAAAACTGCTGAAAAAGCATTGTTACACTTCATTTCTTAGACTTTATATTCTACTCGCTAACTGTATATTTTCAGAAAAACAAGATGCATAAAGAAATTTGCAAGAAAATACATACACTTGCTTCGCAGTTACAAAGAGTTTAGTAGTCCGTGCGAAACATTCGTGCTCGACAAAAGGAATTCAAAAGCTCCGTTTTTTAAGGGTTTTTTTTTTTAATCATGCATCTCTTTTTTTTTCTTTTTTTCTTTGAATAACAGCAAAATTGTGACTTGTTTGCATCTTTTTCGTTGATAGCGGTGAAAAGTCTTTAAAATTATGTCGTACTTTTGAAATTTATGGCGAATCCCCCCCCCCCCCAAAAAAAAAGAACACATTTGAGAAATAATATATATGATATTCTGATTTACCATGTTAAAACATACGCTTAAATTTTTTCTTGATTTCAATGCAAAACAGCTGTGGTTTAGAATCCTGCATTAGAAATTTGGATCAGAATTCATCTAAGGAAAATTAGTCAATCCAAAACAATATATTCTGACTAATTGGTAGGTTTGCTCCCATGACCTTCGAACTGTTAGCATTACGCTGTTACCTACTGAGCTACTGGACTCCATCTCGGAAAGCTATATACTAAAGCAACAAAATCAATTGAAATCAGAACCTTTATTTCATTCAAATATTTTTAAAAAGTTATACTGCCATGCAATTTACCATGTTAAAGCTAATGTGTTTTTTTTTAACAGCAATGGAACTGTAGCCCAGATTCCTGCACTGAGTTTTGATTACGTGTTCACGGAATTTTGGATCAGAATTTTACGAAAAAAATATAATTCATCAAAACCAAACTTTTTTGTGTAGTCAGGATACGAACTCACGGCTAACGTGTTATAAGCAGATCGCTCTAACCGACCGAGCTAATGAATCGAACGAAGTGGCTGAAAAAAAAAATCTTTAAAATGTTGCCTCAGTTATAAAGTGTTGTTAACATTGTTGAGGGAGTTAGGTGTTCTCACAAGAAAACAGTTTTGAGAAAATATGCAAATGATAGAGCAATAATTGAATTTGAGAGATAAATTTTTGTTTCATCGCTCACTTGCTGGTCAGAAAAAAATTTTCTTGATGGTTGGTAACAGAAAATCTCAGTTAGTAGTCAAAATGTTTAGATTAAAAGTCAGGTCAGTTTCCGAGTACTGTGAAATTGATTATCGAAAAAAAGCTCTATTCAGTTACTTATTAAGGAATCATTAAGTTAAGCATCTAGTTCAGAGGCCTGTAACCTGGGTTCCACTGAACCGTAGGGTTATCTAAAACTTTGACGGGGGTACTGCAAATAATCACTATTTGTTTAATCAAACTGTCAAAGTTTAAATAAATTGTTATTTTTTATAAAAAATAGAATTCATAAACGTGGTTCCTTGTAAAAAATATGAGCTATTAAGTAGCTAAAATTTTCTTCTTATTATTTTGTCACAGTTTAAAATATTTAGCATATGTTTATCGTTCGGAGAGATATTTTTAAAACCAAAAAAAAAAAAAAACTTCATAGTCACCCTATTCCATATCTTATTAAGATGCTAAAACTATACTAAATAAAGATATAGCAATAATTCTGTAAATATGAGTAGTATAATGCCTTGATATCCTATTTTTTCTAATGGGGGTCATAGAAGATTCGTTTTGGAAAAAATGTAATTTCAAAGGGTTCCCCTCAGTGTAGAAAGATTGAAAACCCCTGATCTAATCGATTTAAACCATTTTAAAGGAAATAAATAAAAACAGATATCTTTACAAATAATCAAACATTTGTCTATTTAAAATGAAAAATTTCTAAGAGCGTGATAAACCACTGTAATGACCCTACACGTGTCATTAGTTGCTTAATATTGATATAAAAGACTCCGTCACCCGCTGGGAATGGTGGCGCGTTCCTGTAATCCAGCTCCATTGGAGGCAGGAAGCTGGTGTGACACAGAGCACGGAAGTGCGGGTTCGAGGCCTAGACTCAATCTCGGTGAATTCCTAATCTAGAGGTTGAGTGTGGCTTCGATAGAAAAAGCGCAAACATCAGAAGTCCAGTGATAATTAAATGTTATGGTGAGGCCAAAAGGCTGTGATTTTCCTGGTGATCTCGAAAGTGAATGTATTATCCTGGTGAGTAGTCCCGGTGACTCTACGCCTTCTGTGCGTCGTGCTAGCTTCCACCTTTTACTCTTGAATTTTACCCATTTTTAAAGCCGAATAAAAGTATTGTTTGTTAAAAATTATTATTTTTTTGAAGTATATACACACTAAATAGGTTTGAATTACGAAAATCAGCTGTAAATATGTTGCTAAGGATAAAAATTTGAAATTTATTCATTTCCATGACGGTAAACAACTATTGGATTTTTATGACTTTGGAGAGCCCTTTGCAAAATTAAATTACTAGCGCAGTTTCACATCGAAAAGAGCCCAAGTGCCTCCATCTGGTAGGGAAACTAGACGTTAACATTCGTATGGAAATCGCATCCGCAGTTAGTGATACAACATGAAAGAGTGGGTGCTATTAGGTGGATGTCATTGAGTCTGCAAAATGTAGCGCCTCTAACGCAGCATTAGTAGAAAAAAGTAATAGAGTTTTTACAAAAAAAAAAAAAAAAAGAAAGAAACAGCTTTGAGAAAAAATGTATTTGAACCTCATTAAGAAGTACTCAAAGGGATTTTTAAAATCTATTCGCCTTGACCATAGTTCATTTCATCCGAACAACAATCAACAACAAACAATAGGATGGGAATCGCAAGTATAGTTCGTCTCAGAAATGATCTAAGCGTGTTTAAATTAACGAGGTTCGACTGTGTACTAATAATTGACCCGTGCGAAGCATTTGCGCTCGACAGAAGAAATACAAAACAAGTTTTTAAAGTAATTTTGTGAATAATAGCGACTTTTTTGCTCATTTTTCACTGATAGCAAAACATCTTTAAAATGAGAACCTACTTTTGAAGTTTGATGACGTATTAAGCGTACCCACATAAAACTTAAAAAAAAAAAAAAAAAAACGAAATATGATATGACGATCCACCATGTTAAAATAAAGGGGTTTTTTTTCTGATTTCAATGCAACAACACGACACAACTGTGACTTAGGAATCTGCCCCAGCGAGTAAAGATTATATATTCATGGAAATTTGGATCAGAATTCAGATGAGGAAAATCAGTCAGTTGAAAACTTTATTTTCTGCCCTATGGACGCCAGTCCCTTAGCACCTTTGGCACTCAACCCGGCTCTCAACGCTACGACCAAACACTGAAGCAACCATCGTGATGCTGCTAAGAGAACCGGAGTTCTTCTGAAAACATGACGTCACACCATTCCTGTTTCCAGGTTTGTCGTTGATCACACTTCTGAATTCTGTGATTCAGTTTCAAAGGTAGCAGGAACCAAAAGTAGCCAATTGACATACCATGCTGCTTAAAATATAGTAATAGTGTTCGTGCCGTCCCTTGTTGCCTTGAAAATGACCCTATTTCTGACTTCAAGGCTGGCGACGTGGCAGTATGTTCCATTTAGGACCCACGGGCAATATGCCCGACATCTCCGTCTTAGTATCAGCGGATCACTGAGTTACAGCATCGGTGTTTCTTATGACCCTTCTAAACCTGGGGAGTCCATATTTGGTCAACAGTCATAGGAGCTCGACCGACGATCCCAGTGGACCCCGATTCAACCTGTATGAAAGTCAAAAACATACTGGTAAGCACTTGTCCTTCATACACGAGGTATTGCAACAACTTTTTCCCCACGTAAACAATACTCAAATGCAATTTGTGTGTGAGGAATCAGCTACTCAATTTATTTAATTAAACACATTGTTGGTGTCACTTCCGCCGCCTATTTTACGTGAATGCGTTGAAAATCTAAGCATTTGCATATCACACCATCTTCTTTCTCTCGTGGAAATTTTCAGTGTTTCGCTCGTCGCCCTCTCGGGTGTTACAAAATTTAATAGCTAGTAGTGTTATAAATTGTGCAAATCTTGTGATGCTTCAAAATAAAAAAGATGAGATTTTTTAAACTTTTAGAAATTTGAGTTTTCTGGTTCAAAGTTGCACAACACTTTTATTTAAGCAATTTTACACTATATTTATGACATGATTCATAGTTAACTTATGTGGCTGAATAAATTTGAATTACGGATATTATTCATTTCAAAGAGTTTTTTAAAATTATACTCTAAATTATTAGAATAAACAAGTATTTTTTTAAATAAATTTATCGTGTAACTATTAACAAATATAAAAAACTCTAAATTTTAAATCTTGATATCAAGACTTTTGCCGAATTTCTTTACAATCACAAATTTAAAAAATAAAAAATATTTAAATAACACACATAAGGAATTAACGGAATCTCCTCAAGCATAATTAGTCAGTGAAATATTTTAATTACGTAAGAATTTTTTTTCTCAAGAACTCTTGTTCTTTATTCAGTTTCTAAAAACATGGTTTGAATGGGAAAATTTCTGAACTGAGAATAGGAATACGTTAGTCGTAAAAAGGATTCATTTTACATAATTTAGTATGTAATGGAAGTACTAAAAGGAGTAGTTTTAATCTTTCGTACTAAAAGGAGAAAGAGAAGAAGACAATGGATGCGCAAATGCTACATTGCTTCTAGTGATCATTAAGAAAGCTACGCATTTATGTACGCAACTGTGTTAAAGCTATTTTTTAACTCTGGTCTGTTCTATTAATTATCTTTTGTATTAATTACTAGTGATACCCGCATGGCTTTGCCCGTAGTAGAAAATTATTTTCGCCAGTATTTTTACAAATAATAGGTGATGAATTTCTCGTTTATTTTGCTATGTTCATTTGCTTGCCTATGTTACGGTTTCCCGTTATGATAATTCCGTAATTTATTCGCCCATGTTGTGATAATTTGCTCGGTAAAATTTTCCTAAAATTGGAATATAAAAAGAACGAAATCCAATTTTCGAAAAATCGCTTCGAGGTGCTCCAACTCCTGCTACAAACTAATTTTGTACCAAATTTCATGAAAATCGGCCGAATGGTCTAGGCGCTATGCGCGTCACAGAGGCCCTGACAGATATCCAGACAGAGATCCACACTGCAAAATATAATTGTTGTTTTTATAGTAATATACTACTTTTTCCTACAGTTTAATACTGCTCTGCCAAATAACAAAGAAAAACTGTAAAATGATTTTAGATTACGCAAACCGATGCGCAAAAGGTGTTTCTTTCATACGGGAACAGAAACTAATGAATTTAAGATATTGGCAGCCATGTTTTTTGATGATTCGGGTGTGCTGAGGCAGGACTGCTCAACTGTAATCCATGTTAAAGGTAAGTGCTGATTATATTATTCATTCCCTTTTCCTCAAAACATAGTTTTCTTTATCATCGAGAATGTATGTAAAATAACAGTTTATTTTGAAATCGCAATTCGTATCCCAATATTCGTTGATGCTGACTTTGCAATTTCTTATAGTTGCTAAGTTGCAGCGATTGCTTTCTAGCAAAAATCTGAGTAGTTGTTGTGATTCTGAATATTTTACTGCACGTGTGATAGTTTTTAAACATTTTCTGAAACTCAAATTTTATTTAAAAATAAATCAATTACTTTCTTGATCGTATTTAAAGTTATTAGAACATTAAACTTTGTGTACGATTACATTTTGTGTTATATACTATGTCCGTACTTAAAATTTAAATTTTTATGTTCTCTAGTGAATTTTTAACATATCGCGATTGACTTCTTTCTTCTGTTTTTTTTTTTCTTTCTTATGTTCAGTTTTAAATTCTTTAACATTTTGCATTTAACTATTTTATTGAAAAACTTTACGTTATAGCATCAGTAGTTTTTATGCTGAATTCGATGAATAAAATGAAAATAAATAAAATAACAACGTGACAGAGAGACATGCAAACAGTATACAATTTACTGATATTTTTTGTTGAAGAATTTGACACTGTGGAAATACAATACTCTGTCTGAACGACTCAAAATTCTCTGAAATCTGGAGCCAGCTTTCATACTTATCGGTCGAAAGTAAAATAATAATAATTGAAAAAATCATCAATAAAGAACTCAAAAAAAAAAAAAAAAAAACCTCAAAAAATAAGCATCTTAAAATACAAACACGAAACCCTTGTGTTTTAAAAGTTTTATATTTGCGTCAGCAGGAAATCAAAGTTTTACTTCAGAAAAATTGCACTAGAACCATTGAAACTTGGGAACGTAAGAATAATTTTAGAAACTATATTTAAAGGCACTCGATTGGAGGTCACGGGAAGTCTCTATGACCTCCCCAAAAATGCCATATTGGGAAAATTTTGTCTGGCTATTCGGCAAATTTGGGGACATAATTGTAATGTTGCAATTTTTAAATTTTCGAATGACCAAATTTCATTAGATATTGTACTTAATTGTGCATACTTAATGTGTGCATTCACCAGTATTTTATTAATCGGCAAATATTTAAGTTCCATTTGGCAAATTGAGATTATACGTCTTCCCAACATATTTAAGTTCAGGCCGTGCCTGGCTATATTTTAAAATTTTCGGCTTTTCATTTCTGATCTGGCAGTGTTTCGTTCTCGTCAAAATTACAGCTTTTAAATTTAAAGTAGAATATTTACATTATTATGCATTGTTTGTCATATTTTATTCGCTTTGAAGGACATGCTCATTTAGAAAAGTGGATGCTCGAGAACTACAGTAGAATTTGAAACTCTTATAACCTTGAAACTCATCAGTTTCCTTACATTTTAACTTTTAGAACACTTTGAGTCTTAAATTTTGGCATCAACATGTTCAGGATGAAGACAAAAAGTATATTATAAATAATGAAAAGTGTGATTCTGTACTTCACTGTCTTTCACTAATTATCAAAAGTAAAAATATGTCAGATTGTTATCCGTGTAAAATGAAAAAATCGGAGAATTTCGTTTAAACCTGTAACGGAGATTCAAGCCAACGTCCGGTAAGATCTTTTGCATTTGAATACGATGGGTTCCTTAACAGTTGAGTACTTTAAAGGGGGGGGGGAATTATTTTCACAATAATAGACGATTTTTCAAGAAACTCTCCAGTTTATTTCTTTAAGAAGAAAAGTGAGGTTTAAGAACACTTTGTCAGGTTTCAAAAGATAAGAGAGATTTGTGGCAAAGCTCCGATAACGGAAAGGAATTTCTGAACTCCCGGTTTGAAATTTACATTAGCGACCAAAGCATAAGAATCGAAAAAACCAACAAATCCTCTAGCTAACAAAGTAGCGTCATAGAACACTATAAGTTAACATTAATGAATGGAAACTTTTGAATGAATCGAATGTGCCTCAGCAGTTTTGAGCCGAAGCAGATATGTACTTCCACTGCTTACGGACTAGAGCGGTTTTAAAAGGAAAAACCAAACCCTTTTTTGAGCTTTTTGGGGGAAGAAAGCCATCTATTAAACAAAACCTATTTTGAGCTATTTGGGGGAAAGAAAGCCATCTATTAAACACTCCCGGGATTTTTTTGGCTGCATTTCGTATATTGGACTTCCAAAACAGAAAATAAACAAATTGGATATGAGAACTCAACAAGGAGTCATGGTAGGATATGCGTTTCATACGAAAGGTTACAGAATTTGGGATCTCAAAAATCGGGAAGGGACAGAAACGCTGAATGTTAAATTCGATTAAAATAAATTCTGGGCGACCCCCCCCCCCCCCAGGAACGAGAAACAGAGGGACACAGTTTTATTTCACTACTGAGTAAATCTGAAGTAGAAGAATATCCTGAAAATCATAAAATAGTATATTGAGAATTAAATGGGTTAAAGAAAGTCCAAGGCAAAATAAAGAATGCAGGGATAAGTATTATTCTATTAACACGACGGTTCTAAAGTCCGAATCGTGAAGCCGAGGTTTATTGTTCTAAAAATAACATTGAATATGACACAAAATATTTTAATTTCACTTGTGATGATAATTCAAGAAAAGTATAGGATTTTTATGAAGATAGGGGGGATAATTCAAGTATGCTAGAAGCTAACATTTCCGAGATTTAAAATTGGCAAAACGGAATGGCTCAAGAAATTCAGGTGATATGAGAAAAAAACGTTTACGTATTGGTTCCACTGAATGAAAGTTTTAGAAAGAAAAAAGGGTACAGATGGTTTTTTTTTATTTAAAACAAATGAGCAGAATGAAATAATGCGCTTCAAGACCAGACTGGTAATTTTAAATAACCACCAGGTGGGGGGGGGATACTTTTCGCAAGTGTTCTCTCTGGTAATTTCCTTTCCTTTGATTGAAGCTTTCTTTTGAATTTTTGTGTATAAGCTACATTGAGTCCATTTCCATGTAGATGTTTGCAATGCGTATCTATATGCGGATGTAAAAGAGGAGATTTGTGAGATAACCTGAAAGGTTTGTCCATCCCTGAAATCTAAATTTTGTCTGTAAATTGAATAAATCATTGTCATTCTGATACAGATTACGCCTCGAATCACGACGACCGGATTTCAATGGGGGGGGGATGGAAGCGGAGTATATTTCAATTAGTGAATAATCTAAGGATGTGGGTTAAAGGAATTTTAAATCAATTGGCTACGAAAAGAGTTCAGAATTTTAGAATGTCACAGTACAGAGTACTATTAATCAATCTAGTTGCAAGTGGATAAGAAGAAGAAACAAGAAGTAAAAAGTCACGATCAAAATACAACAATAGACAAAAATTCCGAAAACAAAAACAAAAACACAAATTGCATAAAAGGCGGAAAATGTAAACGTAAGGCCCGTTTAAGCCACAAATAAGATAAATAAATACCTTTACATTTTCCGCCATTTATGCAATTTGTGTTTTTGTTTTTGTTTTCGGAATTTTTGTCTATTGTTGTATTTTGATCGTGACTTTTTACTTCTTGTTTCTTATTCATTCTGTTATTGTTTGATTTTGTTTATTTTCATTTGTTTTGGTTTTGCTTTTGATTATGTCTCAAATCAATAGGTTTGCCAATCTTCGGATTAAGAAATTTCGTTTTTTGAACCATTTAAAATTTCTTCAAGAGTGTAGGCGCAAGAAAATTATTCCGAAGTTTATTTCTTTGAAATGTAATTTACCACGTTCTGTAAAAATTGACAAAGTAATCTTTCGGTCGAAATTGGCTTTACTCAGAGCTTCGATCCAGGAAACTAGGAAACATTTATCGTTTATTGAACGTGAACTTTATGATTTACATCTTTCGGTTTCTAATTCCATTCCCAACTTTAACATTATTGACAGAAATTCTTGGTATAGAACCCTTCGTTCCTCTGATAAACATCAAATTGTTTTGAAAAAGAAATTAGCTATGCTTTGTAAATCTTCTCATGTCGTTCCTCTTGATAATTTACCTGTTGTTAATAAGAATGTTGTTGTTAATCTTTCTAGCGTTCCATTAAGTAATTCTCAAATTGAGGCTCTAAAATGTAATGATAATTTTGCTGTGAGTGTTAATCCTTCTTTTTCAAAGCTTATTGCTCCTGTTGAGAAAGCTTTCAAATTTAGTGCCTTAACTTCCTCTCAAAAAGATTCGATTCGGCATCTTATAGCTTCTAATATTGACTTTAACTCGAAAATTTCTAAACCTGTATTTGCTAATACTGTTAGCCGTTCTGTTAAAGACTTAGTTTCGAATTCTGATCTGGTTGTTACCAAAGCTGACAAGGGTGGCCAAATTGTTGTTCTTGACAAATCATCTTATGTTGATAAAACTAATGATTTGATTTCTTCTGGGCCATATGCTGAAATTTCTAAAGATCCTAGTGATAAAGAGTTAAAAACTATTGCATCTGCTGTCAAGTCTGTTAAGTCTATTCCTTCAAATGTTAAACGCTCTGCTGTTCCATCTATTGCTAATTGTGCTAGATTTTATGCTTTACCTAAGGTGCATAAAGCTGGTATTCCTTTCAGGCCGATTGTTTCCAATATTGGTACGGCTTCGCACAAACTTGCAAAATATTTAGTCTCTGTGTTTTCTCCCCTTAGGAGTCACAATTTATTTACTATTAAAAATTCTGTTGAGTTTGTTAAAAAAATTCATAGTTTCGTTCCAAATAATTCTTTTATGGCTTCTTTTGATGTTAACTCTTTATTTACGAACGTTCCCATCGAGGGTTCATTGTTATGCCTTCGTAGAAGACTTTCTGAATTTCATTTCACCAATACGGAAATTGAGGATTTAATTTTCCTTACCCGTACTTGTCTTGAGCATTGTTCTTTTGTTTTTGATGGGAATTTTTATATTATGTTAGATGGTCTGGCTATGGGTAACCCACTTAGCCCCATTCTTAGTGATATTTACATGCATTATTTTGAGGTTAAGCTGTTCCAAAAACTGCAGTTCCAATTTTATGTTCGGTATGTTGATGATTGTTTTATTCTAATGAACCAGAATCAGTTTGAGAGTGATTAGGTTTTATCTATTTTAAACTCCATTGATCCTCATATTCAGTTTTCATGTGAGAAAGAACGGAATAATTGCATTTCCTTTCTTGATGTACTTGTTTCTCGTACTGAAATTGGTTTTGAAACTACTGTTTATCGCAAACCTTTTGCTGTCTCTTTACCTCCTCATAGACTATCGTCTCATCCTCCAAATCAAAAATATTCTGCTTTCAATTCTTTTGTTTATCGCGCAATTAATATTTGTTCTTCGTCGGAACTTCTTAAAGTGGAACTTAATTATCTTAAAGCTGTGGCAATTGATAGAGACTATCCGCCAACTTTGATTGATTCCATTTATAAAAAACTTTCAAATAAATCCCAAACTAATGTTCTTAACCGAACCTTCATCAGAAAGAATTTGGTTGTTTTGCCATTCTTTCCATCTGTAACTATCAGGTTGCTAAGATTCTAAAACGTTTCCAATTCCTGGTGGTGTTCTCTCCTATTAATAAACTTTCATTCTCTTCTCTTAAAGATCCTATTCACCCTCTTAATTGTTGTGGAATTTATAGAATTAATTGTAGTTGTAAACTTGCCTATATTGGACAGACTCGGCGTGCTTTAAAAATTCGCTTGGAAGAGCATCAAAATTATGTGAAAAAACAACAATTAAATAAGTCTAGTATTGCTCAACATTGTTGGGATTCGAATCACTCTTTTGATTTTAACTCTTATCAGATTATCCAAAAATGCCCCAATTCATCAGATCTTGACTTTTGGGAATCCTTTCATATTTTGAGGAACAGTTCTAACTTAGTTAACGATCTTAGTGCAGTTCCATATTTTTCTAACATTTGGCTCCCATATATTTAATACTGTCCCTTCCCCATTCCCCCCCCCCTTTTTCCCACTCATTTTTCTCTATCTTCCTTTGTTTATTTTTACCTTTTTGTCTTGATTGACACCCCCCTCCAATTTTCTTCTATTTATCTTTATTTTTTCCTTTTTTCGAATATTTTTTGTTTCTGTTTATTTTATTTCTTGGTTTTCCATTCTGCTTTTCCTTTCTTGCGGTTCACGGTTACTGACAATTTCTTTTCTTTTTGTTTAAGCTTCGGCTTAATCCTTGTCCAATTGAATTCTTTCTTTTTGGGTTCGTACCTAAGAGAAAGCTCCTGGCCTTTGCTTGCATTCCTATTTGTTCCTGATCGGTTTATAACTTTGTCATTGGTGTTTGGCTAATCCGCTGTTTTTATCTTTTAAGCTGCATGCTTATCTGCTCTTGGCTTTTGTCGGATGTCTTTTCATCCATAAGCTCATTATTTTTTGCATTGAAAAAGGCGTTCCCTGTAACGCCGAAACACGTGTCTGCTGTAATTTACAAATTTGTGCTTCTACTTACGTTGTTTGGTCTGACTTTACTATTCAGCACAAAGGTATTTATTTATCTTAATAAAACATATATTTAGCAGCAGTTAGCTATTTTTATGTAAAAGTGTTTTATATTTCTTTATTTGTCGCTTTTCATAGCCTAAAACATTATTTTTGTTGTTGAAAAACTTTAGAAAAGGAACAGATTTCGTATGTAGGCTGATTTCTACAACGTACATACAGAATCAAATGCTTTACTTTTCTATATTGTTCTTCAGCTGTAAAAGCAGTGATTTCGACTATGAAAAAAGACAACGATAGGGTGAAAAACCCTTTTGCATAAAAATTGAAAACTTTATTTTATGGTTTACTGCTGTTAATTTTACTGTACAAATCATTTATAAAACCGTATACTACTGCTGCTTTTATGGCGCAATTCAGTTGATTCCGCAGCATAATACTGCTAACTTTACAGTTTGATACTGTTAATTTTGCAGGGCAATTCCGTTACAAAACAGTATATTACTGTTAATTTTACATATTATCTCTATTAAATTTACAGGTCGTCATTCCTAAAACAGTATATTACTGCTAATTTTACAGTTTGATACTGTAAGTTTTACAGGGCAGTTCTATTAAAAAGCAGTATATTACTGCTTATTTTACAGTTTGATACTGTAAGTTTTACAGGGCAGTTCTATTGAAAAGCAGTATATTACTGCTAATTTTATAGTTAATCATTGTTAATTTCACAGGGCAACTCCATTAAAAGACAGTATATTACTGCTAATTTTACAGTTTATCGCTGTAAATTTCACAGTAAAAGTCTGTTATAAAACAGTATATTACTGCAAATTTTACAGTTTAGAATTGTAATTTTTGCAGTTTTTCTTTGGAATTTGAAATGCCAGTATTTTACTGTAAAAACAACAGCTTTTTTTTGCAGTGCAGACATCCAGACAGACTTTCAGCTTTATTATTAGTAAAGAAAGTAAACCCCTTTTACAAGCATTCATTTACAAAAAAATTGAGACTGAATTACACCACTTCATCCAATAATACTACGAGGGAATGGATACTCATTAAATAATAGTTGGGCGAAATTTTTTTGAATTAAAACACGTGTTTTAATATGAGGCAGTTAAAAGCAAATGGAAAAACAGTGCTAAAACTTAAAATTTGAGATAATCGGTATGGATGATAGAACCTTCCCTGCTATAGGATAGTACTAGGAGCAGTAGTAGGTGCTGCTATACAACATGATTTAGGGGGGAAATTCAATGAAAACCCACCTAGACTAGAACTTCAAACCGTTTTACTTAAAACTTTGAAAAGTACACTTCCGTTCCTTTGCTTCTCACTGCCATCATCATATGAGGCAGTGAGAAGCAAAGAAGCTTTCATTGGATTTTCTTTCTAAATCATGCTATACAGCAGCACCTAGTAGGGCTACTAGTACTATCTCTTGCTCCGAGACAGAGGAGAGGTTCACCTACTATTTGTACTGGTTATCTCTAAATTTTTAATTTTGCCACTTACATCCCTTTGCTTCTCATTGCCTCATATGATTCATTAAAAAGTTCACAGAAACATTTTTAATAATTATATAAAAACGGAAGGTGTTACAGATTGCCCGTGAGCTCTCCTCTATAAACAAAACTATAATTCAACACAGGTATCAAAGCCATTGTGGAAAATTCAGGATTGAGCATCTCGAACCCCGTTTTTTACTTGTTTTAACCTGCCAGCAAAATACTCACACCAGGAGGGAATATATATATATATGTATATATATATATATATATATATATATATATATATATATATATATATATATATATATATATATATATATGGAAACTGCTGGTCTGTCTAGTTTCTTCAAGTAACCTTCTCTTGCTGCTCGAGGTGTTTCGCAATTATTAGTCTTTGTCAATGATTAGACTATTCTTGCCAGAGTAGCTGCAGTATGAATGTTTTTCTCATGAGGCAACTGCTCTCGTGGTTAACCGAAAACTTTTTGTTTTTTTTAATCAAACGCTGAGACACTGTTGCTAAATGAACTAAAATACATGAATAAAGCCGTTACATAATATAATTGCTGAATTTGAAGGAAATTGGTAGTGTGAGAAAAAGTCTCACACGCCAGTTCTCATGTTACTCATTTTGATGCTACTTCCTGAGGTTTTACTCCATTCACGTTTAGAATTTGAAATCTTGTAGATTGTTTTTCATCCGCCCAAACAGATAAAAAGTCAAATCAGAGCTGTAAGATACGTGAGCTCTTAACAAATATCTTCTCGCCTCCTCCGATTATCAAATGTTATTTTCTTGGGAACCCTCTTCACACAAACTTTGTGACGTCTCAAGTCAACAACTATCTCTTGTATAGTTGGAGACAGCCAAACGAGACGTTCATAGTTGAGACGAGACGTTGAAGCAATAATCTGAGCTGTAACGCGTCTGTCTGAGTAAATCAGCTCATCAGCACGTTTTCGATTAGAGTCTATAAGTGATGTTGTCGCCGCTAGTTCTTCCGTTTATCCGCAATTTTGGTTTTTCCGTTTAGTAAAACACTTCTTAAGTATCATATATAGTTCAATAGCTATAAAAAGAAAACAAAATACAGAAAGAAGCATTATTTTTCATTACACTCTCGTAATTAAATATTTATATAGATTAAACTGCTTAAAAGAAAGAAAACTGTGGTAGTGAGGTAATTGCATATTTAGTTAAAGGAAAAGAAATGAAGACATTTTAAGAAAAGTTGAGAATTTAGATTGAACATACAATGCAAGAACTTTATGATGAGAAACCTTTTCCGATTGTAGCATTTATGTTTCAAGGAACATGCACTACATCAGCATAACAGTGAATAGGTTTAGGCATTTACTTTATTAATGCATGAATATACCTTAATAACAAAGAATAAAAAATTGCCTTCATTTAAAAACTAATTCGCGGCAAGCTTAAAATGTTATAGCATGTATAACTTTAATGGTTTTAGTGAAGCTATTTCTCTATTTTATTTTTGTCACAATTAAATGAAGTTATACTCGCCTTTTATTACACTAGAGGTTCTCAAATATTTTTTGAGTTTATTTAACATTTTAGACCTAAGATTTTCTAATGCGCTCTTAAAAAACCAAATCCAGTGGCACGACAACCCATGGGGGCCAATGTCTACTGTGCCCATCTCAGCCATCCTGACTAAGAGCTCTAGGGTGCTAGGCATATTTTCCGGTTAGGAGGTCAACCAAACGCGGTACCCATAGGGTTAAGTTCCCAAGCACGCTTATCGACCCACTGACGGATGAACGGCTGAGTCGACCATGCCCGATGCAGGGATAGAACCCGTACATGTGGCATGGAAGCGCGAAGCGCTACCACTGAGCCACTGGGCTTCCTAATGCGCCCTTACCTAAGTAAAAGTACGACAAATTGAAACTGACAAAATAAATAAAGCTTGTATCCCTGGCATTGCACAGGTCGTATTGTAATGCAAGGGCACACGAAAAATGCCAAAAGTTTCATTATTAGTAATTCTTTTTAAAGTTAGCTAAAAAAAAAAAAAAAAAGACGAAACCATCGACTATGGTAAAGACAAACAAAATTATCAGCATTTCAAGCGTTCGAACGGAAATAAAAACTGCGGCTACAAAATTCTTGCTTCGATGACGATTGTATGACATCAAGTGAGTTCGAAATAAATTATAAAAGTTGCGTGCCCCGTACCAATACAAAGAATCCGAGGAAAAATACCTTGCAATATTCCAAGATTAAAAAACCTTTTTTTATTTCATATTTACCTCAAGATAAATCTGAACGTCTTCTACCATTACTTGGTTGCTGATGATAAGTGTAATGGTCCTCCAAGCGCTCATAATTGCTTTTGAAGGGTAATTTCTTAAGAGGTGGTCACGTCATCTTTTAATGTCAGCACTTTCTTGTGTTAAGAAGAGCAAAAATGAGTTTGTTTGAACTCGTGTTTTTTTCTTTTTAGTTTGTGCATTTATCTTTATTTTAGTGTAAATACTTGCAGAATACAAATGTAGCTCACTGTGGTTTACGCATTTTATATATCATGATAAAGCTTTAGAAATACTGTGTCTGTTACACTAAAATAGCAGGTCATATGAAGAATAAAAGGTATAAAATTTCATTGAAGTATTGTATTAGATTCAAAAAAAGTATTAACAATTTATTTTTAATTTCGACATAAATTTCGACTCTAAACGATGTCTGATCAAAATAATAGCGAACCTCAAACCAATTTAAATTCATAAGAAATTAAAATATTTAACGAATGTTTTTGCAAATTGATTGAACACATCTGTTTTAAAACACTTTACTAAAGTTTCATTCTTAGCACGAGATATTAAAATTACATTTTAAAAATGAATAATTTCATAACACTATTACTACGCAATGATGAATAAAATCAATTCACCAAATATGTGTGCATCATACCCAGTGTTGGATTTACCTATAAGAGGAAAAAGCTATAGCTTAGGGCCTCCACTTTGTTGGGGGGCCCCAACTCCCAAAAATTTCACGATTCGATCCTAATAAATGAAAAGTATTTGAAAAATTAAATTTTATTTTCATGTGCTTGGAAACTTTTAAAAGAAAATAAAGTTATATTTCTAGAATTTTAAAATTTCAAACAAATTTAAAGAGGGTGTTGGATGCCAAATTTAGCTCATTGCTACATGGTGAATCAAAAATGTAAAAACTACGGTTTTCACGTTTCTGCAACAAAATGGATTGAGATAATTTTGTGTGCTTCATGCCTTGCTTATCAATCCCGAATTATGTATTTGGTAGTTCTTTTGTTACTGCTTGCTTTTATCTTACTTCCACTGCATAGTGTGATTCTGTTTAGAATGAGAAAAAAAATATTACACTACCTCTGCTTTTTTTCTTTCGTTTTCTGCACTACTTAGGGGTGCCCACCTAGGGAGGGGGGTCAAGGCGCTGACTGCGCCATTGAAATTTTTAGGGGGTGTTTTGAGGGGTATTTTTTAATTTTTTGTAGGGGGCTCTTGATTTGGGATGTGTCTTCGCGATATTTAGGGGGTGCGCTCTTGCTCTTGGCGGGGTGGGCACCCTTGGCACTACTTGTAGTTGAAATAAAATGTTGTGATGAGAAGCTTATAGTTTATTTTTTAGCATTTAAAATAAGGTCAGTTGGGGTAAGTGCGGTCTTGGGGCAAGTGCGGCTTAGGTTAATAATCAGACACCGGGAATATCTGCAAGGCTGCTGCCATCTGGGTAGCTTGGTAAACGTTATTACTTTGCACTGCGTGCGTTAGATCGCGCTACTTGAATGGTAACTCTATTCCCTCCCTCGTTTCCTAACTTTTCTCATTCCCACTTTTACAGTGTCATGTTGTTATGGTTCGAGAAATCATCGTTTCTTCTGTTGTTGTTCTCACTTTTCCGTGCTTCCAAAACGTAAGTACAACTATTTCATGTCTACTTTTCGTATTTTTAAAGCTGAGATTCATTATTTTTTACTTTAAAATTAATTAATATTAGGGCTGCACTTGCCCCAGAAAATTATACGACTGGGAAAGTGCGGCCCGAAAAAAAGGGGAAAGTGCAGCCTCGCATTTTTTGGGGCTGCACTTTCCCATTAATATGGCAATGTTATTTTATGACAGATATAATTTGCTTGCAACGATTTAATGAAGCAATGTAATTAATTTTTAAACCCTGCATCATTGTCTAACTAACAATAAGTGTCACTAGTCTATATTGTTCCATTTTTTTTAATATATTTTTATTAAAAATGGTGCGGAATTACAAAAGAATAACGTCAAAAGCTGGCTCCTGCCGTCGGTAGGAACTTTCTGCTGCTTGCGAAGCGATACGTTCAGGTACCCTAACATGTAAAGGTGCGAGCCGGCATTTCAAAATCTCGCGGGCAACATTACAGGATCATCTGAAAGGTCAGCGTGGAGTGAAGTCCAAAACGATAGGCCGGCCAACTGCAATATCTGTTGCAATAGAACACATGATTGCCGACAATCTGAAGCACTGACGTTAACGAAATCCAAGACGACGACATTGTATCAATCCTTCCAAATCCCTCTTCAGATCATAGAGGAAATTTGATATTCCAAATAACGTTTTCAGAACATAATATAAATCAAATTGTTAATTACTATACTAAGTGCACTTATACAAAAAAATATGTTCAAGTTCGCCAAAGACATGTTACCTTTTGTCAGTTGTATAGTTACCTTTTGTATTATTAATATTTTATAAGTTCGTTGATATTCAAGTTCAAAGATTATTCCTTGATATGCAAGTTTTGTTTTTGTTTTTTAAGCTTATTAGCATAATAAAAGTTATCTTTCATGTTCCTTATTTAATTTAAAATAAAAAAATTCATAATTTTGTTAATAATCCATTGTTCCTTGAACGTTCTTCATTTTATATTGACAGGTTTTGTTAGGAAAAATATAATTACTTCCCAATGAATAGGTGAAAATAAAAATAAAAAAATCGTTTTTAATTAGGAAAACATACTCAATTGATTGCACTTGCCCCTTATTTTCTCAAACAGTTTTTAAACAAAATTCAGATAGGTGATGCTCTTGCCTCACTTTTATTGAGAAAGTGCGGCCCTAAAGAACAATAGTTTTTTTTTTTTTTTTTCATTTTTTACCTGCAATGATTTTAACAGGCTCATGTCTTGGAAAACACACTAAAACATGGTAACATACGAAATAAAAATTAAAAAATTTGTATCAAGTCTTGTAATGTCTAGACCTTCATAAAGTCGAACTGTACAATTTAAGGGCTGCCCCCCAACTCACCTTAGCTGTTTCTTAAAAAATTGGAACATTTTTGAAAAACTATACAATTAAGCATTAAAACTTCAGAGACTGAAAAGGGTGAATAAGGTGCTTTAATAAATTTAATTACTCTAGAGTCCTTGAAAATAATTTAATAAGTCTATAGTAATAGTTTCTTGATAATGAAGCTTCGTGAAAATTGTTTCAATTTTATTTCTCACCAGGGGTATAAGTTTGAGGTTTCCTGAATGGTTAAGGTGGTAATAGTATTAAGTTTTCCTCTCTCGTTTCCTATTTTCTAAATCTCAACACGTTTTCTTTTAAAGCATTTTGTGCTTTTTTTTTTCTAAAAACCATTTTACATTTGGTTCTACGTTTTGCTTATCCATTGAATAGGAGATGATAAAAAACTAACTATTATTAAAGCCGATGTGACCAAGTGACGATGGTGTATCTTTTCATCTCCCTCGCTCTTCCTCTCTGTCTGTTAATGTGAAAGATTTTTCAAAGCAAAATAAATTTTTAATTTTATTAATCCTAGTTTGCAAAAGAGAGTATAACTTTAAAACCTTTTGTTTACCTATTTTTATCGGATATTTTTGCAGTGCCGATTACCCATTATTGGGCTTCAAAATGTAGAATTTTACATTTA
This sequence comes from Uloborus diversus, assembly GCF_026930045.1. Lineage (NCBI taxonomy): Eukaryota > Metazoa > Arthropoda > Arachnida > Araneae > Uloboridae > Uloborus > Uloborus diversus. Next base: position 149,621,888 of record NC_072733.1, read on the forward strand.
TTTTTCGAAATTTTTCACGACACGAAAGAGAAACAACCAGACCCTAAAATTGGGGATGTTCTACATCAAAAATAAAGAGGGTATCTGCATCACTCCCCCCCCCCCTCTGATGTCGATCCAAAATAAGACAGTGGGAGTATTAAAAAACGAAAAAAGAAAGAACATATTGGTAGAGCAGACACACAGTAATAAAAAAACCTTACATAAATGACCTGTTTTGCCACTGACATGAAAGTTTTCAAAACTACAAAGGGGCATCCCATATCTCAAATAATTTAAGACCCCATTAAGTCTAAATCCTTCCCTGCATACCATATTTACGTAAAAAAGTAGAAATATATTTAAAAAATAATGCATCATTTAATTCTTCGCAATTTTCAAATGTACGTAAATATTAATAGAGGTTTTTTTTTTCTCTTTAATTTAGAAATGGTGCATCGTAGTAGTTTTCATCAAAGAAAACTACTGTAATTGTATTTTCCCCATAGACCATAAAAATTAATAAATTAAGAATTCGCTTCAAAGCTTTAGCAACATAATTTAAATTGATGTCTTTAATCCTGATGAAACGTTATGAGGAAGGATTGTTTTCAAAGACGATCTAAAATGTAGCCGCGTAATAGAGTAGGAAACAGATCTAATGGTAAAACAGTTATACTTTTGAAAAACTTGTTCACATTTTTACCTAGTTTTTAACACATTTAGACATTAAATCAATTATTGACATTCTATTTTTGTTTTGAGTTGTATTACACGATCGACAAAGTTACGGATTTTTTAAAATCGTAATATTTATTGTTGTTAAAAACGTATCTAAAAGAAAGTAATTGAAGTAATTTTGTATACTTATGCGTTGTGTAATATCGTCTATGGTAATTTCAACATAAGCTACAAATACATATCCCGATCTAAATTTTTGAATATCTAAAATCAATTTGTTGCTTCATTTTACAACTTCAACGTATATTATAGTCATTTAAGAACTAAACATTTTAGGATGAAAATTCCCAATATTATAACCACCAATCAATCTATTATTTTAGTTTTTAATGTGTCAGCAGTCTATGTTATTTGAAAAACAAGTTTTTTTTTTTACGATCTAATTTTTTAAAAATGTGTTAAATGAATATATTTTTACTGAGTAAGTTATGGAATGATATAGTTATTAAAAGAGCAAGTTCTTCACAAACTATACTACACTATAGTATTTCTTATCCGTTTAGCATTCACGACACAGTTTAAAAACTTAATTTTGATTTCGTCCTTTCACAATTTACAGCATAAATAATAACGCACTTTGAGTAGTTTGAATTTTAGCTATACACTGTTAAAACCGGAGGAGCCAGATAGGTGCGATTTTCCGCCTTAGGGTGCAAAGACGGAGCCATAGAGAGTCACAGAGGCTAGGAAATATTGTTCCGATATCTTTTAGCACCTCAGTGGATGAAAGAAGGTAATGAAGGGCCATCAGCTCACGCAGCAGCCAATAGCGACTCTTTTCCTCCGCAAAGGTGCCTCGCTCGCACATGCGCTGTGCACTCCGGGATAAGTTCAGTTCAGCCACTTTAATGGCGGACGACGATGCTGCAACGTAGTTGTTGATACATTAAATTTTCACATTGAATTGACAACTAAACTGGATTAAAATTCAACATTTCTGGGACAAACCTTCAAAACCTTGCGTAAGTACAGTCATTTAATCATGGTATAACATTTAAGGCTTTCCAACAGGCTTTTAGTGTTTTCATAGTCGAGTTTCAACAAAGTAAATTGAGTGCTACTTCTTGTTTATAGTTAACCGTTTTAACATAGTGATGTATGGCTTTTTCTATCATGTGTACTAATATATGCTGTTGCTTGCTTGTCGCGTCAGTGGTCTCGCGGATTTTCCCCAAAATGTTTATTGTTAGCAATACGAAATAATTAATAAGTAACCGTTATGAAAATTTAACGATGTAACTTAACTGCTACAGCAGATACCCTAAATGTCTTTATCTTCTCAATAAAATAGCTGCGTAGACGAAGCAAAGGAAAAAAAAAAAGACGCTTGGAAAAGAAATCTCTCTGTGTGTTTCATGCCATGACTCATTACGTAAAAATATTTCGTTGGTGTTATTTCAAAAAAAAAAAAAAAAAAAAAACGAATGCATTGTCTAGACGCGTTTATTATTATTTTTTTTCTGATTTCTGTTTCCAATGCTTTTTTATTATATGTGGGCTGCCAAAAATTTGTTTTGATTTTAATGTCAAAAAAGTTCCTATTTAAAAAAGAAAAAAGTGCTTTTTTAGATTACTTATGTTCAAATAGGATATTCAAATGTCGAACCATATATGTATACGTATCAATATGTTACTCTTGATTAAAATATTTTGAACGTTTATAAAACGCCTGCAATTTTTGAAACGATTTGATTTTTCCGTGATTGTAATATAACTGAAAAATGTTGAATGTGTCCGTAAATTATCCATAGATGCCTACATTCTTAATTTTTGGTATTATGCTGTAGTAAATGTCAATATCCATTTAAAACTACAGAGCAATCCAAGGGTTTATATGAGAGTTAGAACTCGGATAGAGGAATTGAAGTCATGAACGCTTCTAAATTATGTTGGAAAGTCTGAAATGTGATCAAATGCCTTAAATGACAAATTTTAACCCAAAATCAATTCAATGTGAAAAACGTACCAAGACTTTGTATATCATAAGCATAAACAATAAACACAATAATAATCAAAAATGCACACAATACGGGGGAGGGGGGGAAGAGGATCTACTGTAGAAATCAGTAACGGTGCCATTTATCTCTCTGAAGGTTCCTTCTTTTCACCGCCGTTGTCTGTCTTTTAAAAGGTGCCCGTTTTTCACCCTAATAAGAGGTGCGATTTCGGCTCCGTATTGGGTGTCGCTGGTGAACAAGCGTTTCACCCCTGAAAGGTGCCAAACGCAACCTGTAGTTTTAACAGTGTACTACTACGACGATAAATAGAAATACGCAATAAAACTATAAAAGTTTTGTTTAACTAAATAACGTATTGCAATGAATAGTAGTACTTTTAGTTTAGTATTCGTTTGAATTTGCTGAAGCTCGTGGCCCCCTCCTTAAAAATATCGTACCCCAAGGAAGCACACCCCGTAGGTTGAGAATTGTTGCACTGCCCCTTAATTTTTCGGATCTTTAAGACTGAAAACTTTTTAATTCGTGTTGTTCCCTTCTAAGTTGGGGAAATAATATTTTGCTTTCATTCAGAAATTATTTTTGGTAAAAATTATTTTAGATGAGAGAAAATATGTAAATCAATTGACGCAATATTTTTACATTACGCCATAAACATCAATATTAAAAGTAACACATAAAAGTCGTATGAAGAGAATCAAATAAAATAAATTAAAAAAAAACCCCGTAGCTTAACAGCATTATTTTAAGCATTAAAAAGTTTAACATTTCAGAAGTTGAATTTTAGTTAGTAATCTGCGTCTTGTCCAGTTTTATGTGCCGTTCTCCCCCCCCCCCCCCCGGCTGAATTTAGTAAACTGAATTCCTTCGTCAAAAGCAAATATTTCAATCTGATTCTTGCTTAAAAAACCTTTCAAATAAATCACTCTTCTGAAAGGAACACGAGATTGCTTTCAAAATTTAAAAAAAAAAAAAAAATCCCACTTCTTTATCATTATTTCAAGCATGCATTATCAATACTGAATCGTTTCGTATCCAGAAATAATTAATCATCTTAAAATCAAGTCCTGACCATACAAAGGATGATAAATGGTTTATTTAAATAATATATCACTTCCTTGCATTGCGTTGCTCTCTCTCTCTCTCTCTTTCTACTTTAATTAGTCTTCCTTTAATATTTAACCAACTTCCATTTCCCCTGTAATTCCCAACAAAGCTGATGGGCAAAACTAGGCGTACCAGCACGTTCTGTTCAAAAGAGAGTTTTGAATGGGAATAAAAGTGCAACTGCAGCTCTACGGCTTTAGTCTACTAAATAACAAAAGATGATTATTTAATTAACTTCAGTGGGGGACGTTTTTGTGCTTCATAGAAAGGCATTAATGCCCGTCTCACGGCAAGTGTGACCATTTGCAAAAATTTTGTAAGGAGAATAAAAGAGCTTTCAATGGAGTAAACGTTTTATTTTAATAATGGACATAATGTGAAAAATAGCTTCGTATTTTTCTTTCTTTCTTTTTTTTTTTGATACTTTTGGGTAGTAGCCAAAACTCTGAGAAGAAGCTAGTAAAAATCAAGAGAATTTTATATACTTTATGTAATGCATTAACGCTTGGCTTTCAAGGGATTTGGCAATTTCACGCAAATTGCTCTTAAGCGTTATCCGCTTAATATGGAGAATAATTTAATGCTTTGATAGGGATTTACCAGTCTCTACGCTCTAAAGAATGAAACTATCCTTGGTAAAAAAAAAATCTTTTCAATTATGTCAGACCCATGCGTGACAGCGAGTAATCAATTTGCATCATTTTGTTTCCTTAACTAGAATTTTATGATGAGGCCGATTTCAAGCGTTCAACTTTTGAAGGTCGCGCTGAAATTGAATATTAATCTGATATTAAATACATGATCACATAACGGCGTCGATATCCATGAGTGTCCGTTCGGAATTTTGTGGAAAGTTAACATACTATGAGGAAGAAAATATACAATATTTAGAAATCTTGTTTTACTTAAGGATGTGAGATGATAAAACGTATAAATTAAGTTATGAACATGATGTTCCAATGAAATATCCACAGAATAAAAAATGAAATTCGAAACAAGAAAGAAATCAGGGCGAATATATATTCGCCCTGATATATATATATATATATATATATATATATATATATATATATATATATATATATAATATATATATATATATATATATATATATATATTATATATATATATATATATATATTATATATATATATATATATATATATTATATATATATATATATATATATATATATATATATATATATATATATATATATATATATATATGTGTGTGTGTGTGTGTGTGTGTGTATGTGTGTGTAGTCAATTCGCGATAACTTGAATTTAAAGGGACTGACGAATAAACTTCGACTTATCGCAAGATCGACTTACCGCTAGTTTAGGTTTTCGACATTTAATATTAAAAACCATTGAATATTTTAATTAATATGTACATGTAACAGAAAAAATTACAGAACATAAAACTTTTTAAGAACAATATGCACAGTTTAATCAAAAATATTTAGAGAGAAAAAATCAAAAGCATGGTTTTGATTTCGATACCGCTGGAACCACTTGAGTAGAGCTGATTCTATTTCCGGAAAGGTGCACATCTTTATTTGTTTCAAATTCGTATTCATGGATTCTACCACTTCAGAAGTTTCTCTTTTTCTTTTAATATCATTGACAGATTACTTGCTTAGACATCTTTAATTGTAAAGAATACTCGCTCTGTCTCTCAGGAACTTATCAACAAATGGTAGAACTAAAGATTGAAAGGGAACGCATCTTAACTTAGGTCAGCATTTGAATGAAGGTACAATCAGTTAACTTGACAACTTGACAGCTTAAAAGCAAATTTGTAGACCAGCAACATGTCAAAGTGTAAACAGTGCAGTGGCAACAAAACAAAACAAGCTAACTCATTTCCGCACTTGTAACTCCTTTATTGCACGCTGGCTAAACTGGCGTTCTCCTTGCTTTAGAGGTCTAATGTGCAGGAATTCCAAGCGAAGGTGAATGATTTTTTCTCTCATAGTCACTTGTTTCTTCGTTTTTTTTTTCGTTCTTTCGAGATAAATTTCGAGTTATCTTTGAAAAAACTTCGAGCTAAAGGAAGTTTACATCGAGATATCGAGAATAATTAGCATGGAATTAAAGTCAAATCTGTCGGGACTTGATACAAACTTGGAGTTATAGTACTATTTGAGTTATCGGACTTCGAGTTATCGCGACTTGACTCACTGTTAAAAAAAATGTATTCAAAAATGAAACTCTGAATGTATTCATTTTTTTTTTGAATACAATTGATTCAAAAATGAGTAAATGTGGCATCAAATACAAACATACGAGAAATACGAGTCATGAAATGAGTACATGTGTTTCTCAAAATTGAACCTTATTGATTCGGAGCTATATTGAGTAATGAAAGTATTCAAAAATGAGTAAATTTTCATTATTTTTGAATACCCATTTTTAACAGTGTATACACTCCTGTTTGAAAATTGCAACACCTCGAAGGACGTACGCGAGTGAGCTCAAAATTGCAGAAAATGTAAACTAGGGCATGTTATGCAAATGATAAGAATTGCAGACCAGTAGCGCATGCGTATGCGGAGCAGCGCCCTCTGAACGGCGGATCGAACCGAATACAAATAGACGACTGTAACGAGGCGTGTATGATTATCGGTGGTTATATGCTAGAGTAAACGTTAACTGAATCTTTACTATGCCTATTCGACGAAAGAAAGCGAAATTTGAGCAAATTTCGGAGTTTGAACGGGGCAGAATCGTCGGCCTTCGTGAAGATGGATTGTCTTACCGTGCAGTAGCCGCTCGTGTGCAGCGTAACAGCAGCACAATCATGCGTGTTTGGAAGCAGTGGACGGACGAGGGTCGGACAGCTCGGAAATCCGGGAGTGTACCCCGAAATGTGACGTCAGCTCGCGATGACAGACACTTGGTTCGTATGGCGCTGACGGACAGCACAGCTTCTTCTAGACAATTGGCAGCACAGTGATCAACACCTACAGGTGTTTCATTGCGTGCTTCATCAATTCGGAGACGTCTGCTGTAGCGTGGGCTGCGCGCAAGGATTCCTTTATACAGGATTTCTCTCACGCAAAACCAACGCCGCCTACGGCTACAATGGGCCAATATGCATAGGAGCTGGCGTGCTGAATGGCAGCAGGACGTCTTTTTTGACGAATCCCGCTTCAATTTGTGGCACCATGATGACCGAATTCGTGTCAGGTGCTACGCCGGTGAATGACACATTCCGGAGCGCACTATCGAACGGCACAGTGGACGAACACCTGGAGTTATGGTCTGGAGTGCCATAGCATATCATGGACGATCACAATTGCTACGAATTGGGGACAATTTGAACAGTACCCGATACATAAACGAAGTTTTACAGCCCCAAGCTATTCCTTTCCTGCAAGGATTGCCAGTGGCTGTATCCCAGCGGGATAATGCCCGTCCACATGTCGCCAGGGCTGTCAAATCCTACCTTGATTCGCAGCAGGTACAGCTTCTCCCTTAGTCTGCATATTCCCCGGATATGTCACCGATTGATTATGTGTGGGATTTCGTTGGGCGGCGTCTCGCTCGTGATCCTTGTCCTGTTGCTTCGACAGACGAACTTTGGTTGCGCATACAAACAATATGGAATACTCTTCGCAGGCAGATATTCAAACTTTGTTTCACTCCATGCCGAGTCTTGTAGCAGCTCTTATTGCGGCGCATGGTGGCCACACAAAATACTAATTTCTATCTCTTTCTATTGTTCGTTTGTTTTGAAAATGTAATCATTTATTTGTACTATTGCCACTCAACTGTGTATTAAATTTCATTCAACTATGATGCTTCCTTCATGGTGTTGCAATTTTCACAAACAGGAGTGTGTGTGTGTGTATATATATATATATATATATATATAAACTGGAATGCATTTTTATATTTGATTAAATACTTAATAGTATGTGAATGAAGTTTCTGAAACATACAAAAAGCTTGTAATACATTTTAAATTTTGTCCAATTTCAGTGTCACTGTCATGTATTGTTCAATGGTGGACCAAGAGCATAAACTAATTTTCAGTTTGATGTTTTGCTGTTTAGCCTATGTTTTGATTAAACTTTCTACACGGTTCAATTTACGTATGTTATCTGATAACCAGAATCAGTAATGAACCAAATGGCCCATTATTAATACATTTGTAACCCATTACTGGTACACTTTTGGCTTATTACTAATAAAACTCAGTATTTCACTAAAAAAGAGAACAATTACTGTATCGGTAATTTTACTTCTTGTTACGTAAATACATTAAAAAGCAGTTTTTTTTTTTTTGGAATAAGCATACGTTTTTAGGCATCCCAATTAGGAAGAAATGATCGCTTTCGAGAACTCTTCAGAACTTTTGTTGTGACTGACTTTATGTCTTTAAGAGCCCATTAATTGTTATTTTAACTTACCTCTTTTCATATTAATTGGATGAGTATGGATTTAACGTTTTCACTACCGTATACTTTACAAATCAATATAGTATAAATGCTCTATACGCATCATTTAAAATACTGCCGTGCTAAGCACAAAAGTCGGAACTGCACTTTTTATAAAAATTGAGTTACGGTTAAAAAGTGATTATTTGTCACATACTTTACTTACATACAATGTTTTATGCTTATTTGTGAGTGGGAAATATTTTTTAAAAAAATCTGAAAAGTTGCATCTAACAACATGGAGGTACGCAACTTTAAACGGCAATTTCTCATTTTGAACTCAGATGCAGATACTTGATTAGCACGGCTGTATACACTGAAAGTCGTTAAGCAATTCAGTCGTAAAATTACACCAACAGCGTTGCGTTTCAAGCTTTATAAATATGTAAGACAGGAAATATCAGACAATTCCTTTCGCGATGCTCTAAGAACAAAATAAAAGAGCCAAGTAAAATCAGCACAAAAAAAAAGAAAAAAAAAAATCATGAATAACCTTGATTTGAATTACAAAAGAGTCGTTCACGTGCAGAAAGTGATAATTGATACTAGTGTAACCTCATAACGTCAATGGGTTCTTTTTTGAGTTCATATAAATATAGAAAGAAGGCTGGCCTATTGACCAATTAATATATGTTGAAAATTGCCAAAAAACAAGATTAAAATTTCAGTTTTAGTACATTTTCAAATGAATTCATTTCATAATTTATGCAAGATATGTCATGCCACGAGAAAGTACTCTTTCCTGTTTATTGATGAATGCGTGTGTGTGATGACGAAGAGAGTAAAATATTCACAATTTTAATCCATGCGTCGAAACTTCTTTGAATTGCACGTTAATCAGCTTCAAATTTTTCTTTGTATGTCCTATCCATAAAGCTCATATCGGTGAAAAATACAGAGATATTGAGCTATTTTCCTTGATATTTTATTTACATTTATCTGATGCACTGATGAAACTTCTTAGCTATTCCTTTGTTAATGGTCCTCAGTTTTGTTTCTAAAATCAGAGATTAAATCTTCGAATTCGGGGAATAGCCTAAATCTTTACATTCCTACAGAATGTTCCAGATCTGGCCAGGGAGACCAGAACCATCCATAGAAGCTCGGACAAGTTATATAATGCATTCCTCTTTCTTGTAGCTTTTTTTTTCTTCCCCAGCTGAGCAGCACAATTGCTCAGAACATTTTTTTTTTGTTGCAAAGGACACTGTAGATTTCAAATCTCGCACTTCTGCATTTAACACATACCGCAAGGGTTGTGGTTACGTAGAGGGAGAAGAAATTGCGCCTAAGAACAAGATCGTTATTGCACTCTATTCGCCATCTTTTGTCAAGTTTCTTAGCAGCAGTTCTTTATTTAAAAACGTTTTACATCAAACACACTCAAAATGTTTAATCTTTAACTCTGCACTTGTTTGCATGAAAAAAAAGTGCAATCTTCCGCAAAAACAATTACTTTTTTTTTAAATGCTGGAACACTTATACCCTCATATAAATAATAGCCGATGATCATGTAACCCGCGTGTTTCAACAATGAAACTCGCTCCACAGCATGATAATTTGATAATACGCTATGGTAATGTTTAACTTTGAAAGCTATCTACTGGAGTTTAGGGTTAATATACCGGAGTTGGGGTTAAAATTTCAAATTTCAAAATATCCCCTAACAGGCAATTGCTTCGTTCAAATGTAGAAGACTAGAAGTAACTTTCATCCGTCATACCTTTTTTTTTATTTAATAGCTGTTGAGAACTCCTCATGCACCACAAAGTAACATGAGGCTTACAAAAGTTAGTAAAAATCACAAAAGTTTAAACAAACAAAAAACACATTCAAGAATAACATAAGATACAAGTAAACAAAAAAGGAAAAACACAAAGCAAAACACCCAAAAACACAAACAAGAAAAAAAAATGCACAAAAACAACTAGAGTCCAAAGCACAAAACAAAACCCCGAAGAACATCAAGCTCTCTGAACATTTTACGAGACCTGAAAGAACAGGAGGCCAACAACAAGACAAACTATATAAACTCTCCCTGAAAGAACATCTGGCCTCACGATGCAGCTTGCAGTTCATTAGACAATGTTCAATATCCCCCTTGCCTTCACCACAAAAGCAAACATCACTGTTTACCAACTTAAAGCGGAACAAGTAGCTATTGAAGCTACCATGTCCAGTTAAAACCTGGGTTATCAGGAAGTCGGAGGAAAAAAAATTATCCGTCATACCTTGACGGGCAACTTTCTAGTACCGTAAAAGAGGGTGAGAATGGTTTGGAGGGTCAAATGATATAAACCCCAGTTTTCACGTAATAAGTGTTCGTAGTGCACTCTGGGCTAGCCCAGTTTCAATAGGAACTATTGTGAAACCTTCTCTGGTAATGAGAGAGTTGTTATCACTGTCAAAAGGCCCGCCAAGACGAATAACCTGGTGATTGTGGATTTATTTGTGGTGAGCAACTGGTGCTACGTGTTTGTAGGTAGCTCGGAAATTTATGTTAGTGGACCTTTAGTGCAGAAGTAATAACAATTTCGTATGTACCTTTCGCTTTCATATTACGTAAAGAAAGTTACTTCCAATTTTCATTGAAAACATCAAAATATTTTGATGTTGCTATAGTAACAAATGTGTAAAGTTTACAATTTGGCGGGTTAGTGTGGCACAGTAGTTAGTCGAAATTTTGGAGGGTGAGTTGGGTTACCAGGGATAAAAGTACCCGGAAAAAATCACGGGTGTAGATGCTAGTGACTTGAAGTTTCAACAATGTTGAAGCGAGGTAAGTTTTGGCAGTGGCCTGAAAAAGATGATAAGATTTGGTATCCATTTTCAAAAATTATGAAGAAAATAAAGCCTTTGTTTTATCTCGATTTTATGCGATGTACTTGATTCTCCAAAGTTTAGTTTTTAGCATAACTTACATTTACAACTCTCCCGTTAAAATATAAGAGAGTTAGAGTATGGTACAAACCACCAAAACCTATATGAAAGCGCTGAAACATGTGCTGTACCATTCTCACCCGCAATGTGAGGGTGAGAATAGTACAAAGAAAAACTGCTCTATAGGGGGTGTGGGTAAAGTTTCAAATTATTTCAGGGTCGGAATCGAAAGTTAAACAATGACGCAATATATATAATAATAACGCAACTTCATTTTTTTCAAATGAATGTCGAGTAATTACAGTCAGAAATGTACTAAAACTGTACCATAGTCACCCGCTTCTACGGTATAAAATAAAAGGAAATGCAAAACAAACCGAAGATGGACTAATGATCTAGGGAAAAAAATTCTCTAGCTTTGAGAACTAAGAACTGGACAACTCTAACAGGAGAAATGGTTATCTTGCTTCTTGAGAAGGCTAAAGCTCATCCTGGGAAAAGAACGATGCACAACATAGGGAATTCAATAAAACTTCGTCACATGGAATAGTATGAGAAGTATTTTATGTAGTCCGTAATCAAGGGTGAGTAAAGAAATTGATTGATTTTATAAAGCCAGAGATGCGTCATGCAAACTAAATTAGTCAGTTTAAAAGAGCCAATAAAATTTAGGCAATCTTCTTGGCAACGTTTATGAAGTCAGCGAGCCCCTCTCGCTCTTTTTCAGCCATCTCACCTTTTGAGATGTAATAATGCATCACCTAAGCCAAAAAAGGGGGAATATATTTTAAAAAGAAAAACATCTTTTTGAAAAATTTCGTTATAATATGGGGAAATGGAGATCGTTTTTGGATTCAGAGATAAAAATTCATAAGAATAAGTAATATAACGATCGCAGGTTTGTGTAATGGAAACATTATTCAGTCCAAATACTAATTTCAATGGAAAAGTGCCATTAAGGTGGTTCATAAATACATGTAAAAAAAAAAGTATCTCCTAGATAACAGGACACTCCTAAATATTTTTAGACTAGTGGATAATAATATACTGGAAGAATTTTTGCTTCCTATTTCAACTGAAAGAGGCGGCTCAGCACCCTCCCCCAAACTTCATAAGTATGGTGTTGGGGGTGAAAAAAATATTGAACTGAAAACACAACGTTTGATATTATAATATACACCAATAATATGCATATACATTGCAATAAAATAATTTTTTACAAAAAAACAGCTGGGGAAATTAAATGTTTCTAAATTTGTGACATTTTCAATGCTACAGTTAATGTTAAATTGAGGGGTCTTTGAGCACCCTCTTAAAATTTGAGTAAGAAGCTAAAACTTTTACATCATAATACTATTAGTAAGTCTAAAAAAAAAAATAGGGGGTGCCCTGCACTCTAGTCGAAAAAAAGTTTTTTTGAACCCCCCTAAGTGCCATCCTAAGTTATACCCTTTTTTTTTAAAACTCAAAATACATTTATTTCAAAATTATCACATTTTATAACGGAATGAGGTACACGTTTTCAATTGAAGAGAGAAGTTTTTAAACAAATTTTGCTCTCAGTAATGTATAAAGTCTGTTCATGCCATTGTTATTTTAAATCTTTACTAATAATAAAGCTGAAAGTCTCTCTGTCTGGATGTCTGGATCTCTCTCTGTCATGATGTCTGGATCTCTGTCAGGATCTTTGTGACGCGCATAGCGCCTAGACCGTTAGGCCGACTTTCATGAAATTCGGCACAAAATTAGTTTGTAGCATGGAGGTGTGCAACTCGAGCGATTTTTCAAAAATTTGGTTTGATCTTTTTCTATTCCAATTTTAAGAACATATTCTCGAGCAAGATTATCATAAGATGGACGAGTAAATTAATAAGTTAGCATAACGTGGAACCGTAACATGGGCAAGCCAATAGCGAGAAATTCATCACACATTATTTGCAAATATACAGGCGAACCAAAAGACCTTTTAATTTTCTACTACGGGCAAAGCCGTGCGGATGCCACTAGTCTATATATATAAAAATGAATGTTTGTCTGTATGTCATCCATGAACTCAAAAACTACACGGCAGATTTGGCTGAAACTTTCACCGTTTGTTATTTTTGGTACTGGGAATGTTTATAGACCAGTTCGAAAAAAATCCGATCGATAGTTCCTTTTTTATTCCAATTTAAGTCACAATCCATTGGATAAACACGAATAAAATTATCGGCTGCAGAAATTAATTCGTGTGAAAGATTTCATTGATAAGAAGTTAGCTGTTGCCATTTTTCTTGAGTTTGAACAAATAAATTCTTTCTTTATTGTTTTATGGCTTTTCATGCAACGGGGGGATTTAAAACTTTTTCTATTTGATATTTTTAGCGATCGATTGATCTTGCAAACTGCGTGAGTACAAAATTTGAGTATAGTCACGGCTTCACTTGATACCTGAACCGATTATTATGAAAATTGCTATATATATGTATTTCTCCACGGAGAAGGTGCATAATATGCTAATTGAAGCCACTCGCCACCAGGTGGCACTGCGGAGTAGCAACTTCTGCCCCGTTCAACCGATTGTCATGAAAATCAGTATAATGATGTATTTTTTTGTTGGCGTAGCAACGCGCGTCGGGTACAGCTAGTGATTACTAAAATATACGTATTAAAAATATAATCTAAAACTCTTAGTATATGTAATTTTGCACTGATAACCAAAAAAGACGCGAAAAGTGGTCATGAAATATTCACTTAAACAGCTACCAAATTTTTACAAAGATCTTGCGTATTTTACTAAAGCATTAGGTTATCTTTTGTAAACATGAAAACTCCTGTTAACCCAAAGATTTGTTTGTAGGAATTATTAACATTGTATAATATCAAATCATTTACTAAACGAACTTTCTCCACTTGTGCTGATATTTTCCTCTCTTAATGTTACTATATATTCATTTCTTGCCTCGTTCTGAAGCATACAATCATTCGTATTTCAATTCTATTCTCTGTCATGTTCTTCGGTTCTCATAATCTAGAGATTAATATTTCTTCCTACGAATTCTTAGTACATCTCATTTGGCTCCAAGAAATCCCAAAAGTGTTCTCTGCATATTATGCTGAAGCTACAAGAAAATTAATTTCCAGAAATGTTTAGCTTGATTTATTGACTACCAGACAACCTGCAGTTTGATTCTGAGGAACATTGCTCTACCTTTTTTAGCATGGTCTATGATAGTTATTATTTTTTATGTTAGTTATTACTTTCTTTGTAATAGAATTAAACTAACTTTTTGGATGAGTAAAACTCATTAAAAAACTGTTGAGAAGTTTCTGCATTACCTATTGCCGCCATTTAGCAAACTATACAGGATGTTTATGAAGTCTTATTCCAATAGGAATGAAAATTCGTTATAAAAAAACTGCTTCGGATTTACACATTTTTTTTAAAAATATTTTTATTGTGATCGTCTCAAAAAGTATTTTTCACAACATTTATTGACTTCTCATGTACACATGTCACTGTTCTAAGAAGATTTTCAATTCTCTCCAGGCAGCGCCGTAACTAGTTTACCTTCTGGGAGGTAAGGGCTTGGTCATTACAATCCTTGTATGGATATACGCCGTCATATTAGAATAGACAATATGCCTAAAGACAAAAGGTACTCTTAGGCTGACCTTTTAAACCCCCATGGAAGTTTTTCTTTGATAGACACCATTTTCAGTTTTCAATATTAGTGCAACCTGCATGTCTTTAGCTACTATTATACCAATGGGAGAAAAATTTGACATGAGAGAATGGTAAAAAAATATTATATATATATATATATATATATATATATATATATATATATATATATATATATATATATATATATATATATATATATATATATATATATATATATATATATATATATTTTAACATTGTACATATGGGGGGGGGGACTTCATAGGCATGAGATAAGGATAGAAAAACTAATTATGTATAAATATTTCTTAAGGGGAAAATCGCAATCGACATTTCATCAGACTTTATACGGTCCCGTTTAAATTCAGACAAAATGAAGTGGAATAATTTTGTTGTTGCCCTCTTCGTAGTTATTTGTTGAGCTAGTCTCTTTTCTTAATTATGCTCATTTTCCTCTGTTGCAATCTCTGAGGAATTAATCCTTCTTCGCTTGTGTTTTATTTAGTGATTGATTTATTTTATTTTATTTTATTTATTTATTTAAAGTAACATTATAATTTAAAGTTTACATGGTGATTATAAACCCGCTTGTTTATTGCGTTATTTTCTAAAATAAGCGACGAAACTGATCAGTTTTGAGAAGTGATACGTCGATCTAAAGTTTTCTAAACAGTTGATTAAAAAATAAGGGGTTTTAACTTACAAAAGTAGATACCAGAAATTCAGCGTGTAAAAGAAGTAGAAAGGAAAGTTTCTTGTTATAAAAGAGGCTTCATACAATTCAACTTTTATTTAAGCAAATTTAAAAATGGTGTTTAACGAAATTTAGTTTTGACAAGGTATGATGAAAACAATGGTTTTTAAAGAAAAACAATTTAAAAATACTGAATTCGAGGACAAAGAAGAAGTTTAGTTTTTAAAAGTTTAAGTGAGATAATTGATGAAACTTTGCATCAGAGCATCGGCATTTATCTTAATACATATTTAAAAGGGTGCTTGGACTAGGTACAGTCAGAAAAACTATGAAATCAATTTTGATTTAAACGTTTTTAATTGAACTATACATGTAAACAAAGCTTAACTACTTTATACACCTAACAACAGCATTAAACTAAAGTTAAAGTTTTATTTTGAAACCCAATCAGTCTATGTTTATCTGCGAATGTAATACTACTTATACAAAGCAATGAGCCAACTCTAAGCAAGCTAAACTGAGGCATTTGAATATCATTCCCTGAAAACTTCAATGAAAGGTCTTCAAAAAATCAACGGTAAAAGAGAAATATTAAAAAATCACTATTCCCGGAAACTTTGAAATTGAAACGATTGTGAACTTTTGAAGTTTGTTAAAGCATTTCTTTATGTTTGCAGAATCAATGAATTTTGTTGAAGAAAAAGACTCTCTCTCAAAATAAATTTTGGAAAGACAGTTAATGATAATTTATTTGTAATATAATAATCACACATTCGAAATAATTATTTTAATTTTCAGAAACAATAATAAACTTTCTGAGCAGATATATTGTGTTCTAAAATCCTAATTGGGAAATTTTAAAATATAAAAGGCATGATTAATTTTTTAAAAATATAATGATACTTTTGTATAGATAATGGTACAAAATGCCGTTGAGAACCGATATTTAAAAAAAAAAATATTTTATTGCTATAATAGGAAAATGTCTTTTTATTCTAAGGGTTAAAGAAACAATAGCTCAATTTAGTTCTGTTCAAGAAAGATTTAAAAACAAATACATTTCGCTTTAACTAACAAAAGTTAAATAAATGTGATAGGGTTGGTTGGGGCAAGTGAGTCACCCCCCCCCCCCTAAAACTGAAATATCGATAAAGTTCTCAAACTTTTTTGGGCAGATCATGTTAAATTTCGTCACGGTGATTGGTTTTGCAAATTTTTCGGATTCGTGAAATTTCTTTCTAGGTCATAGCACTTAGTCAAAAAAAAAAAAAAAAAAATTCTTAAAAAAACTTTTTTGCGAGTTCAAGCAACATTTTTCAAAGAAGTGTTTTCAGGTTAGTTTTTATTATTTTTTGTAATAATTAATTGTTCACGTATAGTTCATACAGCAACAAGAATTTTTGTATAAAATACACTACTGGCCATTAAAAATGCTACACCAAGAAAGCGACATGATAAGAACATGAAATTTAAACGACAGGAAGAAGATGATGTGATATGCAAATGATTAGTTTTTCAGCGCATTCAGACAACGCAGGCGCCCGCAGCGACACCTACAATGTGTTTAAATGAAGATATTATACGGCCAATTTATCACGTGCAAATTCAATTTTAACGCTGCTGCGTGGTGGAAAATTATTTTGATGCCTCGTGTAAGAAGTAGAAATGCGTACCAGCACGTTTCTGCCTTTGATAGAGGTCGCATTGTAGCCCAACGGGATTGCTGTTTATCCTATCGCAGTATTGCTGCTCGCGTCGGTCGAAATCCAATGACAGTTAGCAGAACATGGATTCGATGGATTCAGGATGGTAATACAGATCGCTGTGCTGGTGCTCAACGGCCAGTAATCACTAGCAGCCTAGAGGATAGGCATGTTATCCGCATGGCTTTAATGGATCGTACAACCACATCGTGAACTCTGAGTCAAGAAATGGGGTCATTTGTAAGACAACAAGTGTCTGCACGAACAGTTCGGTGACGTTTACAGCAGCATAGACTGTCAGCTCGGAGACCATGGCTGCGGCTACCATTGACGCTGTATCACAGACAGGAGCGCCTTCAATGGTGTGATCAGCGACGAACCTGGGTGTACTAATGGTGAGACGTCGTTTTTCTGATGAATTCAGGTTCTGCTTACAACATCATGATTGTCGCATTCGTGTTTGGCGGCATCGTGGAGAACGCACACTGGCAGCGTGCATTCACCATCGTCATACTGGCCCATCGCCTGGCGTGATGTTATGGGGTGCCATTGGATGCACATCTCGGTCACCTCTTGTTTGCATAGACGGCACTATGGACAGTTGGCGTTACATTTCTGATGTGTTACGACCCGTGGAACTACCCTTTATTCGAGCCCTGTGAAACTCTGCGTTTCAGCAGGATAATGCACGACCGCATGTGGCTGGTATTGTGCAGACTTTCCTTGATACAGAAAATGTTCAACTGATGCCCTGGCCAGCACGTTCCCCAGATCTCTTACCAATAGAAAGCGTCTGGTCAATGGTTTCTGAATAACTGGCTCGTAAGCAAACCCCAGCCTTTACGGTCGATGAACTGTGGCATCGTGTTGAAGCTGCATGGATGTCTGTCCCCGTACATGTCCTCCAATCTCTTTATGACTCAATGCCCTTTCGTATAAGCGCTGTTATTGCTGCCAGAGGTGGTAGTTCTAGGTACTAAGTTCTCAGAATCTATTCACCCAAATTTCTTGAAAATTTAATCATTTGTTATTTCCAACATAATATATGTGTCCAATAAATATCATTTTGTTATCTGCATTTCTTCCTGGTGTAGCAATTTTAATGGCCAGTAGTGTATTATTAATAAGTGTTTAAGAGGTCGGGGTCCTACTTACCACGTACATTTTTGCTATTTGGGGTAAGTGGGTCCCCCTATAATAATGGAGAGTTCAAAATCAAAAGCAACTCTGATTAAATATTTGTATAGATGAAGTACAAGACTACTATGATGACTTAGTAGGAATTGATAGTTCAGCTACAAAAACTGCTAAAGCTGGTGGTTATGTATTTGTGAAACATACGTGAAAGAAAATCGTTAAGATTTAAGTAGGTCCAATGTTGGAAGTTGATGATACAAAATAAAAAATACTGTTGAATTTGCGAGAACGAATAGAAATAGTGACTTTTTATTGGCATAGTGCAGATGATGTTAGAATCATTACTGAGGATGAAGCGATAATGGTTCTTCTTCAGTCAACTTTACATAGCCGCAGTAATTTAGTGTTTCCTATTGCTTTTTCAGCTTATAGTTTTGGAAAATTTACTCAAATTGATCTTAATCAACTGTACTACGTTCATTAGACACACCTTTATATGTAAAAGTAAAATATATCTCTAGAGGCTTTCAATAAATTTCACAAATGACATATTTTGTTTCCCGTTTTAAAATGTTCCGTGATACAGATTTAAAATACAGTAAATATCTCATAAATGGGGCATTTACAAAAAAAAATATTTCACACTAAACTTTACTTTATCATATAAAACCCCCTTACCCCTTTTTTTTAGATATGCTTCATTTAAATTTAAATAAAAAGGGAGGGTGACCAACTTACCCCTTACTATGGTGTAGGACACCCATCCGATTTTTTAAAAAATATAGTCGTTAAAAATATTTATATTTTAAAAAATAATGATGAATTTTTGTTTATTCATAATGTCCAAGATAAAATAAGACAATTTTAAATTTTTTTTCAAAACTTTTGTATAAGGTTTCAAAAACGAACTATTCTCAAAAGGGGTCCCATTTACCCCAACCAACCTTATATCAAAATTTTACTAAGAAAATTGATAAAATGAATATGTTTTTAAGAATTATTTTAGAAGGAGAGACAACACGATAAATGTAATGAATGATTGATGACAATAAATACATACATCCAAGAAAAACATAGTCATCAATCAAACTCTTGAGACTGTATAGTATCAGCATTTTCTCGGAACCACGATGCTATAACAAAGTAAATAAAAAGTGAAAAGTTAAGTAAACAAGGTTTAATATTTTTATTGAGTGAAGCAGTGCATTTATTTACTTTCAAAACGTTAGTGAAGAGTCACTTTATGTCTATATCACGGACAGACTTAAAGAAAATACTAAATTGATGACAGTAAAATAAATGGAAAATGTTAGAACAAATATTCATGTAATAATTAATTCAATAATTGTACCGAATTTTCCTAGTAGTGTGCAATACTTTTAAAAAACAAACTCTTAAAGCCTTCCCAAGCTCTAATTTTCTGATCTCAGAAACGCAATTTAGCAGTAACTCTTTCCTCCTTTGTAGGCAAACAAGATTACTTTTTGTTGAGAGCTGATTTTGAATTGCGTCTGCGTCCAGAGGAACCGAATTCTGAAGAAATGACAATTCTTTCTTCATCCGACAGTTACATCTCTCTTGGCAATCAGCCGGCATAACGCCATTACATAATAAGAACTTTTCCTTCGATGAATCACGTTTTTTTTTTTCTTTGCCAAGTAGGTTCCAGGGAAGCCCCTCATCCCGTGCCTTCTGATCGAAGAATTCTAATGAAGTTATTCTGCAGATGTTGACTATCGAATGGTTCTGCTTATTCTCTGTGATCGTGAAATGTAATATATAATAAATTGTTCAACGTAATTTTCCACTACAGTAGACCCTCGTTTTACGCGGGGATTATGTTGTGCGTCAATCAAATTGAGATTTCATACTAGTGTTCAAATAGGGGTTTGGTTTCGTAGATAACAAAATACTTCATTCTAGTGATGACTAATTGTATAATAAGTTTAACTAGTCGACCCGTGCGGAACTACGCACTGTGCTTTGAATCGTGTCATGTGTCATTTCGCTCTTTAAAAATTTCAAAGAAAGAATATTATGAAGAAGAATCGAAAAAAATTGACGAATTAAAGTAAACGGGAAAAAGTAAACGTAGAAAAGAAGGCATGTAATTTCAAGACATCAGCAACAAAACCTTGTTAAATCCAACGTTGTGATAATTTGATCATCGCTCACCTTTTTGTTGTACGTATTTTTGATGTAAACATAAATATCATTAAAAGTGTGGCTGAGTGACTCGTGAAAAAGCAGTAATAGTGCATATGAAAAAAACGGGTTGTGGCAAATACAGTCCTACCTATGTGAGCATCTGACGGAAAACAAAGAAACATTAAAGTGATATTTATTGGCACGGATTTGAACTGGCGTCATTCTGATTAACAGCACGACACTCCAACCAACCGATCAGTTGTGCCTTCGTTATCGAATGTTCTTAATTGAAGCAATGTGTAATAAAAAACAGAAAAAAAGCTTTTTGCCAAAAAAAAAAGACCTTTCGTCTATGTTTTGTTATTGGCCAGCATGATACGCTTTAAAATTATTCGTAAAACATGGAATTTGA
This sequence comes from Uloborus diversus, assembly GCF_026930045.1. Lineage (NCBI taxonomy): Eukaryota > Metazoa > Arthropoda > Arachnida > Araneae > Uloboridae > Uloborus > Uloborus diversus. The sequence goes on from NC_072733.1 coordinate 149,642,758, forward strand.
TTAAGGAATGAGGAAGATCTTTTTTCTTTTAATCGAATATTTAAAATTGAAAACCAAAACCAGTTGAACTGAGTCCATTTTTTAAGTGTAATTTTTCGAACATAGACCAAATGCATTCCCCCCCCCCAAAAAAAAAAGCAGGGGAGTAGAAAATGATTTCTTACTAATTAAGTTGATAATAATTTTAATGTTTAACATCGTATTCGAATAAATAGTTAACGGTTTACTAGGTGAAACAACTGGGGTTAATTTAGCGTAGTATTTTTTTCATTTATACCAAAGGTAGAACACTATACATTTCAGTATACAATGAAAAAGTTTTTCTGCACAAAAAGGATTCCTTTGAGAACTGAATTTTTGAATCTAATAATTTTTAGACCGTGGGTCTATTTTTCGTCATTAGCCTGCACGACAGGCTTTAAAATGAGATGTAAATCAAAGAAATCGATCAAGAATTGAGGAAGATGTCGCGTAGGAACAAAAAACAGGCTACAGAAATAATATATAAGGATCTGTACTTGTATCGACTTTTATGCACAACATGCATAAAGAAAATATAAATTAAATTTTGTGTTCTGTTTATGAAGAGGAGCTGGCTATGATAGTCTTTCAGCAGTCATTAAGAATGTTTCTCTGTAATTCTTTGCAGAGCATTAACGCATCCATGATCACTTGCGTCATTTCCATGATAGAATTTTTCTTCACTAACAAACCAGAAAGATCATTTCTATTGTCTAGAAATGGCTCAAAGTGTTCAATGTTAACGTTTTTGGTTCTGTGTCATCGATGTCGGTATCCTCGATGCTTTTGTCCTTCCTCCCTTGTAGCTCCTAAAAGCTCTTCCAGTGAGTTCTGAACTGTGTGAATTTAACAAATTGACTTCTGGAAATAGCTCTGGAACCAATCGCATAAAATTTCTCCAAGTGGCCCAAGCTCGATTATTAGCAGGCCAAAATGCAATTGATTACGCGTAACGCGTAATCTGCAATCTTTAGGAGTTTGGATTTTGAAAAGAGGGGAGAATTTTATCTGTTTGCATTGTCGCATCCGCGTAAAACCGAAACTCATCCGCGTAAAATAAAAAAAGGGTGTAAAATCTTAAACCGCGTAAAATCGAAACCGCGTAAAATAAACCCGCGTTAAACGAGGGTCTACTGTATTTAATAATTTCTTCTCAAAATGTAAAAACTATTTCTGACTCCCAAATAAAATCAAGGACCTGGGAGGTGAAAAGAACGTATACTTTGCTTTGTGTGCATACATTCATACATTAGATAATCCGTAAATGAGATTGTATTTTCGTCAAACATGCAAAATTTACCTAAAATGTAAAAAATAAAAAAGCAAAAGAGCTGAGCTTTCGTGAGTTCTCATGCAAATTAAATCTTGACTCCCATCCATACGTCAAGATAGTTTTCATTTACCTCGTGGAAATAGAAAAGGGAATGTAATATATAACAGCATTGTTCCGAAATTTTGACCATGCCGAAGTTTCAAGGATTCCGAATTTCGAACTTTGTACTGTAGAAATATACGAGCAACAAATGACTGCCAAAAAACACAGAAGTTTGCGAAATTAATTCATGAACTGAGGTAAACACACCAGTAGTGGCCAGTGCTTCAGTAGTGGAAACTTCAAGGTTTATATTTGAAAAAAAAAAAGAGATTCCAGGCCTCCCAATGGATTTGAACGTGCAGGAGGTAATACCAACGATATTCTAGGTAATACCTACTGCACGTTTGATGCACTTTTGAATCCCTTGGGAGACCTGGAATCTTATTTTTTCAGATATAAATCTTGAAGTGGCCAATGGCCATTACTGAAGCATTCTGAAGCACTGGCAACTACTGGTGTGTTTACCTTATGCAAGACATTATTGAATCTCGAAACTAGGGTAAAAATCGAAATATTTTTGAAGATTTCATTGAAAATGCATCATTTGCAAAATAACGCTTAAGTTTTCTTCAGCAATGATGCATGTTTTCTTCAAATTGCAACATGACTGAAATAGTTTGGAAATTTACCTTCAGATCCTCTAGACTCCAATCTTGATAAATTTTAGTTAGTTTTATAAGATATAAAACTACTGGAAAAGGATCTGAATTCTTTTCATAAAAGTATGTACGAAACTCAGAAGAGAAATCTAAAGTAAATGTTTGCGTTTAAGGAGAATTATTTCTGGCACCAGCTTTGTGTACTTTTTCCCCATTCCACCGATACTCGAAATGATTACTGCACATCCTTGGAAGCACGTTTGCTAAGCAAATATGCATTTGTTTGAAAAGAGCTTATGCTAACAGCTTTGAATTTCATCTTAAGTAGTACTCGAATAGCAATGGTTGCAGTAAAATATTTCCGTTTCATTAAAATGAATTATTTGGGAACTTCCATACTAAGTAATAGGATTTTATACTTGAAGGGAGGATAAACAGAAAAATTGCTTATTTCATAAAACTGCTAAACATGTAAAATGATTTTAACACTGTTCAACCTTTGTAAAATTTTTCCTTCAATGAAAAGCAATAGTTGCAGTAACATATAACCGTTTCATTTAGGTTACTTATTTAAGAATTTCATTTCATTTTATGCTTGAAGGAAGGATAAATAGAAAATATTATTTAGTTCATTTAAAATATAAAATATGCAAAATGATTTTATCGCCGGTCAGCTTTGGGAAATTTTTCTTTGATGAACAATCTTTTGAATATTCAAGGCTTGACTTTTGCCGGGTCGACAAAACTGAGACTTGAGCAAGGGCTTTAAGTTCTACAAGTTCTGCGATATTTCATTATTTTATAATTAAATAATCTAAAACAATTAGTTTTTAATTTTTTAATATATGGAGGGGACTCATTTTAGCATAAATTTATGCTGTCAACATGAAATCTCAACAATAAGCGGAAAATCAACAGATAAACTATACAAACTCTTTAACCCTGCTGCAGTGTTCGTTCTGAACGTACGTAGACTGTGTTCGGGTTCAAAAGGATCCAACGTATCTAATTTCAATCGCTAAAGTCCCATTGAGTTTCTGTTTTCAAATTTGATTATTACAAGAAGTTGTTTGATCTTGTTAGAAACTTTTGAACATAAAACACGCTCTTTATTTGTTTCATTTTATAAATTTAATTCAAGAAAACACAAAAATAAACTAGTAAAATAGTAATTCCAGTTTCCGTCCAAATGACAACTAACATAAAATTATGTAAGCTAACATTTAAAGAAATTTACAAGAAACTTAGAAGTTTAAAAAGAAGGAGTAGAAAATTGAAACGCTGTACAACAATACGGGGAGGGAGAAAAGTGCAAGGGAATTTCCCCTCAATCGAGCACACTTGCACAGCTTTGAATTTTATAAAGGGCAGTCTTGAAACAATGTCACTGTTATTTATCTATTTCATTACATAAAAAGGAAAAAAAGGTATTCAAAGTAAAAAAAAAGGCGGGGGTGGGGAATCATACATAAATATATATAGATATATATTTTATATCAATAAATATATGATTTATTTATCATTATGTAATTTAGACGTAATATAAGCAAGAATAACGTACGTTGTTTCTCTGATGTATGTTTTAAATCATATGGATCCGAAAGGACCCGAACACAGTATACGTAAACTTTTTTCTGACAAGCAGGGTTGTGTTTCAATTAAAACAAAAAAATAACTTGAATTGTAAAATCATATTAGAAACAAATTCATGAAGTTACAGCGTTATACCAATGTTATTCGAAATTTTATTGCAGTATGAAATCACTTTTGGGTCGAAATGGACCCGAACAGCAGGGTTAAGCTTAATTTCATAGTGTTAAATTCAAATTCAACTGGTACTTCAAAAGTAAAAACAGTCATTGTTGCTGCATGAAATAAAACTGAAACCGATAGAGTGTAGCTCTGATGATGTGACCTACGACATTGAAAATGATTACCTATTTTTGAGTAATAGGGAAGGGTAACTGGTGCTGATCTTAAATGGGATACTTTTGAAGTAGTTTTACAAAAGTATTCCAGTTCAAAACAGCGCTAATAACACGATTTTTTTTCAGTTAAGTGCACAGAAAGAAGTAAACATTGCTAAGGTCATAGTTCAACTAACCAGAGCTGCACTATACTTCCTGACTTCTCTGTCTGCGATGTGAATTTTAATCAAGTGCGTCCAAACCTGACTTTAAAAACTTAGTTTAAACTGCTACAATAGGCTTAGTGTGTTAGAGTACAAATTTAAAAAATGGGCTCTAAATGCGTAGTTACGCATACATTGTAGGAATTATGATTAATCAAGGAACACACATTTTCATGCATTAGATGATCTGTGATATCATTTTGGCTTTAGCTCCCTGCTCCATCAAAAACAGATTGATATGAACTTCATTGTTTTTACAATCTTACTTGCTCTCATTGCTAAAAACAAGGTAGTAAAAGATGGTGATGATGATGGAAAAAACATAGAATGCAAATAAAGTAAAATGTAGCTACAACTTTTGCTCAAATTTTGTGTGCTTTTTAACGACTCGTATTTTTATGAACTGTAAATGTCTTCGTTTAAAAGTGAAGTAGTGAAATATGAGGGAATGAACCTGAAGTGGAATGAATCAAACTGAAAAGCGAGCTTGTATTTATTAACAAGATATATTGTTATTTCAATTAATATGATAAGAAAGTATTTCAAAAAACTCTAAAAAGCTAAATCACTGGCTCTGAATGTACCGCTCAAAATGATAAATGAAGAAATGATCGATATTTTAGTAACACAAAATGTAATTAGTTTCATATGAAAATTTCTTGGTTCATATTTACTTTTGAACATTAGAAACCAAGTGTACTATTAGTACCAAAATAGTCGTTACTGATGTTATAAACAATTAATGTACGACTTCGCATTATTTTTTTTTTTTTTTTTCAGTTATAACGGCCTTGGAAAATACGTATCAGCAATTCTGGTTAAAGTTGTGTCTTTAATGCTCATGAACCAACACAAATTAATTTATCAATACTATTTTGTTCTTCATAGAGTTCAGGATGAGATACGTACCCTGTAAAAAAATTCCGAAACGTTACTGATTATTTCCGTATAAAGTTTCGGGATTTCAATGGTTTTCATCCACTTCCTGGAAAAATCAAGTTACTTTGTCAAAAAGTTTCCTGAATTGCTAGAAGTTGCGGATATCTTATTGCTGTGAAAAATATTTTTAGCTCCCCGTTTAAAGATTAACTGAGCGTATTTATAAAGTGTATCTGCTTCAGTTCGGTTACGGCCCGTCCAGACTGATTAAGCTCCCAAAGGGAGCGAATAAGTGAACGGACAGCGTAGCTTTGCAAGAATTGCAGGAGAGTGAATTTCTTGATACTTTCTTGCAATTCTGTCTTAGCTTTGGCCATGTTTCCAATACTGGTTTTGGAACTTTCTTGACAGATCAGGAAGGTGCTGAGCTATTATATTATACCTACCAAAGTTTACTCTGAAGTTCCAGAGACACGACTGGATTTAAACGGGAAGGTTTCTGAATTTTTCAGGAGGCTTCCAGGATATCTTCAGGAAGGTTACTGAGTTTTAACAGAAAACATTCCTGGATTTTTCAAGATATGTTACTGGCAGAAATTGGACACATCAACTTCCTATTATTTTCCAGGAACGTTTCTGGATCGTTTTTACAGTGTAATCTATTCGGCAATTAAGGCTAGTTCATATAAACACACAACCTTAAAGAGGAAAAAAAAAACCTAGCAAATAAATTCTTAAACTCTATTAGTAAATGCGTAGAATTAAATGTTTTTTAAATATATTTACACTACGTAAGTAACTAGTTATATTTCTAAGTACGAAAATGAATTTCTCTGTTCCTACAATTGGCAAACTTTTTCACTTTTACATAGAGTGAAGTAAAAAAATAAATAAATAAAACTGCAATTGAGGAAAAAAAAACATTTAAGGGTAAGTAGAACTCATGTTTCATGTGCCTCCATGAAGAAGGAATAGTAAATGTAAGAAATTTGAAACAATCTGAGTCTAATCCAAACGTATTCACCAAAGCATTTTTTTTTTTTTTTTGTAAACCATACTAAAAAAGCATTTTAAGTAATGTTGTGGAATTACAAAAAAAAAAAAAAAAAAAAAAACACATTCATTTTTGGAAAAACATTTTATTTACTGCAAATTTTTCATTTCCAAAATAAAATCACTATGAAATAACTGCTGAATTAATTGATCCTTTATTTATTAGAAGGCTGATATCGTAACTAAAATCCCCGAGGCTAAATGCACTGATCGAATCTCCGGATCTTTTTTAAAGGAGAGCTTTCTCTTTTTCACGTCCTCTCAGGTTTAAGACTAAAGATAACGACGGAAAACTATAAACAAAAATAATGAATTATTAAAATAAAATTAAAAATAATAAATGAATACAAAATCAAAATAAAAGCGATAGCAGTATTCTTAAAATATTCAGTAATTTATTTTTAAATCAATGGAATAAAGTGTCAAACTGACTAAGAAGTTCGCTCAGAGCTAAAAATGTTTAACTTTTCGAATATCAGTATGGACGTTGTGACATTTAAATATCAGAAGTTGACTATTTTGTAACGTGTTTTCGTTAGAGAGAGAGAGAAAGAGAGAGTCTCTTGAGTAGTCTCTGGCTTAATGCGATCATTTTTGAACGAAATAATTTTGATAACGATATGCGAATAATTGAAATATTCAACTTTAAAAGTATGAATGAGCTCATCTTATATTTATGTTCTGTACACTTCCATTAACATATACAGATTATACAAAAGTTTAGAAAATCATTTACAGCTGATCGTCTATAATTTTTCAGAAGCTCATTTTTTAATTGCTCGCAATTACAATGTTTTTAAAGTCATCAGGCGTCTTGTACACCAAGTTTCAACTCTTTCGATGCATTTCTTATTTGTAGGAGGTGGCTCACCACCAAGACATTATTAGTCGGATTCATCATCTTCATCATACTTTTAACTGAAAGTTACAGGGACATTTTGATCAATTTTTATCCATCACACAAATTCCTCAGATGTCAGATATGAAAGGATTTGTATCACTTTTGTTTCCTGGTCAGATGTTTTACAAAATCTTGAGTAAAAAGCAATTTCTGATAGCATTAAAAGATGCAATGATCAAACAAAGCGAAAATTGTAACATAAAAATGAATAGAAAAAATCGGGACTGAGTGGTTTTGATAACAATAAGCGATGGATAACATTAGCGGCCATCCCATCAAGCGGAGACTACTGTAAGTATTCTCTCAATTTGTCAGACGCCGTGCGTATGCCAGTGCACTCTAACAATCGTTTCAAACTTATTACTCGAGTAAATAGTAAGCACTGAAGAAAAAAAAATCTGCAAAGGTACGGAAAACAAAGCAGTTATTTTTTACCGATCTTTTTTATTCCTTTTTTTTTCATTCTACTAAACAAAGCAAAATTGTAACGAAGAGGAATCAATCGTAAAATAAAACTGATACGCTAGTCATAATCTTTCAATAACAGTAAAAATATTTTTAAAATAAATAAATAAACAAAATGATTTTAAAAATAAATTTCGTCTTTTGATCAGATACTTATTTTTGAAGTTATCAATACGAATGGACAGAAAAACAAACTGCCTGTCTGCTTGAAACTTTCTTTCATTTTTTTTTAAATTTAGATTTAATTAATGCGCTTTTGCTATTCATAACGTTTTTGTTTTCTTTTAAAAATAGCAAAAAGGAAAAACATGATCAAGAAAATAATAAAATGCTCCTAGACAATGTGAATTTTCATCCAATCAAACAAGTTCATCAGTTTTTGCAAAAAAAAAAAAAAAAAAATTCATTGTATTTTATTGTATATTGTTGTGCGGTTGCTAATGATTGCAGAATTCGCCACTGAATTCATAATTGCGGAACAAAAAACAAGAAAATAGATGACGCATGTATAAGATATATAAACTTGTGCATTATACGTGAAATACACCGCCAGCTCAGTCATTTCCAGCCGAGGACTGCAGTTTCGTGCTTATTAGCACTCATCAGCCCGGCATAGGAAAGTGTCTGAGCTGGAGATGGAAAACCTCTTAAGGAAGCCAAGAGTGCGAAACGAACTGGTAGCTAATATAGAATTAGCAGACCAGACAAGTGACCGAAGCAATGGTGAATATTCAGTAAATTTACTGAATATGCCTTGCCTCGCGTTCAATCTTCGAGTTGAACCGAACCATTGCTTCGGTCACTTGTCTGGTCTGCTAATTCTATATTAGCTACCAGTTTGTTTCGCACTCTTGGCTTCCTTAAGAGGTTTTCCATCTCCAGCTCAGACACTTTCCTATGCCGGGCTGATGAGTGCTAATAAGCACGAAACTGCAGTCCTCGGCAGGAAATGACTGAGCTGGCGGTGTATTTTACGTATTTCTGCTTTAACCCTGGCTAATGGGCGGTAATTTACTGAATATTGTGCATTATAGTATTAAAAAAAAGGAGAACATTTCAAGTTTATTTTTATTGTTATTATTATTATTATTATTATTATATTTTTTGGTTGTTTTAATGTTCTAAAAATAAAAATATTAAAACCTCCAATTTTTTTTCCAGTTTCATCAAGAATCGAATCTTGTTTCTCACAAAATATGTTTAAACTACTACACCAAATCAAATGGAAAAGGGATTGCATTGAAGAAAATCAATCAATTCTGCCGAGAAAATCGAATTCTTTAACAAAATCTCTCAGTACAGATTCTGTTTTACGGAATCAATTCTATTAAAGTTCCTCGATGTACAACGGAAATTCATTTAATTGAGGTATTTTATGAATGCATCAAGGAATGTCATTTAGGGGGAGGGGGACAGAATGGACTGTTTTCTCCACTGATTTTAAGAGAGATACTTTTGTTTAGCCATATTGTGCATAGGTTTGTTTATGAGTATTTTGTTATTCCTTTTAGTAGCGTGTTTTGAGTATTTGTCCGTCATCCAACTTCCCCCAGAAAAGTTTTAACTGGTAGATGGATGCATTTGCGACTGCGCATGTTCAGGGAGATCCAAAAGAAACTTCCGCTCAATCAAACGGACCAAAATTTCAGACATGGTTGTTTTAAAGTATGAGCTGAAAATTGGGATTATTTTAAATGACTCAAAGCTCATTATCACGGTTAAAGTAAGAAAGTTTCGACATTTTTGAATAACAACACCCATTTTTTCTTTCCACAAAGTGATCAGTGTATTATAAAACCATAAATGGTTTTGCAACCATTGGCGTGAGAGGAAAATTGCTATTTGGTACTTTCTTACACCTGACTGAAGAGACACTGTTGCAACTCCGCTTTTTAGAGTTCTTTTCGCAAGAAATAATTTTTTTTCCCCACAAGATGATGAAATGAAACAAATAAGAATATTTAAAAAAAAGTATCTATAAACACTAAATGGTGCTTCAATATGAAATATTGTTTTTATGCTGTGGTTTGGCACCATTCGATAAGTTACTGATTTATATATATATATATATATATATATATATATATATATATATATATATATGAAAACCGACAACCGACAGAAGCGTAATTTTTACGTTACAGGTCGCTCTTAAAAGATTCAATTAATCTTTTGTGTGTGTATTTCGCTTTCGCAAACTTCTAAGATTTCTTTGAAAAAGCGTTTTGAGTGATTGTTTTCTTTTACTTTCTGTAAGTTGTTTACGAAAAGCTTTCTACAAGAAGCCATATTATTTTAAAATGTAAAATAGTTCTTTGCTGTGAAAATATGTACAATGTTTTAAGTCCTCAGTGTGAATTAAAATAAAAATCAGTCTGATAATTTTCTTTACGTATTTTCAATCTGATTAAATTCAAGCTTTTTTTTATGTAAAATAAGGCTTTTTTGCATGTAAGGCATACAAATGAAGTTTTTTTTTTTTTTTTTTTTGTGAAATCAACAAATTAGATTAAACAATATTTTAATGCAATATTAAAAAGGATTAGTCGAAAACCGTCCCATGGATTTACATTTTTTTAAAAATATTTAACCGTTGAGGGAACTGCTCGATTGGACACGATTAGATAATCTGATCAAAACTGCATTCAAATTGCAGGGCTTAATTTCAGAGCATTTGATTCTAAGAAATTATTTTCTACCCTTAAGAAACGAAAATATAAACAAAAAGACTGAATATTTTACTTAAAAGATGACAGCAAAATTATTATAAAATCAGCGAGTAAAAATTAGTACAGTACTTTTTTGCTGTAATCATAAAATCTCTTGTGGTTCCAAGGACACAATGGAGAATATTAAAAGTCGAGATGATGGAAAAAAAAAATACGATTAACTTGTTAATGAGCTTCCAACCAGGATGAAGATAGAAAAAAATAAACAAGTAGGGGTGACTGGGGATACTTGATCCCCACTTTACTTTACTTTTTTTTTCTTTGCTGCAAATTGTCAGTTTTTTTTTTTTTTTTTTTAAGTACATGAACACAGGTCATTTTCCCTCTATCTGTTAGTATTTTTTTAGTTAAAATTAAACAGATAATTTTGGTAAAATAATATTTTTCAATAATTTCATAAAGGGATCGTGTATCCCCACATCAAGGGATACATGATCCCTTCATGAGGGATACTTGATTCCATTGAGAAAATACATAGAATTTTCATTAGATCAGCAATTTATTTATGGGTTTTAGTTTTCTACATCATGTTTCTGAAAAATAACACTTTTTCTATTTTTTTTTTATTAGATTACAATAATGTGAACACAAAAGTTTTAAATTCCACTTGGACATTGATTTGTAAAAACAATGTACACAACTTTAATGAACTTATGCTTTTTATCAGTTACTTATTCTTGAGTACAGTTGTGAACCATATATTTTATAAATAAAACTAACAATTCTTTTAAAGTAGCGTAATGAAGCTAAAATTACAAAAAATATAATAGAAAAATAAATAAATAGGATGACAAGCACAAAAATCAAATTATTTGCGTCTTGTCTTGTAAAAATTAAATTAAGAGTTTTATCAATTGAATTAATTTTAAAAAAGAGGAGAGAAAAATGTAAGCATCAGTGTACTTATAAAAAAGAAAAGAAAGCCTAGCATATATTTTCAAAACCTGAAAATTCAAATGCAAACAATTCGTTTGTTGTAGTTCTTAAAGTTCCGCTCAACCCAACTGGATGTGCGCAGCTTAACAAATTTTGTCATTTTTCCAGGAAAAATAGATTAATTAAGCACCTTTTTGCTCTAGAAAACTTATTTCAAACTCTAGAAACCCAATTTTGCTATCTATCCGCTAATGGGTCTACATAATGGGCAACTCACTTTTTTGTTGTAAATCTTACTATAACAAAATCATTTTTTTCATTCAAAAAATGATTTGACATCTATTTCAACTTGTTCAAGCTCATTTGGCTGATCAAAACATAATTCATCAGTACAGTTAGTTTATGTTTAGATGTTTGAGGTGTTATGTGTATTACAAGTGCGAACTGATATTTAATTCTTTAGCTTATTTACTGCAGTGATTGTTTGAATCTATCCCTCATATGATAAATTTTATATTTTAACATGGTGTTGTATGTTTAAAGTTAATGTCAACTAAGTAAACAACAGTTATATTGTTTTCATTGTGTTTATATTGTCACATGAATACTTGATCCCTGGGATCATGTATCCCTTTAACCAAGAGATCAAGTATCCCTGATATGCAATTTTTACAAACATACTTGTTCAATTATTAACAATCAGTGGCAAATTACTAAAAATATGTCTCAATTACTAAAGACTGTCTATACTTCAACATTACATTTCGATTTTTTTTAAGTTGTATATAACGGATGATGTAAAATTTAGAATACTTTCCTTAAAAAAAAGTTTTCACTTGACACTTTCAGACAATCATTTCTTGAGTTAAAACAAAATAACTGAAAAAAAACATAGTGTTGCCAGTTTTTATGTACAAGTATAACTTTAACATAATATTGTCAGTTTTAAAAACTCTATTGAATGATTTTGGTACATTTTTGGCTGTGGGATCATGTATCCCCAGGGATCAAGTATCCCCAGTCTCCCCTAAGTACTTTATGCAAACAAATGTGTGCACTTCGTTTTATTTCTTCTACTAAAATACTTATTCAAAAAAGCATATAAATGAGATTTGGAAATTATTGATTTTAAAAATTGAAGCAGGAAAGGTATTTTGGTTTAGATATTTTGAAAAAAAAAAAAGATCCGTAGCTAATATCTTCTGCAAGTTGCTTAATGAACTGAAAAGTTATTCTTCGTAAATGACGAAAAATAAAATTATCTTTCGCTTCAGGATACGAGTGTCTTTGTGTTTAGACATTTAACTTCAACCGCGTGAAATGAATGGGAAATATCAGACAAATATATTGGTGTACAAGAAAAGACGCTTCATTTTCTATGAGATTCCTTTTTTATCAAGCGTAAGCTATTTGCTACAGATGTTATTATTAAAGTTCCTGCGCTGCAATAATACTGCCGTGGGCAGGCAAACGGCAGTATCAACAAAAGTTAATTTTAGAGCTATTTGGTGAAACTTGTTTTTGATTCCCCAGAAATTATTGGATGTATTGAAATTTTGAATTCGAAATAGAACTTTGATTTCGGTGGAAACCGTATCAGCATGTTTTTACAGTAAAGCTGAAGTAAGATAGATGACAAAAATGCAAGAAAATGAAAAATGAATAATTTGTAGACGCTGCCGCTTACTTAGCCAGGGCAGAATAGTAACGGAGCAAGTGAAACGTACACATCCCCTATCCCTTGAACGAATATGCTTACTCATTTTATTATTCCCCCCCCCCCCTTAGAAAAAGTTCTGTGACGAAATGTAATTTTGTACTTTTACTTGTTGAAAAATCGAAGAAGCTTTATTTTTACAGTAACGTACAAACCAAAAACTCCTAAGAAACACAACCATTAATTTTAGGTAATACGCTTTGTATATGCGGGAGAGTATAATGCGTATACAATAATAAAACGGCTAAACAATTAAACTGTCAATTGAAATACCATTTGACAGTTTTAAGAACAATATGCTTTTTTTAATGATGAGGACAATTGAAGCAAAAATACCGCAGTTCAGATATTAACTGTAAGGGTTCAAAAGGAATAGTGTAGAACCTTGTTAAAATTGCTCTAATTTTTTAATACCTTTTTGTTGAATAATTTTGCTTTTTACAAAAAAGGCTCGTATCTTTCGGATAACGACTTTGCTCTATGTAGTCATGGAAGGAAGAACACTCTAAATTACTCTGTTATTAAGAAGAAAACAGTTAAAGTATGAACCAAAAGCCTTCGCTAAAAGTATTTTTTTTTTAAATGATAAAAGCCGTAGTAATATTAAATTAAGTAATCATCTCAAAATTATAAAATTGTCTGTAACACTGTCTTTGACAACAAAATCACGATTATACCTTGCAATTACAATTATATCTTAACGATGTGTTATAGCTTAACATTTGAGGTGTGAAATGTTGTTTGAAAACTAGATATAGCTTCCCAGTTTCCTTTAACCTTTCACTTTTTTCAAGAACAATATTAAGTTCATTGATTGCGGGTCTTTGTGCAAAAATAGAAAATCAGCAATATGGGTTTGAGATGAGTTTTAATCTTGTTAGCTTGGAGCTTTTTTAATGACTTTATCATTGAATAAATAGAGCATTTTTGAAAAATTGTATCTAGAATATACAATATTCTACAGGCCTAAAAAGCTTAAAAAAAAAAACAAAATGTATTTTTTTTTAAATTTCATCATGTAGTTAAGCTACCTTTAATTAATTTTTAACTTTTTCTCCCTCCCCCTTCAGTTTTCGCAATTTTATTTATTTTTCTCTAAATATGAAGTTTTAAAAGTTTTTTTTTTTTCTCGTATGCGTTTTTTCCCCTTAATTTCCGGTAAAGTAAAAACAAATAACAATTAATTCGAGTCTATTTCGTTGGTTTTATGAGAAATAATTTCTATGTTTATTTAAACTTTGTCTAAGCTGTTGCAAAGATCAGTACTAACATTCTCAATGGGGGAAGCTGTTGAAATTTAAAACCCAATTGAAAATATTAGTAAAATATGTACTTTCAATCTTTCTTTTCCGTTTCTTTTTGAGAAAACTGCACTTCTTAATCATAATTCTTAAGCACTTTCTCAAAAAATCCACTCGTTTTATCTTCACAAGTAGAGGACTTTTATAAATGAAATACATTAAATCGATTCTGTTTCGGAAGATATCAAATGAAAAACTATTTCTGTGTTTGAATTCCACAAACAAATCATTTCCCTTAAAATGCATCTTTGTATTTATTGATTCCTACTGAAAGAGACTAGAAAGAAATGAAACCATGCTTTCATTGCTATTTTTTTAAACAATTTTCGATTTAAAGAAAAAATATACCTTTTTTGCTTTTACAAATCTTACCGAGAAATCCGATATCACTTTCTGAAATATGAGATCAGAAAAAAGTAGTTGAAAGAACGAAAGTTTTTGGTTCAAGTTTTTTGAAAATAGGATAACTCGGGAAAACCTTGGGAAAAACTTGAAAATATTTTTCCTCTTCGTTGATTTACTAATGTTTTTGAAAAGAAGCGTTTTAAAAAAATAGAATGAAGACGTTATGTTCTATTTAACTGTGTGTCCAAAACTTTTCGCAATTGTTTTCATAAAGATGTTTCAGTCTGTTGGAGGAATGAAACCAAACTTTTTGGGAATTCTTTTTACATTGGACGTTTCAAGCTTCATTAAATATTTTCGTTAGAAAAAGTAAAGGGCTGTCATGGCGTTAAAACAACAAGTTTGTCCTGAATAAAAAGGAGCCTACTTTTAAGTTTCGATTTTGTAAAACAAGCTATCATTATTTTTGAGTTTCATATCATTTCATACTTTCATTTTTAATCTCCATAAATTATTGTTTCAACACAAAGTAAAAAAAAATCATTTCCAGTCAAAAAGAAAAAGTTTAGTTACATAAAAACCCCCATCAAATTCAATTCCTCAATAGTTTAGACATCATTTTCAGTATGGAGTACATTAAGGGTTTAAATAGCAGTTATCTTATATTTTAATGTTTCGATTTTTTTTTTAAGCTAGGGAGCTTTAAAATTTTTGTAAAAAAATGATGATAAATATTTTAATAAATACATCCAAAACTTTTCAGAGTGGGACTACAGTTGGATCAGCAGTTACAGCAAATAATGTGGGACAATTTATGCAATTTTTGCTTTAAAATGTCAAAACTCAACTTTTATTAGAGCAACAGATTTGTATTATAGCTCATTTTAAATAGACTTGCGTGCACTTCAACTTGAATGATTTGTAAGATTTTTTTTTCAAAACTTTTAAAATTTAAAAATTCAAAAATGTTCGAGATGTTGTCCTTTAAAAATTTTGAAAAAAAAACAATATTTTTAATGCATAACTAGAATAATTTGTGAGAATTTTTTTCTCAACACTTTTAAAATTGAAAAACTCAAAAATTTTCGAGACGATTGTCCTTCGAAAATTTTGAAATACATAATTTTAATGCATTTTCATGAATGCAATCAAAAATTGGTCTGGAAGTATATGAGTCAAACTGCAAACCAAATTTAAGTTAAACGAACCTGGCATTTAACTGAAAAATAAAGGCCACACTCCGAATATAACTGAGCCCAAGAAAAAAAAAAAAAAAACCTGAAATTTGCGATCAGTAAAAGAAATCACAAACGAAATTCAGGTTTAAAATTCGAAACTTTTTCAATTTTTTTTTTATTCAAATGTACATAAGTACAAAAATGAAGCCAACAAAAGTTTGTTTTTTCAACATTGACATTTTCAAATATATTTCTATATCTTGAAAAATGTGTGAGAATTTTTTTGCTCAAAACTTTTAAAATTGAAAAAACTCAAATTTTCGAGAAGGTGCCCGTCAAAAATTTTGAAATATATATAATATATGCTTTTAATGTATCTTTATGAATGCAACCATAAATTGGTGTAAAGGTGTATTGGCCAAACTGAAAACCAAATTTAGGCTAAATGAACCAGGCATTTAACTGAGAAATAAAGACCACAGTCCAAATAAAATTAAGCCAAAAAAAAAAAAAAAAGAAACCCCTGAAATTCGCGATCAGTGAAAGAAATCACTAACGAAAGTCAGGTTTAAAATTCTAAAACTTTTTATAATTTTTTTAAAGGTACATAAGTACAAAAATGAAGCCAACAAAAGTTTGTTTTTTCGACATCGACATTTTTAAACATATTTCTTAAGTAACAAACCAGGACTTAAGACCAATGAATGTACACACAGTTAAATTAAAGCCTCATCTACAGAATTAAATCAAAATACGAGACAAAAACGAGTCATTTTTCTGACAATTTTCATCGAAAACGAATTTCGATTTTCTCAATTTACTCTTTATTTTATAAGAGATGAAATCAATTCTCTGCTATCTTCTAAGATAACAAAACGCTGGTGATACACGAAGTAAATAAAAGTTTTATGGCGGAAATTCTATTCTTCCGAAACCAGACACTCAGAAGAAAAATGGTGTAAAGAATTGACGCATTATATTCTATCTTAAAAACAAAATTATTACTAAAGAGAAAGAGATTTATTTTCTTAGAAAATATATGAGCAACATAAATTTATCTAAAATCATGAAAATATTCAGGAGAGACGTTAATAAAACTTTCTCACAAAATGCCTAGTTAATGAATTTGTTTATTTACTTAATTTTCACGATTTTTTTCCCATTACGGAAAGGAAAAAAATTAGAAAAGTAATATTATTAAAATAACCTCCGAGCATGATATAAATTCCTTCACTGAAAAATATTGTTAGATAAAGGAAAGAAAAAATATTCTGGAACGCACATCTTCGTGCACTAACATATAAAAATGGCATTTTTATGCTTAATGTAAGTCACAAATGGTGTAGACCGAGGCTAGTTGGCCAGCTTTATTTTCTATAACCAGGAGATAACCGAACTAAAACTTTTGGGAGGGTCAAAATTCTCAATTTGTAGAATGAAACTCCAATTTTACCGATTGATAAAATGCGTTATCATACATACATAACATCTAAAAAGGAGTAACCTTAGCTATCATTAAAAGACAATTTCGAAAAACTTTTAAAAAGGGGAGAAAAATCTCAATGTTGCATTATTGTCTCTAAATTTGCCGAATCATCAGCAAAATTTGCCAAATAAGGATTTTTGTTTTGGAATGTCAAGTGACACCCCATTGGAGCACTACTCGCTATAATTATTTTAAAAACCTATAGAACTTAACATTTAGAAACTTTTTTCACACTAAGAGTATCGGTATGCCTTACAGATCAAGTTTTCATAGTAAGATTTGAAAATGCTATTTAGAAGTATTAATTATGATGCTAAAATTGATACCTCACTCATTAGGGTCAACTTGCGCCAATTTTAGGGTATGCAAATGAATATTTTATTGATATTCGCCATTCCATTTCAAAAACTCATCATACTTTCCTATAAAGCTAAATGGGGGCTTCTCTCTTTACTTTATTTGAAGAGAACATTTTTAATACACTCTTACATTATTCCTGTACCTCAGAGCCAGGCTAACGCAAGTCACATAATCGCTAATTTACAGGAAAGAGTGAAAACGTTTGCCCGGTGCATAAAAAGGATGGGACTTGCACATGTGTCTCTTTCTCACATCAAGCATAATTAGTTGATGTGAGTTAATCTGATGAGTGTCTCTCTGTAGTTATCCTCCCCATTTTTCAAAAACTAATAAAATGCGCTGTGACATTAATATAGTGACACTTTAATCATGAAACAGCGAGGAAACCATTATGTAATATCTTATACAATAGACATCCATTGGATATTTAGATCACTTCCAAACAGCTTCAACTGTCAACATGGGGTTCTCACTAATGATGTCACGCATTGAAGGGGGGAAGGGGGTTCCTGAAATTGTCAGTTAGTGACAAGGGGGGGGGGACAAAAAGAAGTGCGGCATCACTCGTTTTGGTCGAAATAAAAACTATTTCTATTTTTGTTACAATAACTCAACCCTAGCATTAAAAATAAAAAGGTTTTTTAAAAAAGCTCACAAATTTTAGGAATTTAGACATATTTCAGTGCACAGATGAAGAAATAAAACTAGCCCTTCCTTTAAAACTAGTTCCAAGAGGCCTAAAAGCAAACGTTGGAATTGCTATCACTGATATAGGTGGTAGAAGTTACTTGCCATAAAAATTTTCAATCATCTAAAATAAATATTCTATGTTTCACAAAAATAATATACTATCTGCTTTATTTTTCTCGTGGTTATCTTGCGATAAAAAGCCAGCGAAATATTTCTTTACACAGAAATTTTCATTCTAGACTTACACCTTTATAGAAGATTGAAATATTTTTCCAACACGGAAAAAGTGAGAATAAGAAATTACGAAATAACTGTCTTCCGCAACTTTGCTGTCATATACAGGTTAAGCTATATATCATCATATGACGTCATCACTAAAAGGCCGTTTATGGATGGATAATGAATGCGATTGCCCCGTGATATAGAGTTAATCTGCGAGTCTTTTCGCCAGGGATTGCTAGATCAGTACTTTCTCACGACATTTATGGCTCCTTGCCTGCTTTCCATTAAGGGTGTAATTGACTCCCATTTCTTGCACTATAGTAAACGCTGTTGTTTTTGCTTTTGAACTGCTAAGGTAGCATTATTTACGTAAGACGTTGAATACTTTGATATAGCTATCGAAATTTATTTGTCAACATTTTATTGGTTACACGGAACTGGCTCCTGGCGTAGACGATTCATGTCACCACCTAGAGATGTAAATTTTAGAGGGAGGGAAATTTAGCGACGTCAGCATTCAAAAAGATAAATTTAAAATATATCCTAAGTTTTTTTACGAAAATAAAAGATATATTGTTCGTATGTTAATAAAATAAAAGTCATAGTGAAAGTAAGTACGATAGTTTTGCCTTACAAAGCATCCAGATGTCCTTCAAAACTTCCTAACGTTCTCTTGCCCGTGAAAAAATGTCTCCCCCCCCCCCTTTTAGTTTTAATTGCAATATTGGGGGGAGGGGGCTTGTAAATGCTACTTGCACAGCTGTTGGCAAATTCTTCGCTATGGCAAAAACCGGGAAAGCCGTGGGTAACGTAGACTTCAGACTAGGAAATCAGAGGATGCCCGGTTCTGAGCCAATGACGTCATGTGAAAACCGAATACATATGAGGCAGTGAAAAGTAAAGGGAATGCAAGTGGACATTTTCAAGTTTTGAGTGAAACGTGTTTAAAGTTGCGGGGCTCGGTAGGCTTTCTTTGAATTTTTTTCTAAATCAGCTATAGCAGCACCTACCAGGGCTATTAGTTTTATATCTTGCCTCAAGACAGAGGAGGCGTTCACCTACAACATTTGTAATAGTTTTCTCCAAACGTTTATTTTGGCATCCCTTTGCTTCTCATTGCCTCATATTGATAATCTAAAATTCCAGTATGGTTCACCGACACTCGTTGAGTTTTCAAAAGTTGTTATTATAAATGAAGAGTAAAAGTTGTAAATAAAAGGCTAAAGTAAGCTTTTGAGTGGTGTGTAACTAGTGTCGAATTAGAGTATAAATTTTCTCAAATTGGATTTTAGTAACCACTGAACGGCTGTAAAAGACACATGTTTTAACCATACAGGCCTATAACAAGTTCTATAAGTTATAATTGGTATTAAGACCAATTACGTTGCAACATTGTGAGTCATTTACATTTAAAACTTTTTTTAAAAACATTTACGTAGAATTTGTGACAGGTCTATTTAAGGACTCGAGATTCAACAGTTATCGCTGATCATAAATTGCATGTATTTCAAGAATTCCCTTCCAAACTCGAAACAGTGCAAAGAAAAGAAGAAAATTGATTCAAATTGCTATTTTTAAACTAAGTGAGTAAATTCACATCTTTTATACATTTCAAATCAACATTTCATTGGTTTAATTCGCATAAATAGTCACATGCTGCGAAATCTCTCCTGGGGAGACTGCAAAAAAGTAGCAGACTGTATTTCCTCATCCCTCTTATTTTCATAATATCAAGGGTGAAAACGATCAATATGCTAATAAGGTTCTCCCGCTTTCCGACGCTAAGCATGCGAATTAAAAGTCTCACTGCCTCCAGAATTTGAATCTTTCTAAGTTAAAACATTATATAAAGTTTTAAGCTTATTGAACACTATTTCGAGATTTGATGGTTGTAGGAGCACGGTAGAAAAAAACGGTCAAGAAGGGGATTAAATGCCATGCACTCAAATTTTGTGCTTTTAGGAAGTAAAATAAAGGAGAAAAAACAAAAGTTAGTTTGAATTTTGAGATCTTGAATTCAAATTATGTTTTTTGCAATCACGAATTGCGATAGGACCCTACTCGTTGGGTTTCTTGTTTCTACTAATGACTTTTATTGCAACCATGATTTGAATTCAAGACGTAAAAATTCAAATAAATGCCAAGAGCTGGATGATGGATATTGTGAGCTAGAAACTGTTTTTGCGTAAAAAGAATTAATTGTATGAAGTCGAGAAGTTCGTTTATAAATAATTTGATTCCGAGGCACATGGATGCTTGCAGTATAAGCATGGAAAAATAAAATCAAAGGACCAAATTCATTCAATGGTCAAGTGAAAACAATAAGCAATTCGTGATTGCTGAAAAATAAAAAACGGTAGTTCAAAAAAGTTCTCCTAAAAATAAAAGAAAATAAACAAGGAGGAAAAAGCAAAATAAACATAAGGAGTGCATGTTTTAAATAGAGTCAAGCTGTAGGTTTGTAACTTTGAACCTTAAGGACCATAAATTAAGTCTTTTTAACAAAATCAGCGTGGCGATAGAGAGAGAAATGTAATATTTGGTGGGAGCTTTCAAGCTATTTTAGAGTTTTTTCGGTTAACAAACACACTTGCTGAAAAAAAAAACTGTAAAAGATAAGAAGATAATTAAATATACGGGCAGTGTAGTCAGAGAAAAGTGGAGGCTATATACAAAGTGATATGGGTTTCGATGATTCTGAAATAAACATACGTTGCTTTCTTAACAAACAATGTTGAAATCTACCTCCCAACTCGCATTGCTATCTGATTTTCTTGTTTTGTAATTTAAGCACCCAGATGGTTGTACGTAGAAGGTTTATTCATACGGCCACGCAACAATATTAAGGATACAAGAAGATTATCCATAAGCATTGAGGAATTTGTTATTAAACGAAATGAAAAGTCTTGCAAGAATTTTCCAAAATTAGAAACCACCGAATGTAATTTAAACACACTCACACGTATATATGTATATGTGTGTGTTGTGTGGGTGTGTGCGTTCGTGTGGATGTGTATATATGTATATATATATACAGGGATTTTTTTGGAACAACCTCCCTGTCGTCCCTCACTTTCTACAAATTAATTACGGCGACGCAAAATACGATTTCCTTCTATAAAGTTTACTTGTAATTTTGAATATCCTTCTGTAATATAATTTGGAAAAGTACTTCATTTTCGCTGTGTAGCAATATCAACGTGATCAATGTAGTTTTCACTAGGTAGTAATGCCGTATATAATCAGAAGTATCAGGTCACTTTCAAAAAAATCACATTTTTACGAATTTCTGGAGAAGAAAAATATTAACTGTTCTGTAAGTTTTATCACATAAAATATACGCTTCAGCGGTCATTTTTCATTAAAAATTAAATCTCCCATTCATTTAGGGGACCAGCAAAACATTTAAGAAAAAAAGAGTTTATTGATCATCCTTCACAGTTAAAAAACTAGGAATTAGCTATCAATTTCAGAAATAAATTTAAATATAATGTACAATTATTTTATGGATTTTCATAAAAGTATCACTTATATTCATGAATATATTAGCATTTCTTGTTAAAATACTAATTACTGTCACTGGTAATCGGCTCATAACACGCAGAGTTTTCCGCCTTGACTTGCCAAACTTGCAGAAAACTTGACAACATACAAGATAAGTATGAAACTAAAATTTTAAATAAAATTGTGGAAGATTTGATGAAATATGAGCGTTTACAACAACTAATTTTTCACTGTGCATAAGCGAAATATAACCACTTACGACCTTCCTGATTTCACACCCAAGTAGATGCCGCAACTCATAAAAAAATTCCAATTGAATATCCTAAAAACTAATATCGGCAGTATAATCACTCAAATATCAATTATTGACGAAAAAGCGACTAACCGTAAGGGATCATTCGCAGATTGGTAGCCCTTACTTGCAATCTTTATGCGTTTCTAGGTTGTCATTTGAGATATAAGTAGATTATTTGTGAACTATTCCTTAGGATGCATAGCGCTTCCCAGAACCAATAGCATACACAACTAGTTACAAACCCTTTGATATAATTGGTATATTATGTATGGCAAAATATATGTGGCAAAATTAAAAATTTGTACTTAACCAGTACACATGGTAGGTGAACCTCTCCTCTGTCTTAGGGCAAGAGATGGTACTAGTAGTCCTGGTAGTTACTGCTACACAGCAAGATTCAGAAAAAAATTTCAATGAAAGCCTATTTAGGATGTTATCTTTAAACACGTTTTACTCAAAACTTGAAAATGTCAACTTACATCCCTTTGCTTCTCACTGCCCTCGTATATGTTTCACATCAGAGTTATTCCTTGAAATATGACGATAGTCCTGCGTTTTCTTAATCTTGTCTTATTTGCCTCAGGTTTGTTTACTCGCACCCCCCCCCCTCTGCAGTGACACATGAGAACAATTGAAGACGGTTTTTAAAAATACCATAAATTATAGAAATATTTTTTAAGAAATCTCTGAAAATTCTATGACACAAAGGAAAGATTATTCAAACGTGGGAACACTTTGGCTCTGAAAAATTGAAAATATTTTTTTGAAAAATAAAGAAATGAAAAAAAAAAAAAAAAAAACATGCGTCTCCTTCCCCCCCCCCCTTTTCTAAACATATTTTCTTTCCCTGCTTACTTCCATGGTATCCAATGAAAATCCTTTTTTATGGAATTGATCACCTTTGTTGTACTAACTGTTTTCGTTTATTTCGCTCCTCCAAAATGAATTTGAGAGTTCTAAACAATGTCACGGAGTAGTTTCATGTATTGAAAAAACCTTAGCAATATCTTTGTTTCTTATCTTTAAAAAAATTAATTGCTACATTCATTTAGAAAATTTTTAGGCTGGTGAGTTGAAAATAGATGTAAACTAAACAGAAGTAGTTAATAGCAGTAAAAAAAAACAGCCATTTTAAAACTAACCAAATTGGTCGGTACTAAAAAAGGGTGGTGCAACGATAATCAAAAGGGAGTAGAATTCATGACCTGAGATCAGATGAATGAAACAGTGCTAGTTGGAAAAGGACACGTCACGCAAAAGAGTAACGCAGGCTAATAGCAATCAAGGACTGATGTCAAAGAACAACACGATTAAATAAAAGATAAAGATTTTTCGATAGTACGAAATTAAGTACAGTAAAAAAGACAGCGCACTTGATACCAAATTTTCAATTTTAATAGACATATCAACTTTAGGCTAAGACTGAACTCTCACTCTTATGGAATACAGTCAGAACGATAAGTGAAATTCCTAAGGAAATAAGAATGCTTTTTTCTTTGCGACATTGCACTTGTTTTTTTCATTGTATGCTTCTTTTTTTAAGCAATTTTTTAAAGCGTAATTAAGCATCATATTCCCCTCCCTCCAGTAGAATTAAAAACATTGTTTAGATCAGAAATCGTCAACCTGGGTTCCGCGGAACCCAAGAATTTCCTAGGACCTTGACAGGGGCTCCGCGAGTCACCACTATTTCCTTACTTAATCAAAGCGCCAAATTTTTCTTTGTTCTTTCTCTTTTTTAAAATTTTCGTAAAAGATCGAAGTTATACAGATGATCTGCTTTTGAAAATAAATATTTTGTTACTTTTATTAATCAATTAGTTATTAATTTTATTAATCAAATATTTTATAAATTTTATTAATAAATTTTCAATTTTAATAGAGATATCAACATCAGGCTGACACTGGATTCGCACTCTTGTGTAATACATTCAGAACGATAAGTGAAATTCCTAAGGAAATAAGAATTTACTTTTTTCTTTGTGACATTTCACTTTTTTTTTCATTCTATACTTTTTTGGGCAATTTTTTAAAGCGTAATTAAGCACTATATCCCCCCCCCCAGTAGCATTAAAAACATTGTTTAGATCAGAAATCGTCAACCTGGGTTCCGCGGAACCCAAGGATTTCTTAGGACCTTGACAGGGGCTAGGCGAGACCGCTATTTACTTAATTAATCAAAGCGCCAAAGAGTTTTTGTACTTTCTTTTTTTTTTTTTTTAATTTTCATGAAAGATCGAATTTATACAGGCGATTTGCCTATGAAAATAAATATTTTATTACTTTTATTAATCAGATAATATGTTTCAAAAACCTGTTTACTTTTATTGATCAGATAATATGTTTTAACCAAATTTCAACTTTCTAGGACATATTGTTCTTGAGTTATGCGACATACATACGCACATCCGCACATACGCACATACGTACGTATATACGGACGTCAGGAGAAAATTCGTTGTAATTAACTCGGGGAATGTCAAAAGGGATATTTCGGGTGTTTATACGTTCTTGGATACTTATCCGCGTGTGGTCGGGATGAAAAAAAAAACTCAACATTCATTCGGGGATGAGCAAAATGGAAATTAAAGCCGAATTTTGAGTGAAATTTTTTAAAAAAGTTAAATACCTTAATTATCTTATTAAGAAGTTTATATTGTAATGAAATAAAAATAAAAATATAATTTTGTAAATTTGAGTTGGACAGAGCTTTTATAATCTTTTTTTTTTTTTTTTTTTTTTTCTACTATTTAGCAAGAAGTTTCTTGCAAGAGGTTCTCCGAAGTGTAAAAGGTTGAATACTCTTAGACTCTATAAGGTTATTTCAAGCACGATACAATTTGAACTCCTTTTATTTACAGGTTTATTGATAATTTCCAATTCTTTACTTGTTAATGCTTTTCTTTTTTTTCTTATTTGTATGCTTATTTTTTTGTGCCTCCGTAGTGCAGATACCAGGATAATAAATTGTCGTGGAAAGGTAAAGCGCAGTGTCTGCAAAAATGAGTTTTTGAGATATTTGAAGAAACGCGTTTTATATTCCATACTAAAAATAAGTAATGTTGGAATTGATGGGGTTTCTTTTTTCGGGCATTATTTTCAGCGGAAACCAAAAGAGAAATCTTGTAAAAACAAAGCTAAAGTACAATAGGTGACAAAAAATGCAAGATAATAATAATAATAATAAATAAAAATTAAAAATTTGCTGACACTGCGCTTTACCTTCCCACTGTAGCAAACTACTTTCATCATTATTTGTAGAGTTAAACATTTCGGAATTATTTGACAAAACTTTGCATTTTAGATTCTCAATTCAACCTCAATGTCAAAAGATGCCCATTTGACTGTTGCCGTATCAAACATGACCGAATCTCTAACGATTTCATAGGCATGTTTTGAAGCAAACTGCAAACAGAATTTAAAAGGCGACACAATCAAGAAGACAAAGTAGTAATAGAAAACGAAAAAAAAAAAAAACGAGCTGATGTGTGCATTACATGATTTCATTTTACTCCAATTTTAATGTGATTCAATAGTTTACTCTCTAAATATCACCATCAGTGGCCAAATTGAAACCAGAAAAAAATCGCCAAATTTGTCACCAACTTGGCGACCAAAAGACTAGCAATATATCCCCAAGTGTCCGCCAAATTATAACACCACTTGAGTATACATCGAAATTAACAATGATTTCCGCAGAAAAAGGGGAAAAAGACCCCTTTATAAACACCCGAATGCAACCAAAAGGGGAGGTGCACAACTATACTCCACTAGGAGTCTACGTACCAAATTTCAACTTTCTAGGACATACCGTTCTTGAGTTATGCGACATACATACGCACATCCGCACATACGTACATATATACGGACGTCAGGAGAAAATTCGTTGTAATTAACTCGGGGAATGTCAAAAGGGATATTCCAGGTGTTATAACGTTCTTAGATACTTATTTGCGTGTGGTGGTCGGGTTGAAAAAAAAACTCAACATTAATTCGGGGGTGAGCAAAATGAAAATTAAGGCCAAATTTTGCGTGAA
Source organism: Uloborus diversus (assembly GCF_026930045.1). Classification (NCBI taxonomy): domain Eukaryota; kingdom Metazoa; phylum Arthropoda; class Arachnida; order Araneae; family Uloboridae; genus Uloborus; species Uloborus diversus. The sequence continues at coordinate 149,668,922 of NC_072733.1, forward strand.
AATTTTTTCGCGAATACAATACTTCCTTTTTTGTAAAAGGAAGTAAAAATCTGTAATGAAATATTCACTTTCGATATTCTTCCTCTAAAGCTGCATTCTGTTCAAAATTCATTGCTTAAAATTTTAATTATCATTATCAGTTAACAATAAAATTTAATTCCTGTTCATGAAATGAAGACAATTATATTGATGCACTGTCTAAGCCTGTCAATTTTTGTAAAAGGAAGTTAAAGAACAAAAATGCTTTTTTTTATCGTCAAATAAGACGAGTAGATAGGTCTGCTTTTATTAACTGGACCAGCTATTGGTGTCGTTAAAACACTATAAAAGATGTTTGATGGAACGAAAATGCTACTCACTTATTAAATTATGCCAGGTGTTGAATAATTAGGGTGCCAAAACAGCCTCAGTAATGGCAGTATTTGTCTCAACATTTATGTATTTTGCGATTTGCTCGAGCGAGAAACAATAAATCAGTAATTCCGAACATTATGAGAGGGAAAACCATTCCAATCTTTGCTTCAGTGATTTATAAATATATATAAGTTACATAACGCACATCTGTATCCATCTCAAATATGACAACATTTTCACAAACGGACTATAAATAATTTTTTCTGAGTAAAACAGTACCTAAGTTAATTTATTTGTTCTTCCTCGGGGCAAAATGAAATAGCACATTTCGTTTACTAATTCAATCATTTACTCAATCACTAGCATATTCATTTATTAAGTAATTTATTTACATTCTTTCATTTAATAATTCACTTAGTTATTCATTTATTCACTTATTTATTCATTCATTCACTATTTTATTTACTCATTTATTTTTCCTTAAATATTAGTAAAATAATTAATTTATTTAATATTTGATTGTTTCATTATCTTTTCATTTATTTATTCATCCTTTTATTTACTCATTATTTGCACAAATATATTTTTCACAATCGGATAAAAAAATATTTCATTAGAAAAAGTTATTTTTTCATTTTGCCTGGTGAAAAAAAAAAGAAAGTGAAATTTTTCACATATATTTATTTTTTATTTATTTATTTATTTATTTTTTGTGAAGGCACAAATGTAATGTCACAAATGAAAACTAAAGTTTCAATGCAAAGTTTATTGGAAATACATTATTCTTTCTCTATGTATTGTAATTTTCTTTACTTTGATCCATTTTTTTTTACTTTGAAAAAGGTGAGTCATCTTAACTATTTCCTTTTGCCCCGCATTCTCCTTCGTTACCAGAAAAGTAAAATGTGCAGATATATTGCTATTGTATGTACGCTCTGCTCTAAATAGCTGTGAAATTTTGAATCGTGTTATGCAACAAGAAAACTAAATTTTATGGAAATGTAAAACAACGGCAGTATATTAATACAAAAATTGCAAAAATAAGTACTAATGGGTTTTAGAAAAATATCTCTAAAACTTTTGTTATCGAATTTGTTTTATATTATATTTTCCCTTCGTGAAATCTAATTTGATAATGCAACAGTATAACAAAATTTTTGAAAAATTATTAAAATTGAAAACCTTTAAAACTTAAGCAAACTCCACATTCAACCTTAGATAGAGGCAAATTAAGACTTTATAAAGACTTTACTTAAAGCTTAATTGATGCATTTCATATTAGATATTTAAGTCTGAATAGATGTAGAAAAAGGCTTTAATCAGTAAGATGACAGGATTCATAATTTTCGTAATTTTTGAGCAACACAAAAAAAGAACAAAATTGCAAGCAGTAAACCAAATTAACTAATTAACAATAAGAAATTTTTACCTGGTAAGAAAGCAAGAAAAATCACTTGAAAATTACACCTTTTACATGATCAAAACTGCTCGCGTCTGACTTGACCGAGGATTTTTTAAAATTTAAGATAACTTTAATATTTATTAGCTTTCATCAGTTCCGAAGAATTTTTATCCCTGCAGGATATTTTTTATTAACCATCATGACACCAACACAAGCAATAAAAATTGAAGTTACTCTCAAAATTGGAAACAGTTGGGTCAACATCTGGATGTCTTTATTTCTGCATCCAATGTACTCACTGAAATTTATATTGACATACGAGCTTATAAACAATGTTTGTCTAAGAATATTTTTACTCTTTTTCTTTTTCTTTTATTTTTCAGCAAATTGAATTTCCGTTTATTTTTTCAAGTGTCTTGAAGAAACAAGATTAGAAGCAACATCATTCATTTTGATTTCATCCAGGGGCGATTTTTTTTCTTACATTGCACAAAACAAAAAATGCCGATACACGAATTTTAAGCATTAAACTGCTTGAGTTAGACTTTAGATTGAATTCCTTCAGTTCTGGTAACAACTTATTCATTGAATTATCGTTAACAAAATAACTGACTATTGGTTTAAAATAAACAATATTCCATAGCAGTGAAGATTAATCCTACTTCATTCGTATTATATTGATTTGTTTATGCATCTTCAATTTTGATAAGTTGTTTCATGCTACTGTATATTCTGATAATTTGGTAGAACAACTATTTATTATTGCCAATTAAAGCCGTAACTTGAAGCATAATTTATGAAAAGTGCAAGACACTACCCATCTACTAGACTATTGACAAGAGTAAAAAACTACAGAAAATGCGTTACTTGCTACATTTTTTTGTTGGCATCATAACATTCAAAGAAAATAATAAAAAGAGCGATAGAAAATCTTTCAAATCCTCTTACAGAAAGAAAGAAATAAAACTTCTTAATTTTCTTTTCGCTGATATTAAAAATCATACTTATTTTGAATGATGGAATTATCTTTTTATTTTGAGACATGATGTTTCAAGAGAATCTGCCCGAAATGTTCTTTTCGTCAAAATATATTTTGAGGGATATTCGCAGCAAAATTTTTATTTTTTTCTTTACGAAAATTTTTGTTTTAAAAACGTTCCAACATTATTTCAATTACAAAACCGTCTATAAGTTAGTTTTCAGAAAAGTATTTTTTTTTTTAACATTACGTTTCAAGTTATCTAAAAAGCATAAATGATGATAAAACCTAATATAAATTTACACTGAATTCAAATAAAGTAAAAACATACTAAGACACAAAATACAAACAAAAATTAACCCGGCAAAGTTAAACAGCATTAAATTTAGGATTAGATTGCATCAAGTTAAAACTTCGAGAAAGCAAACTATTTAAAAACCGAAAATGCATCTTGGTGCAAGATAACGAACAACAGCTAATGCAAGCTTTGTTTGAATCGCGCAGTGCTTGAATATTAGTTTATTAATTATATTTTGAGTGCAGCAAATTAATTTTTATCTTAATGCTCCGGAGAGGAAAGCTTTTAAAAGAAAGTACGTCACTCTTGTTCAACTTTTTCAATCCCTCTAATTAGTCTCTCAAATAGATACATATGTTTTTTTTATAGAAAAACTTCTCTTTGCCATGCAGACATGCTAATGATCCTCTTTGACTGCAGAGATAACCCAGCGCGGAGTGCAAAACACGTGGTCGCATGACAAGGAAGAGAAATTGAATAATGGAGTTTTCATAAGAAGAAAAAAAGGACTCTATAACCGAAGCGCACATAATTACTCTATTTTTTTTCTTTATGGAATATAATTCGAAGAAACTTAAACATGCTTTCGTGGAAAACTGGGAATAAAATGTTCCAAGGTACTAGCTAACGTTAAACCTAATACGGATAGTGGGATGACAGATATGCTAATAGCCTACTTGATTAAACGTCTGTAACATAAAGCACGTGGAAAGTTGTCAAGACAAGCGATACATACAAGATAATTAACAAGATGAAGCGTCGTAACTATTTAAGTTAACATATGAACGTGGTAAGCTGTTGATTTTCGATTCGAAAATGAAAGTATGTATCTGTTTCAACAAATTTTTAACAATTTGTTCCCATTTTTAATATTTTTAGTGTAAGATAAGGGGACTAAAAGATTGTTTTAGAGACTACATTGCATGCTGTACAATGTACATTAATCATGAGAGCTAACGACGAGTGACTGCAGTACGATTTGTCAAATAAGACAAGAAAGAATAATGATCACAAAAACCGAAAAATGATGTTGAATTTTTATATTTATTTCATTAATATGAGCTCATCCAATGATTTTAATTGAATCAATGAGTAATTTAATAGATTCAATGCTGTTGTAAAACTTATTCGTTAAGAAAATGTCAATAGCTTAGATAGTTATTATTAATATGCTTGACATTATGATTGTTTTTCATAAATATTTTGATTTCCTCAAGCGGTGAAAGTTCAATGAAACTTAAAACTATTTTGAAGGGCATGCTCAGATGGATACATTGCATTTTGATCTATTTTTCTAGTAAGTAACATTGTAAGATAGTTCGGAGTTAATCACATTTTTGCTGAATTCAAGACAAAATTTTTTATTGCTGAAAAAATGAATTTGCTTCAAAATTTTAAGCAAATTTAATCTTTTGAGATAATTCGCAAAAAATAATTAAGAAAAGATAGACGCAGATCGAGAAGACACCTCTATTTTGCAATAAAAAAATTTTCATTCTTTTGTAATCTGAAAAGAAAATTTAAAAATTGAAATGACACATCTTACTTACCCGACCATGATTCGCTCTTTAGCTCCCGAGTCAAATCTAAGGTCTCTATAACAGCGGCGCGAAACAAGCAATCTGCGGCAAGAACGATTGGCCGCTTTCCCTTCGTAGACCCACTGCTACCTATGCAGCGTGCGCAAGTTTCTGCGTCGCCAGACTTGGCGAGCTATCGCTTGTGAAAATGAAGATTGTAAACTTGTATATATCGATCAAGTCCCCTTCAACCCGCTCTCAGCATCATGATCTCTTCTTCGGAGGGAATCTAGAGCTTGCGACTAAGCATTATCAGTTCCAATTATTACAGCAGTGAAACAAAGTGCAATTTTTGTTATTATTCGCACTTAAGCTGGTGAAATTAGTTTCGGTACTGAAGAAAATGGGCTGTCGTATTTGCCCTAACTAACTACTCTTGGAGAGGGATAAGTTCACAGTAGTTCAATTTCAATACAATTTATCAGTTGCTTGCAAGGATATTTTCACCTAATCCTGGCTAGAGTTTTATTTGCTTGTACTCTTAATGAAAGTTATGAATTCACGTCCTTTTTTTTTTTTTTTTTTTTTTTTTTTGCGTGAATTAAAACTTATTTACGATTTTGTTAACAGGAAAGTAATTAGAAAAATCGTTTCTAAATTTAAATGCTGGGTTAAATATTCAAATTTCATTTTTCACTAATGAACCAAGGGAACAGTTCATTCTGTTTACGTATTCATTCATCAAATCACTCACTTATTCATTGATTAATTGAACAATTTACGTTCCTACATTTTATAATCGACTTTTTATACATTCCCTTATTCTTTTATTTACTCACTATTTTATTCACTCCTTTAAATTCTCATTAATTAATTTTTTTATTGATTCATGATCTGTTCATTTATTCATTCATTATTTTGTTTACTCATTCAGTTGATTAAAAATATTTTTTATAATCAAGTAGAAAATATGTCACTGGAGGAAAAAAATGTATTTCTTTTATTTGCTCCATGGGAAAAAGTGAATCTTTTCCACCTTTTTATAAAATACAAATTTACTACTGCCGAAAAGAAAAAATACTATTGCAATGCATGTTTTATTATTAAATATATTGCTTTTTCGTTATGTATTGTAATTTTCATCACAAATTTCGAATTTGTTCATTTTGAAAAAGATAATTTACCGTAATTATTTCACGTAGCCCCACATTCTACTGCGCATGTTAGGTACTGTGAAAGTCCAAAGTCTGGAAAATATCTAGATTAGTCGGAGGAATATGCACATAAATACATCGGCAAAAGACCGAATATTTCCGAAGAATCACCAATGAAAGTGGACTTTCTTCAGTTTTGGTCTTTTCGGTAACATACATATAAACGTTAATGAAAACGTTTTCAGTCATTGTTGTAATTAAACAAAAAAAATCATTTTAGAGCAGTTGAAAGAGCCATTATTCTAAAAAACTACGCGATAATCGAAAATTGCACTTGGTTTTTCCACAAAAGAACACGTTTATTGATTACAAATGTTTGACTCAACGGGATGATGTGGTACAATCGCTTTTTGCTTCTTATTAACACTTGTTTCTGTAAAATAAATGCGTCATTCTCCAGAAAGCGTAATTTTTGACCGCAAATATTTTTAAATTTCGAAACTTTTTGTTTTCTTTTTTTTTTTTTTCTCTTTTTTTCATTCTTACATGAAAGTGTTACCTACTAGAAGTAACCATAAACAATGGCTCAGCTAAGTTCCAATTATTTTACACGTAAATAAAAAAATAAAAAGTGTTCAAGGAAACAAAAATGAAATAAAAAAAAAATTATAATGTTTAAAAATCGAGGTCAATTTAATATCAAAGTAGTAATTTTGTTAATTGTGCAAACAATGAGCTATTTTAATGATTAGTGGGAATCTAATATTAAGCTCTCTTGATTAAAGTACGGCTTAATTTTTAGTTATCCTTTTAGTTCAAATGTGTGTTAAAAAATAGTATTTAATAAATTTGAGAATATACTGGCAATTCATAATCTTGGTAGAATGTCTAAAGATTGATGTGTGTATTTCCCCTCCATCATTTATTTTCACCTCAGAAATAATGACATTGATAAGGTCTGTCACGGAGGTGAGGAATTTGACCTAATGGACACATTTTTCAGGAAAACATTTTTTTTTTCTTCGTTGCTACAATCTGCACATGTTAAGCATATGAAAACATGTTCATTTCTTTTTTTACTTATTTACATCTCTGAAATTCAAGTTCACGGCGGTGAGAAGTCACAATAACCGTTTTTAAAACAAAACCTATCTTCTTGTTTTTCTCACAACTTCTCACAACTTTTTTATGTCGTTATGTCTGTTCTTTATGTCCTTGGAATCATGCAAAGTAAAATTTGATGACAATACTCCCACGTGTTAATGAGGAATGGCATTTTGTGGTTAGGTAACGGAGGTGAAAATTTATTGTGTGACATGACTCCTTATCCTACTAAAACGAACTAAAACTCAATATTAAAAAATAAATATACTTAAACAATTAGTATTTGTGACGCTTGTGAAAGGAATAATAAATAAATAAGTATATACTTTTAATTAAACAAGTTATTAAGCAACATAAACAGTCACACAAGGTGTGATATGCCACGGAGGTGAGAATTCGCATGTTGCGAACCAAAAATATATTAAAATAAAAATTATTACAAAATTGTTAGCAGGTTTAAATAGATATATTTTTGATGAATTTAAAAAGCATTGTCAAATGATTTGTTCCTGAAAAGTTTTACAGTAAAAGGCGTGTGACAGAAAAGATACACTTTTTGAAGACTGACCCAAATAAATACCTTTTTGCTCAAAAGTAAAGTAATAAATAACAACGTTAAAAAGCACAAATTTCAGATTACTGCAGACACGTGTTTCGGCGAACAAGGTACGCCTTTTTTTGTTTGCATTCCTATTGATCCTTTATCAGTTTATAATTTTCTCATTGGTGTTTGGTTATCCGCTATTTTTATTTTTTAAGCTTTTTGCTTATCTGGCTCTGGGTTTTTTTCGGGTGTCTTTTCATCCATAAGTTAATTTATTTTGCATTAAAAAATGCGTTCCTTATAACGCCGAAACACGTGTCTGCAGTAATCTGCAATTTGTGCTTTTTGACGTTGTAACTTCTTACTTTACTTTTTTTTTTTGTATTAGCAATAAAAAAGTAATTTATTTTTCTAATGTTTTCCTTAAGACCCATCATTCTTCATATAGAAATAATAGGGGCAAGCAGTTCATTAACTTTTTCCTTGCACTTCCTGGGTGGGCCTCCTTTCTTCCAAAATACTGGCAATCATTCCTTGAGGAGAGCAACTCCAAAAGCAGCTGTCCCGCATTCGGATATCAAGAAAAAATTAGCACTAAAACTCATATGTGTAGTACGGGGTTTAACATTATTCATATCGTTGTGGCAGATGGCGTTCATATCACAAAATAAATATTAAAATTATTAATTTCGTTATGAATGGAACGAGTAGTCAATGTAAATAAAGTAAATATTGTTGAAGAATTTGACGCATTCTGTGGCAGTTTGTGATTTAGGTTGATTATTTATTTGTTCATATTTTAACGCAAATAATTTGGGATCATTTGTAGCACGTAGAAGTAAAATGGTGTAAAAGCCCAAATTGAAAATTTGGAGATAACTAACACAAAATTGATGCTTGAAATCTCATCTGTTTAGGAGCAAGAGATGGCAATAGCTATAGAGCATGATTTAGAAAACTTTCCAATGAAAGTTTGTCTAAGTTAGCTCGAATTTTAATCGGAACTTAAAAACGGTCCACTAACACTACCTTATTTTTCGTGTAATCATTTTAATTTTATTTTGTCTTACAATAAAATCAAAATATTTTAATTGATTAGTGCAATCTTAGCCGCAGTTGAGTTATTTAATAAAGTCCGTCGCGAGAATTTGGCCATCATTAAAAACTAGCGAAATATTTTTATAAATCCGCTATATACATCATAACTGCAGTTTAAACCCATTTAAACAAATTCAATTCTTTGAAATTATTATTAACACATCTTGAAACCAATCAAATCGTCTAGTTCATTCAAGCGAAGCAGAAAGTTATCGAAAGACATTGCGAAATTGTGACGATCATTTGGTAGATTTCTCAATGCAACGCTTCGCTCCTTTTCGCTTTTGTCGTAAGTTTGGATGACGCATTGAAATCATTCCAGTCACTTGAACAATTAGGGGGATATTTTATAATTAATTATCGAAGAAAACTTTAAAGTGAATGGAGAAATAAAATGATGTATTTGTGTTACCAATTGCATTAAGTTTTCCGACTCTTGAAATTTTAAACAAGATGTAACTGATTAAAGCTTGAAAACATTGGGACTTAAACCCTCATATGTATTACTGCGTGATATTTCAAGAAATAAATGAGTACTTTTGAAAATACTTTTATTTTATGGGTTTATGATTTTTTTAATGTAATACTAAATGTTGGATACATATTTGGAAAAAAATAACATACAGTGCGATCACCAAATATTTGTGCTTAGTAAATTCAGAAGTTTAGGTCAGATTTTGATACACAAAAATTGAACTAAAATGAATTCACTGGCAGTATTTTTAATATCATGTTAATTAAAGATAGTAAGGAGCAGTCAAAAAAGATTAATAAAGATTATTTTATCAAAACAAATTAATTTTTGAAACGCAATCCAAATAATGCAGTACTGACATGAGAGGGATGCCAATATGATATATTACGAGATCCTCGAATATTTGTGTCCTTATGTGCCCCATAAATTTTGGTCACCTTTTAAAAAACTAAAAATAAAAATAAATCATCTGACGGTTCACGAATGTGAGATCACGCTAGTTCAAGAAAGCACATCCACGGATGTGATATAATAGAAATGTGGCGACTATTGTGCTATAATACAAATGTGGCGAATATTGTGTGCGCGGATGTGCTATAATAGGAATGTGGCGACTATTGTGCTACAATACAAATGTGGCGAATATTGTGTGCGCGGATGTGCTGTAATAGGAATGTGGCGACTATTGTGCTACAATACAAATGTGGCGAATATTGTGTGCGCGGATGTGCTGTAATAGGAATGTGATCACTATTATAGCACATCCGTGGATGTGCTATAATAGTTGTCACATTCCTAAATATTTAAATTACCAACAAAGGATGAATGAAAATAATAATGGAAAATAGAAATTAACTTCAAAAGTGGAAAATTTTTCAAAATAGTTTTAAAAAAGCATTTTGACTTTAAGTAAAGAATGCATTTATCTCTTTGCCATCATAAGATACACAAATATTCTGATGTTATTTCAATAATTGATTGCGTAGTAAGAAACTTTTGTCGCAGATCGTATGACTAATCTATGCTAGTAAAATCCTAATCGCTTCTATAAGAACAAGATGATGATTCATTAGTTACCTAATTTATTCAAATTTCCAAAATCTGTCGTTACCACCACCATATATTGCTGAAGAAGGAAAATCATTGCTGGATTTATTCTGATAACTATTCACTTATATAGGGTCTGGTGGGGGAAAGTGGTCAATGGAGTAAAGTGGTCATACGTCAAATAAATGGCTGTAATTTGGAAATAAATGTTCGAATGAATGTGAAAATTTTATTTTACGATAGGGCAGTTAAAAACTACATTTTGAATACAAAATTTCACAACTTGCAAAACTTTATTTGGTAAAATAAAATATTTTGTGTGAATATGAAAAATTTCAAAATCTAAACACCTCTTTTAACCTTCTGGGAAAATTTTGTTTGTTAGAATTATGAACAGATTGACTGCACAGGAAGCTTCCTACATGTCTCAAAAACTCTTACTCATTAGCAGTTAGCTGAATCTATTTTGGTTAATTTTTTAGAACAATTTAAGTAAGATGGGGTAAAGTGATCATAATATTAGGCTTAACGAATATTGTCCTTTTAACGTCACTTAAACTTTAAGTATGAGGCAGACATAAATGAAATATTAATTTCACTAATATGTATTATTTTTACAGTAAACAGGGTTAAATATACGAGTATATGCGTATGCATACTCATATACTCGTGTAGGCACGTATGTATACGTATTAACATAAATGCACCAATAAACGCGTAGTATATGGGTAACTGCGAGTATTTTTTGTCTATAAAGATATACATTCGACTATCGATACACGTATATACCTAATTATACTCGTACATATACGAACACTTATATACTCAGGTAGACACGTATATACGCGTACGTACTCGAAACTCGAGCAGACACTTACACACAAGCACATGATATACATGTATATAAGGTGAGTTTAAACTCTTGGGCAAATTCTTAAAAGATGTAAGAGGGGAGTAGAAGAAGCAAGAATCATAAGAAACATATATTCACAAACACAACGCTGACGCGCTACATGCACGCAAAATCAGAACCTAAAGGATGCAAAACAGGTCACAAATTTATTACACAAAGACAATTTTACACAACATTTTAAGTCTTAAGAAAGTGTTAAAGTGATTTATGAAATTTGTGGCCGGCTGCTGTAATACATGCGTCTCAATCACAAAGCACTATCTGTTGCAATAATGGGACTTTTGAAAAACTTTCAATAGTCGCTGTGCCTTTGTTGCGATGCGTGTATTAGAGCTACTACAGGCCGTAACTTTAACATCTGCTCTAAATAATTCTTAAAAACTAAAATGTTGGTTAAAATCACCTTTTTTCCCCCAATGGGGCTGTATAAGAGTCCTACCTGAAGAGGCGTCTGGGCCATAACCAGACCTAGTGCGCTCCCCTACAATGCATCAGTCTTTCATGTCTCACCATTAAGGCGCTGATGTATGACACAGTTTTTTTGACGCCCAGTTTCCACCAGGGGGAGGCACCTGGGCTCTCTTTGATGCGAAATTGCAGTAGGAATTTGATTTTGCCTAAGAAATTCTAATCAAAACGAATACCATAGAGATCTTTTACATGCCGCATAATCATACGACATGAGCGCTGATGAGTTTCTGCATCTCGAAAATCCACCGACCAGCATCCCCAGGTCAGAACCCGATTCCACAGACGTACAAGGCCAGCGCCTAACCATCACGCCATCAGCTGGTCAGGTAAAATCATCTTTGTGTAACAAATTTGTGACCTGTTTTGCATCCACCAGTTTCTGGCTTAGTGTGCATGTAGCGCGTCAGCGAGCATAAGTTCATTATGATTCCTTGCTTCGTATCCTCCCTTCTCACACCCCTTTGATCTTTGCCCCAGAGCTTGGATTCACTCTGTAAGCATACATGTGTATTAGGGGATATACTCGTGTATACATACATGTGCTGATATACACGTAAATGTACGTATATACGTCTATACTGGTACATAATCGTGTTTACACGTAAACATACGTGTATACTCATTGCTTCCATATGCATGTACGTGAGTAGGGATGTACAAACACGCACTGGATGTATCCTCGAAATAACTCGTGTATACTCGTATATGTATGTATGTATGTATACCTATATATGCGTATATATGTCTACTATACACGCATATACTCAGGTATGCATGTATATACTCGAGATACAAGTGCATACACGCATATGATATTCGTTTATACGCGTATATACTCTTGTAGACACGTATACTGTAGGTAATCACGTATACATTCTTATGTATACCCGCATATACTCGTGCATATACTTGTAACTATAAAAATAACCGAAATATACAAATATTACGGTTTTTTTAACGGTTTTGCATCTATTTTTAACTATGACCACTTTACCCCCATGCTATGACCACTTTGCCCCACCCCATGGGGTAAAGTGGTCATAAATACATAGGGAAATGAAACTGTTATAAAACTACTTAAATCAATATTTTTTCCCTTGAAATTCTATGTATTGTGTTCTTTAATAATGCAATGTAAAATAACAACAGAAAAAGTTTAATTGTTTAAAGAATTTGTTTTATTTAATATCCACTTAAGTTGAAAACCTACGATTTTATTACCATTTTACCCCACCAGACCCTACTCATATTTTATAATAAAAACGTTAATTTTCGCTAAAGTTAGCTGTAATTTTTGTATTTCAGAAATATAGCGGTATTTAAAAGTAATTTTATTTTAAAAATGATTTCAAAACATTTAGATTCATTTCTTAACTTTCATTTTAATCAGGGAATTTTTTATAATGCACATTAAAACTGCTAGTAATGTGTCAAACTATTACACTTGACGTATTAAATTAATAGAACATTAAACCACATTAAAACTGAGAGTAATTTTGCATTGAAAGATATTTCAAAAAAGATATTTAAAATATTATATTAATGCACATTAACCTGGATGTAAGAATAGAAATACGCAGGACATTAACTAACTCAAAACCTTTTGGACTAAGAATTCTTATTGAAGAAGATTAATGATTTATTGAAGAAATTGCATATATTTCTGAGCATGAAAAAAAAGGGATTTAAAGAACAAGATTAGAATAACGCAATATTCTTAATTAATAATGTTTTAGAAAAAGAAACTGCGTGTAAATATACAATCAACAGCAGAACAGGAAGCATAAACTTCATTAAAAAAAATGTGCTGAGTTTCAAAAGGTGCATTTGACAGTATAAGTGATTTATAGTGCTTGCTCACTGGCTTGGAAATTGAAAATAAATAATGGCACTTCAATTTATTTTTCGAGATTTTGCATTGTATACTGATAAAAAAAAAAATAAGGTAAATAAGAATATTGAAAGAATTAAAATTTATAGGAATAATAACAGGGTAAAAGTGGGAGAGACGCCATATGAGACAAGATACTATATCTTCGGAAATTCAGTGATTAAGAAAGATATGGCTATATTTCTCACTTTTTATTTACTCATAGACGCTTCCTTCTTAACGTGTCAGTTCTTGTTCAACTGCGCTCGAATGTGACGTGTGTATGACGAAAAGATTATTTTAGTGTTAGTACTTTTCAACGAAAATTTCGAGTCGCTGTGTTTTCAATTAGTGTTAAATGTAAAACAAAGACATCGTAAATCAAAAATTGTTTTAAAGTTTGATTTATCTTGGTATTAACGTATTTCAATTACATTTTGCAATAAATGTTAATAATTACGTACTTTATACCTATGTGGCATAAAGTACGTAATTATTAACCAGATATGCCAAACTTTTCAAAAGTGTCAATGATAGGGTGTATTGTTTATTATTTGTAATATTTTTTTTAGAATGCCGAGAAAATACGCGAGGAAGCATACGGTAATCAACGACAGTAGAGTGAAGAGAACTTAATTCTGGCTATTAAAAAAGAAAAAAAAGAGAGAAATGTTGAAAAATGAAGCTCAAAAACTTTATGGAATGCCGTGGGAAATGCAACATCAGGTTTTAAAGCTTGTGGAATATTCCCACTCAATCCTAATGCTATTCCATATCATTTCTTTGCTACATCTGATTTAATTGAAGTAGGTACTCCTAACACTCCTCTCGAAAGTGCTGCTACTCCAGCTCTGTTTTCACAAAAACCATCAACTTCCAGACTAACATCCACTAGTAAAGAAACCCATGAAAAAATTCTTGAGAAGTCTTATCCAATCTCAAAACTACCTGGCTCGACAGTGAAGCGAAAACAAGTTGCTTTTGTGCGCGAAATGTTGGGAAAATTATTATTAAACAAAAAACAAAAAAAAAACCTGACTGTATTAAATGTTCCTTCAGCCAAAAATGGCTGCATGAGTTTAGTGCAATGTACGCTCCGCATTGTAATAGTTGTGGTGAGAAAATAATCCGCAAAAAGATCAAAAATAAGGAATAATAACATATATGTCATCTCTTTCACACTATATGGAGTCTCTCCCACACGTTATGGGAGCTATCAACTTACAATTTTCATTTTTTATTTTTCTATTTAAATCTAAAGCTCATTAATGGTAATTTTAATACTTTAATAATAGTGTAACTTAAAAATAAAACATAAAGGGTTGATTTATATTACATTTTGAATTTTTTTACCTAATTTTTTACAAAAGTATGGCGTTTCTCCCACTTTTACCCTAGTGACTAAAACATGAATATATCTCTTTCACATGCACTGTTACCCTGTATTTTCCTACAAATTCTGAGAAATAATTTGTACGTTCGTCTAAATTATTCTCTGCTTAATATGGACCAAAAGTGGTGGAATTTCAAAATGTGAGTTGATCAATACACAACAGACAGGTTTATCGAAAAGGTTTCTTAGTCCTACCCGGGAGTGGCCGAGTTTTCTGGATTCGGCCGAATTATCCAGTGCCGGGTTTTAGCATCTCTTCTGTATTATAAATTTGATAATAATAATGAACTCTAAAGTTATTTGAGGCCCCTTTATTAACTTTTAAATCAGTAAGAAAGTTAATAAAACTCCTAAATTGAATGCAAGAACAAAACTACAGCTAATCAAGTAAGGGAACATGGGGCAAAGTGAAATAGTGATATATTTACTCTGCTTTTAGCCCTACCTATCTGGTATTATTTTAATTTTGTAGTACCGTATGTAGTCTATTCCAGTCAGGAAAAAATTACCGCCGAAGATTAAAGCATTTGTTAACACAGGCAGTTTTAAAAAACTGATACTCATATTGTAATATTTTGTTGTAAGTTAAAAATTATTTTTTTTACCATAAAATGATAACGTTCTTGCTAACATTTCAAGTATTAATTAAGACCACCTAATATTCAATACAATATTAATTTAGTTAATATTAAGCTTATTTGTATTTTAAATAAATTGTAAAAAAAAAGTACATACGGGGCAAAGTGAAATAAGTTGTTTCATTTACTTACTCAAATATTTAATGTAAATCACCTACGTTTTCATTTATTAATTTATTCATTTGCATTCCTTCATTTTAGTAATTCACTTATTTATTTATTCATTCATTTATTTTCTTATTCATTCATTCTTTTACTCGTTCATTTATTTTTGTTCATATATTAATTGATTTATTCATTTATTCATTTGTTTATATTGTTTCATTATCTTTTCATTTATTCATTCAACCTTTTATTTAATGATTTTTTTTCTCAAAAATATATTTTATAATCGAGTAGAAAATATTTCATTAGAAAAATATTTTATTTTTCACTTTGCCTCATGAAAAAAAAAGTGAACATTTTCCACTTCTTTTTGAAGACTCAAATTTACTGCCAAAAATACTGTTTTAGCGTAAGTTTAATTATAGAATACAATGTTCTTTCCTTATTTACTGTAATTTTCAAAACAATTTTCCGATTTGTTGATTTTGAAAAAAACTCGGTGATCTTAAACATTTCACTTTGCCCCACATTCCCTTACAAAATGTAAATTTCAGCACCATCAGAAATAAAAATAGTAGTTTTAAGTTTGAAATAAAATGCTTCAATAATTGTATCTTATGAAAAAAATTAAAAGCGAGAATTGACTCGAAAATGAAATTTCAAATCTGTGTCATGATGAAAAGTATCTAACTACTGTCATAATTATATTCACGAATAACGAAAAGGTTGTTACACTCCAAGTTCCTGGTAATAGATTTTGTGCTCTCCAAGTATTAGTAGTCACCCCCCCCCCTTTTTTTGAGCCACCTTTATATATAATATAATTAATCATTTTTAATGATTTTAAGCTTCATCTTGTAACGGTATTTTAAAACTAAATCTCTACCATAAAATCAAACAGAGCATAGTCACAAAGTTAAACAAGGCTATGGAAAGGAACTATGATTTCCAAATACAAAGTTTCAGTTAAAATATTTTCAGTGATTATCACAAGGCAAAGGAACATCCTGTTTTGATTTTTTTTTTCCTTCGGAAAAAATACTGCAGAAAACTCGTGTCATTTTAAAGAAACAAATTCTCATGTCTGGTGTCTATCAAGCCATTTTTTTTCTAAAAGTTACATCAACACTCAAAGCTTTTCTAGCGCGTTTCCAATTTCATTGGATGAATCGAAGCTGCACAGATAACAAACAACCTCGGACAGCAAAGCATTTTATTTTTAGTGCGGTCACAGCTAGTTTGACTTCATTGAAAGATCCGTTCATTAGTAGAGGCAATCTTCTGTTCCGCAAGATTTCTCAAACAATTTCAAAGCAGTAAGGGTCATTCCATAGTGACTAACGTAACATTCAGAGCTGATTTTCCAACTCTTTTTGCTTTAAACTTAAAGATTTAAAAAACAATTTTAGTTTTAATTATGGATTTACAATGTACATGCTACATATGTATTATTTCTGCTAAGATTTTAAAACAAAATTACTGCTAACAGATATTTTTTCAACAAAAATTGCACTGTGACTAATGTAACATTTTTGTAACCCTGAAAAATGTTGCCTATGTTACTAGACAAAAATTTCTGAAAGTTAAGCAAGTGTTGAAAATTAGCTGATATATTTGAAAACTGTGGAAACTCCACTTTTAAAAATATAATTCACATTTATTAAAGTTGAAATTTTTTGGTCTTAAATGTTACTTTTACTTGAGATGGCGTGTGACTAACGTAACGTGACTAACGTAACCATCGAATGACAAGCATTAGATGCATTCAAAACTATTTATTTTGAATAATAATAAATGTGGAATAGTGATAATGAACAACTACATCACCTTTATATGTTTTTAAAATTTTTATGTTGCATAATATATATATTTTTTATCAATATAAGAAATTGTAAAAGGATGGCTCCCTTGAAACTCAATTGGGTCAGACAAAAAAAACTTAGCTTTTACAAACTGAATATCATCACTCTTGGGCCAATTAAATGCTTTTTTAGTTCATCTCAAAAACTTAACTTTGTGCATTTCAGAAGCTTCATTGAATTCCAATATTCTGCAAATTTTCCAGTTATCATTGAAAAACCCCGTAGTACTTTTTAATAAAGTATTCTTCTTTCAGGTTTACTGTTTCATCGAATGGTGTTTTGTCACCTGAATTAGTATACAAACTTACGCAAAACGTCCTAAAAGTTTTTACACAGTGGGCAGACTGAATGTCAATAAGAGGTTTAAAACTTCTCATCAATTCTTCATCTTTCGCTACTTTATGCGAAATCTCACATGCCGATATAAATATTGTCTGTCTTTCACGCGAAAAGCACCCGCCGTTATGTCTGAGTCCGTCTACTGCCAAGGAAACGGACTTCGTTTATTTTCTGCGAGGATTAGCAGGAAGGCTTTTGGTGCCATTTTACCACTCGTCTGCTCGCCTTTGTGCAGTCGTATTGCTTTTTCCAACATTAACCTTCCCTTGGAAAAATGAGACGCGCTTCGTTGCTATAGCAGTAGACAGGCGCAGACATTTCGGCGGTGGCTTTTCTCGTGATGGTCGGACAGTAGGCACTTTACATTTAAAGAGGAATGAACTTCATTAAAAAAGTCGGCTGCATTTGTTACAATTGTTTGGCTCTGTAATACTTTCTTCCATACATGATGCTTCAATGTAGCGCTTACGCCATCATGGGGGCCCTTGCCATGATAGGACTCTGTGAAGTTCCACTGAGAATATAAAGCATCCATAGACATTAGTGCCATGTTTTAATGGTTTTTGAAATGGGCTGCTGCCCCATCCGACCACACAATAACTTTGTTAATTGTGTAATTTAAACTATCTTTGCAGTTCTTTATTAACATATCATTAAATTATTTGACTTCCAGGCAAGAATGTGTTTTGATGTCTGATATTACTGCAAATGTTTGAACCACTAGATCATTATTGAGAAATGTCCTGTAATATAAGCAACAGTAGTGTATATTGTCACTATAGCATCTCCAGATGTTTTCCAGTGTGCTGCCATTACCTCATTCTGGTGTTTTATGGAGAAGTTCTCCGCAAAATCTACTTGAAGTAATAGCTCTCCCTCTTTGAGATTGTCCTTCTGCTTTCTCAATTCTCTAGCTTGTGTTCTCATGTTGAACACATGTTTAGCATACTTCTTAGTTTGTTTTACTAATTCTTCTTTGAATTTCTTCAATGAAAACACATCTTCTCTTCTAGTTTATAGCCTTTCCGTTGATAGACAGAAATGTCTGTATTTTTTAAGTTCACGCTATCCGCAATGAATTTTTCATAGTTGTGCTCACATATTTCGCACTGTTGTTTCATACACTCACTATTTTGTTCATCACACACAATTAACAAGATAAGATCATTCCCACTTTGCACAGTAACCATGCTTTTCCAAGTGCATTTTTTAATAAGAAAGTAAAATTCACACAGTAAGGGCAGCAGCCTACATTTTGATCCTTAGAGCCCACTATTTGAACTTCCTCCGACTTTAACTCACAAAATTTAGCAAATCCAATTCTTCATTCGGATTATCTTTTTTTATAAAGTTCATAAACTTCTTTGAAATTAAACATGAGCAAACGCTTCTGTAGTTTCTTTCTCTTATTGGGAACAGGGTCGGGTCTTTTATAAATTTAACATCTTTCTTTCCAGGAAGAATTCGTGTAATATCATCATTATAATAAAATTGGATCCCTTTTTGTTTTGTAGTATCCGACAAAGTTAATAAGTGTCTGTGGGATTTAGGCCTCTATACAAATTCCTATATCTGATGTCAACTTTTGGATAACTTCACTTTTCCTTCTGGGGCTGTTGGGTAAAGCATTTCGCGATTTCTTCATTGCTTTTCCCAATGCTTGCCTAGTAGAAAAAGGGAGAATCTGTAGATGGTGAGGAAATAGATGTTTTTTTTCTTCGCACGCATCTTACGCATCCTTAGTTTTGATGCTTCTTTTTCTTTCTTTTTTTAGTTTCATATTTGTAGCTGCCCTTTTCCGTAAAGCCCGCATCAATGTTTTAGACCTTTTTCTTTCGAGCAGTTTTTTTTTTTTTTTTTTTTTGCAAGCTCTGATTCGCCCAACTTCTTCTTATCCACTACTCCGGCTGAGCTTCCGATATATTTGTTGTTACTTTTTTCGTTATACATAGTCTATTGGTAATACCAGAGGCGGACTGGCCAGGTCGGTTAGTCGGGGATCCCCGACTGGGCCAACCGCCGAGTGGGCCACTTCAAGCATTTTTTTTTTTTTTTTGAACTTAATACATTTAAATTCAAGCCTAAAATTTTTCAAAGTGTTAAAATGATTTTAAAAAAAGCATGTAATTTGCTTACTCGATGTGAAAAAAGCGTTTGGAAACAGGTTTACTTTTTTTCAATCCTAAGCAAGGAAAAAGTAAAGAACCGAAGTCCACACGTGCGAATGCTTTCCTCTCTTATCAACTTTCTGTCTAGTTTTTAGAGCCCTGGGGGCCATGGCTCCTACATTGAGGAAACGGGAAGAGGCCAGAGAAATTGGGGTCAGATGCGGCCTGAAAAAGAGTACGGGACGAAAAAAGAGCGTTAAAAAATTATATTTGTACGTCTATTAACAAAAATTTAATGGGCCTGCACTATCAGACAAAGCGGCTCCGGCACTGCTATAAATTATACATGAGCAAGGACGTGGACAAAGGGGGGAGGGAGGGGAGAGGAGCGACACTTGTTGGCCCGGTTCCAAGCCTGAAGGGAGGCCGAGATTTTTAAATGAGGGGTGAAATATATGTAGGGACGTAGGGGTAAACAATATGGAGGGGACCCCGTAAAAGTCATTTGTGACGGGCCCCAAAATTTCTATGCACGCCCCTGTACATGAAATCCTTTGAATATCAAAAAACTGCCTGAAATGAGCAAAGCCTCTCTCCCTACTCTCTATCAATTTTCGTTAAACAGCCAACTTCATACAGACAAAAGGACAAAATGTACTGAAATCCAAGATTAGAGACCCCAGCTGAAGAAGTGTTGAAATGCTACATGAACTGGCTTTGTCCCTCCAATTTTTTTTAAGTTCAAAATTAACGATAGATAAAAAAAAATGATATGATTGATTGATTCACGTGTTTATTGAACAAAAAATTGATTTAATAAGAGTGGATTTTATGTTTTTCTCAAGTTATCTATACTACTGTTAGAAAGATGAAAGATAGTTTATATATATATATATATATATATATATATATATATATATATATATATATATATATATATATATATATATATATATATATATATATATATATATATATATATATATATATATATATATATATATATATATATATATAAAATAGGCTCTAAAACTAATGGATAGGCTATAATTTATTTCTAAAAAACTTTGCCCAAAAAACCAAAAAAGTTATTTAGCGTTTCAGCCCACTGAAAGCGAGAACTGAAATAAATATTTAACCCAATGCCCAAGGGCAATATGTTTTCATATATGATGTATTTCCTGCTTTGATGTATTAATTGCGAAGGGATAAAAGGCAAGAGAGTAAAGCTTTCATTTCTTGAAGCAAAGATCTCAATTCGCTTGACATATTTGAAAGTGAAGTGTTGAAAAAAAATAAAAATCTGGTTTCTTGCTAAATTCACGTAAAACGTGTCTTCCTTTCGTCGAAGTTGAATCTGAAAGTACCGTACATAACAACATTTGATCCCCGCTCAAATCATCTGAGTCTTGACGCCACTGGCAAGAAGACGTTGAGGATTATAAAACTAATCAGTAAACTATTAAAGGAAAAGATGGTCGAATTTGTAAAAGACATATCTTATCTCCGTCCAGATAAATCACAATAGGATGTACACCAAAGATCAGTGGATGATTGCTATCCTTGACTGAAAGAACAAATCATGCAATATATGAAGGTCATTAAAGTACGAGTGGAAAAATAGTTAATGAAACCAATGCTCAGCTAGAAAGCGAAATTATCGTTTAAATGTTTTTGTTCAAAAGATCGAACCGCTAATCGATCGGAGTTCGTTTCGCTCGTTATTCAACTGGGTTACGGTTACGTAGTCGTTTGGCGATAAACAATAGAGTTGTGGGATTATTATATTCAAAGCTACTGTTAACATACTTCAATGTATTTTTTGTTTATTTGGCTAAAAATTTTAAATTACAAAGAATTGTTTATAAGTTTTTCTTTAAAGGGTGTTTTAGCATTTTAGTCGAAAAAAATGATTATTTTACACCAAGGGTTGGGTTTTCGTTTATTCAAGGGATATTGTTTCTTTTTCCATTTTTTTAAACGATAGATTTTCGATAGTTAAACGGTGGATTTTCGTACGTTATCTAAATTTGCGTTTTCAAAACTGCAATATCAAAAAAATTCTAGGCACAGCCTCCGAATCCTGATCTATCTCCTAACGTCCTTCAGGATAGCCTGAGATGCGTTTTTTGCCTTTCAGTTACGAATATTTTAAGGAACGTGTCCGTGTCCCCAAACCCCCAGCCCATCAATGTTACTACTCAAGATGACCTGAAATTGCACCTTTAAGATTTAAGTTTCAAAAAACTTCGTGGGATTTCCTCAAATCCTTCCCTTCCCCTCTCAGTTAGCGTCTCCAAGCTAACCCAAAAGTTACATTTCCAATTTTAAAAAGTTCATTGGAGAGGGCCCGAAAGCCTCAATTTTGAGCATTTTTGAAAGCCTCACCCTAAATTTGAAACATTTTCTTAAGAGAGAATCTTGAGCCTTGTGTTTACTTTTGGGGCAGCAAGACTTCCCCCAAGTCTGCAGTTCTGTTTTTCAAGCTTTAATGTCGAAAAATTTAAAGAAAGAACCCAAGAATTTTTCCTAATTCATTAATGTTACCAAAGGTTGACTGAAAATGCATTTTTTAAGAACTAAACTATGAAAATTTTGCAGAGAGAGTCCTCGTGACATCACCATTTCCTTAAATTCATTCCCCACTGATATCTTACAATTTTGTCCCCCCCCCCCCTCTTTCCTGTGTTGTAAGTATAGAAGTCCACCTTTCCTTCAAATTTATAAATAGCATTTAAAAAAATCTCAGTATTTTTCTTATCTTACACTTTAAAAATTCAACCTTTTTTTTTTCTTTTTGAAATTAAAACTTGGTATAGAAACTTGAAAAAACAGGCACGAGTGGCAGCTCTATGTCTTTCCTCTGTGTAGGAAAAATCAAGGATCGTGCAAAATTTAAATTTCTCATTTTGCAATGCTGGGCCAGAATACGTTTTTGCCGACTGGGCCAAAGTTAGCCAGTCCGCCCCTGGGTAATACTCTATGTATATATATATAGGGTAGACCGGGGCACGTTTACGCATGGGACACGTTTACGCAGTGCCCTTTTGTCAAAACAAATTGTAACTGGAGAGACAACAGTCATAAGAGATTGATGCTGTTCCCTAGCAAATATTCTCACAATATTTTGAGCCTTAGTCGAGCTTCGATCTAGCATTGAGGAAGGATAATCTGCTTTTTACCAAGTTGAGTAAATTTTGTTTTGAACGTTTTGAAGCTTATTGTGAATAAATAATACTTAGTTAATAAAAAACAAATATATAAAAAATAGCAGAATTTTATCATTTTTTTTTGAGAATTGTATTTGTATTGACAGAAAAGTTATTAAATTTTGTTGCACGTTAAAAATGAATCCAAACTTGTCGACGAGGCAGGTTTACGCATTTTCATCTTCTGACACCTTTTTCGCTCCAAACTGTTTCAAACCTTTTTAGTATTTTCCTGCTATTTAGTTTTAAAAATTACCATTTAATTTTTAATTAAGTTACACATTCGTATCTTACAGCTTACAATTATATAGTGCTGTCTTCATGCCCGTTCAAATTTAACTTTATACACTATTCAGTCTGTAATAAATTTTCTTTATTTTAACGATGGTAAGACATTATGTTCAAAACACTAACAGAACCACGTTAGGTATCAAAATAAATTTGGTAAACGTGCCCGGGGGGGGGGGGCTCCGGGGCAAGTTTACGCAATTGACTTAGACTCAAAAATTACTTTTTTAACGGTTAAAAACACAAACTGAGCAACAACTGAATGTACCAATTTTGACTCTATTAACTGTTTCATAAAACCGCAGTGTCTAAAATTTCCTAAGTTAAAACATAAAAATTAAAAAATTCATTGAAAAAAATCCGCGTAAACGCGCCCGGTCTACTATACAGGGCTGTAGCTGGAAAAATTTAAAAAGCTAAATTGTTTGACATGCTGAAATGGAGCATGCGGTTTTTGGAATGGAAAACATATCTTATCATTCGGCAACGGAGAAATATCTTACAAAATGAACTATAATTGCTTTTTATACATCTATCTGATTACAGTTTTTTAATTCGTTTTCGTAGTTATATTTTCTTACTTTTAGATCATTTTAGCTGTTTTTCCTTCAAAGAATATAACTGATCTAATGAAACATTTCGAATGTACGTGAGTATGTCGCTCAGAGACATCACCTGCAATTTTTTAAATGAACGAACTCGTTCAAATGAACGAATTAAATGAACGGATTAAAATAATGAACGATCGTTTGATGAACGGATCATTAAAAGGAACGACATTGCCAACCTATAAATAGTAGGCAGAAAATCCCCAAGAGTATAAAGGCATTTATTCTAAATTTACGTGCTTACATTTCTAATCATAGTCAATAAAAAGACTGTCTGGACTTTTAAAAAAACTAAAGATTTTAACATTTTAATCCTTGAAAACTCGTCAACACTGTTTCCATTAAAAATTTTTGCATGAAGATAATTTTAACTGAAAGTCTTCAATTTCTCTTTAATGCATCATACAATAGCAAACGATCATTCCTTAATTTTTGAGCTAGTAAACTTCACTCACGGTGTAGCTTTCTGATGTGAAGTCAAAACGAGTAAAATTAAAGCCTGCTCCAAACACGAAATACTTAACCTCATTTAATATTCAGGGTCATTTTCATTTCTCCTCTTTAATTATGTGAATTATCCATGAAAATTCTGAACAACTCAAGGATTACAAATCAACTAATGAGTGTTTACCAGCACGCAAAATTAAAATTAGAGCACAGGAAAAAGGGATAACGGAAAATCAATCTTAAATTACTCGATTGTTTTGACGAAAACATAATATGTGCAATGCATTGTAAGAAATGTGTTTTTCGAGGGTTTTCTAAATTAACACGACGAAAAGGTAAACAAGATTTGTTTTGATATGATGCGAATACATGTTTTGAAGCATGAGTACAAATACAAGACTATTAGTTTAGAACAGGGGTTCTCAAACGGTGGGTCACGACCCCTGGGGGGGCGCGGGATGGGTCCAGGGGGTTGCAAGAGATGTAGAAGGAAAGTAGAAAACTAATTTATTGCTGTGCTTTTTAAAAGAAAGAATACATGCAGCTTTTAATACCCACAAATTGATTTTTGCGTTCTATTAGTGAGATACATGAGCTTGTTTGGAATTAACCATTTTTTTAATGTCTGGAATGAGCTTTGTAACACACAAAACTATGTCATTTTCCAGGGTCAAACGAAATCTTGATTGCGTCGATGTCATGAGTCATCTTCGTTTATTTCTTTTTCGTAATGCGCATAATGATAGAACTTGAAGATGTGCAAAGTTAATAACTGTCATAAAACTTATGTAAGATTATAAAATCAGTAAGGTCTACAACTGTCTCTTACAAAATAATTCGAGAGTTTAAAAATTCATGTTTGTTTTACTAGTTACTTGTGTTTCTAAGGATAAAACTTAAAACAATAACTAAAAACTACACAAATGGTTAAGGTTTAGACAGAGTTAAAACTTTGTGGGGTCGCCAAAATACTTACTCTAAAAGGGGGGTCGCAATGTCTAAAAGTTTGAGAACCCCTGCTTTAGAAGAAAATAACTCATCAACACAGTTTAAACTTAACGCATTTAAAAACAGACTAAAATATTAGGTGTAATGATGCCCCAAATTAGTAATTTCCAAATGAACAATAGAGAAAATATTGAAATTAATTTTGGATTAAAATCTCATTTCTTTTCAATGTACGATTTTTGACTGTTTTCTACAAGAATATAAAACTATCATCCTTTTAACAAAAATTCCAATTAATGTCGTTATTGGAATTGTGGTGAAATTTTAAAAGGTAACTACTAAGCTGTTTCGAAAAGTCGAAAGACGGTTGGCACTCAGTCCTCAATTTAGGTGTCAGCAAAAAATAAATTCCGTAACGATCTTGCTAAATCTGGTGTGAGAAATAATTTTTCACTCTTAAGCCATAACATAATTACCACTCTCATCGCACTAAAATTTAAACTTTAAAACTTGGTTTGGGACAGGCTGTTCAAAGATATTTGAAGAAATGCAGCGTTAACCTTGGAAGTTTCTTTTTGGAAGACAATAAATATTATATGAATTAATATTCGCTTCTACTGTTAATACACAGTTTACAAAATACCGCAATCAAAATACACTTTTGAAAACAATCTAGAAGTTCCATGAAAAAGGTAAACTTCAAAAAGAGTTACCCTTTTCAAGGAAATTAAGAAAAACTGACTACTTTGAGTCACATTAGAAATGGGATAACAAAAATTATTGTTTTAATAAAAGTAGTGCAACAAAAAGCAAAATAAAATTTCTGAATGTTTGAACATTTTCCTTTTAGTCATCACAACATCACAAGATTTCTATTATTTATAATATTGCACAGAATATTTCTACGAAGAAAGAGCACTTTCAATGACTTTAAAAATAGCTTCCAAACAGTAACCTCAGAATTTTTAAATGATGCAATGAGCTGTGTACAATGTCATTATTTCTTTTTGTATAAAATGGTGATAAACTCATTTCATAATCTTGCCGAGAGAGTACAGCTCTGGCGCTTCTAGTTTTTTGAAAGTCAAATAGGGTGAATGACTAGTTATAGGAATCCAACCAGTAATGTATGGGTTTGTCTTGTATTGTCAATATCAAGTTCGTAATCGATATTCCAGAAGCACTATTAACGGATTCTTAAAATTGCATTTTTCAAGAACACCTCCACCACATCTTTTAAACGTGTAAATTTTTATCTACAGTATGATTTATTGTGTTAATGCTTCTTAGTCACTAACAGTGAATTCTCTCAGCATTTAAGTTTTCGAAAGGTTTCTTTCTCGAAGACCTGACATTGCTATTTTTTGTCAGATCTCAGTTTTATTAATATACAATGTTAAGTCTCATTTCTTAGCTATTTTTTCTATCATATAGGTTTGTTTTTGAAATTAATTAAGGTATTTAAGATCCTTTCAAGCTAATGATAACTAAAGTATTTTATTTATGGGCACAAATGACCATAATTAATTTTTAATAGTTTTGGTTGTTTTTTGATATAATTTGCATTGAATATACACCCTTTGACACCCTCCGCCTACTAGAAAAACGTCGAAATGACGGGCCTGCACTGCTTTCAGTGCACTTTTTGTGCACAAAGCTGATTTGCGAAGTCTTAGCGATGAAATTTTGTTTCTTTTACTTCCGGGTGAGTCAGCGAAGAAGTATACAATTGTAAAGTAACGTAATTTTTGGAAGTCGAGTTCCATTTGCGAAAGGCGAAATCAAGTATAAGAAGCAAATTGTTAGCACCCTCTTTCAAACAGTATACCTGATTAGAAAAATTATGGCATCTAATTCCCATAAGAAAGTTTTGAACAATCAAAACTCAGAGAATCTGATTTGAAACAGGAGTTTTGTCTTCATTTGGGTTCGAAATAACGGCTAGTTAACTTGTGTAAAAGAAAAACCTGCTAAAACTTAATCAAAAACAGCAAAACTATGACCCTTTTGCTACAGCGGCAACACTCTAAAAACAATAATTTCAAAAATGACGAAAAAGTACTCAAATTTTAACATATCTCATAGTCAAAATGGCTCCGACTCTGTGGTATTCAAATTTGAAACATTCAAATATTTATCAAATACTGAAATCAACATGTGCTCATTTTCGAGGCATTTGTGCTACTTTTTAAATACGTAATAATTTTAAAATTGAGTACTAACCGAGTTATGTACTCATTTTTGAGTATGAAATAATTCAGCACACTAGTTGAAAACATGGGTACTCATATTTGAAACTAAAAGTTTCTAGAAAATTTCAAAGCGGGAATGTACTCATTTTGAAAACTTCATTTTTCTTAGTGAAATAAATCTTTTGTTTTTCAAAAAAACAAAAAAAAGTTAGAACCTTCTTCCAGAACATTTTTTAGCGATTGACACTTTTTTTCATTCTATATCGTGATATAAAAATAATGCAAAGTAACTGAAAACATCGTAGTTCAGAAACAAGCGAATGAAATATTGAAACTGGAAAAGCATGGAGTGAAATTCAATTTCCAAAATTACTTAAATGCCGAGAAAGGTTTTGCATTTCAGAATGAAAACGAAAGTGAGATTTATTTCATGACAAAAAGGGAACATCTCAATTAATCTACCACTAGACGAGAGCATTAAAATATATTATTTTGCTCTACTGTGATAGTGACAGTTAATGTGATTGCATTTTCGGGGGAAGTAGAGGGGAGTACCATCGGAGGAAAATAATATATAACTAGCTGCGTGCCCGGCGTTGCACGGGCTACTTAAAAAATGAAAGAGATGTCCAATTGATGTTTTTGTATTACTCTGACATCAGTTTCTAAAGCGCTAAGGAGTAAATAAATACGCGTAATGCAAGGTTTGCAAAACACCAGTAGAGCATATTTTTGGCAAAAATCTCTTTAAAGTTAATCATAGTTATCAATAATGCAAGTTATGAGTATTTTCAATTAGCACAAAAGATGAAAATATATGCATTATCAATTATAATCTGTGCTCTATTACTACTGAATACGCGAACTTTAAACTGAATTAAATCTGATAGACTATACCTGAAACATTTTTACAGTGGCTCCCAAAAGTGTTCGTACACCTACGACTTTCAATGAAATACGCCCCTATGCATTGGTTAGAATAATTATTTAGGAATAAGTATTTAATTATAAGACCTATGATCTATTTTTAACAAAACTACTCGAAAATTTTTAATAAATCATTAAAACTTATTTTTTTAAAAATCAAAAACCAAAAAGTGCCGGAAATTTTATCTCACGAAAGTCTTCGTACACTTTGAAAAAAATGTCAAAAAATTAGTAAATAATCTAACTTTTTACAAAATGATTATTTAGTAGAATATCATGCAGCATCAACAACAGCTTTTAAACGTCTGGGAACAGATTTCATTGTTTTTTCTTTCTTTTTTTATGCAATTTCTGAGTAAGTGTTCAGCCGCAATTCGAGTTTTACTGTTTCTAGTTCGCTTTTCGTTTCAATGGTGTATTTTCGTAATCTAGCCACCAGACATCAACAAATATGTTCCATTAAGTTTAAATCTGGTGATTGAGGAGAGATTTCTAAGGTTAAGGACAATTTTTGAGGAACCAAACTCAAACGTGTACTTCTTCAAAATTGGTTTGGTTCTTAAGATTAAATTCCTCACTTTTTCTTCTATTGACAATTATACAAAAATTTAACCCAAAATGTTGAATTTATTTTTATCTATAAGTAAGACGTTGTTCCAAAACGTTTTGAGCTTATTTATCATTGATTTTACGACGGAAAGCGTAAGTTTACTGTTTATCGCACGAACAAAAACATTTCTACCGGAAGAGGTCCCCTTTAATCCAGTTAATCAGAGAACTTGACGAGAAATTTTAAGTGAAAATGAAACGTAAAATGTTTCATTCAATTCTGCGGAAACTTTTTCAGCGCTCAAATGTGTATTTTTCATAATTTTTTTAACTGTAAACCTCCGATCACGCTTTGTTAACTTTGCCAGTTGACCTTTTCTTACCTTGTTTTCGATTCGATTCTTGTCTTAAAAGCATTTTATCAAGCACTTCACTATAGAATGGTATAAATTAACTAATTTGGGGACATTTCAAACCAATTTATGGCTACTGTGAGGGAAAAAAATCTAATTTCGAATCGTGTTTGTTGTTTTCTACGCATACCTGCCATTTAAAAGTAATAAGCAGAATATTAGGGAATAAATAAACAAAAAAATAAAGGCAAATGACTTTACAGTGTCATTACAATGCAAAAATTATAAAAAACCACATATGATAATTTTAATCATGAATTTATTCGAAAATATTTCAGTGTATGATGACTTTTGTGGCGTATTTTTTCTCTGTCTCATCGTATTTTGCCAAATTTCAAAAATAAAATTTGGCAATATTTAAAAAAAAAAAACTACTGGGTTTTATTCAGAATGGCATAGGAATGGTGTGAAAAAAATTGGACTTCATATTTGAATTCAGTTTTGCGTTATTTTGGTTTTACTACAAAATTTCAAGGTATACGAACACTTTTGGGAACCACTGTATGTACAATTACGATCAGCTTTTTACATAAAATGACACATACTTTTTGGTTGCTTTCGTGAAACTAAAGCACCAAGACTTAATAAATACCAATCAGCATTAATTTAATACCAAGTCATCAGATTCGAATTAAGCTTTAGTTAAAATCCTTAAAAACAATATTTTTGTTCAACTCTGTTTCACTTAAAGAAATCCAAACAATCTTAATTTAACATGTTCTTTTAACGATACAAACTGTATTTCAAAAATAGAAACAGGAAGGAAAAAGAGAGTTATTACAATTCGAAAACTCACACATGTGACGGGAAAAAGTCCAACAAAATAAATATAATTAGTCGCACATCCTAAATGTACCAAAATATGAGGCCGGTGAATGATAAACTTACACTTCAATCAATAAACATAGCTAAAGAAACAACTTTCATATGTTGAAAGGAGTTAAGAACGTTGAATGTAAAAAATAAAAAAAGGACAGACGATAAAATAAAGGCTATATCCGAATAGAGCAACCAATTTTAAACTAATTTAAAATGAAATTCTAGATGGAAACGTTGTTTTAAGATTGGACAGCAGCCAAAAAAATCTCTTTTAAAACAATTATTAGAATTTTACTTGCTCACGCATATTCAAAATGGCAACAGGAAAGAAATAAAATTCCCGAATAACGTTATGTTAATTAACATTTTAATTAATATATCCGCTAATTAAAGTCGCACAATTACGAGATTGGTCCTATTGTTTTCTTTGGGAAATTTCGAATTGATCGGTATCTCGTTTGACTCCCGATTCGCAGCGGTTCTCGAGAAGATAGATCTTCAGACAGACAGACAGACAGACGCGAACAGATTTTAATATTATAGTGGATGTTCGGCGATGCTTTGACTTGGAATAATGTGTCTAGGGAACGTTTCAGCCATAGAAACTGTATCATATATGTCAAAAACTTATTACTCCGACTACATATTGGTGTTTAAAAAAAATTATGAGCGATTTAACTTTTTGGAACTTGGTCCTTCTGGTGGAAATGGTACAAACCGTGTCCGACACTGTTGAATTTTGTTTATTAATTTTAATAATTTCCGATAACTTTTTTTTTTGATTCATTGTTTATTTGTGATGTATGATAAAGTATCAGCGGTTTGTGCAAAAGTAATTTATGAAAGGGATTTGAATACTTTGGCCATTTTGTAAAAGGGTGGACAAGTAACAGTGGATAAATAAGATTGTAAAAGATAAAAAAAGTTGAAAGAAAAGTTGTAATTACAAAACAAACATGAAATGAAATTATGATTCTGAAACTTATTCTGTCTGCAATTTGAAGGAAAGAAGTGACTATTTATTAATACAAATTTAGGAGTGAACGTCCAAAAGTTTAAATTAATTATGTGAAAGAAAAACAACAGATTAAGAGTTGCCTTGCTTGTTGACCGCAGAATTCGAAGTAGTGCGATATTATACTACTTCGTCTTTTTAAAAATATTTCCAGATTTATTATAATTGTTTATTTTATTTTCGAAATGGCTATGACAGAGTGAACAATGCGATACATAGAAAATGTTGGGACATGATAAAAACAACTTTTTCTCAAAGACAGTTGTTTATTTCTTCCTCTCAACATGTGTTGTAACTTTATTTTTATGTGAAAGGCAAAAAATAACTGATAATTTATATTGTTGTTGTACTTCAGAACAATCTTAAATCACATTAAATCCTGATGATTTGAAGCTAGCACCCTTTTTGTTCCAAAGAAAAATATTTTTGAACACTTTATAAATTACTCATGTGCACTGAATTTATCCTTATTGATTACACTTATTTAAACAGAGAATCATTAAAAAGGATTATCTATTCTCTGTTAAGGATTCTACGAAAAGAATTGGTGATAATAATTAAAATGGATAAAAATAATTCAAAGTGTAAGACATGATTTGTACCATTTTTGAGAGATTGATTTTCGACAACTATAAGGTAGGGGAAGTTGCTGTACCCACGGACAAAATTTACTTTTCAATTTTTGCTGGTCTCTGGGAATGGATAATCGATCGGAAAACATTTCTGGCAGAATCTACAACTTATCATCTAATTTGGCAATTTTTGTAAAGTGAAAATCTCAAAGCTTTCAACCTCAAAAAAAATTTCTTAAAAACTATCTTTTTTGTCCGTGGGTACAACACCCCGTTCACCCCGCGGACAGATGCCTTTGTACTCATGGACATACAAAAAAAAAAAATATATATATACATAAATAGGTCTGAGGAACTCAATTATACTCAATACATTTTCATAAGTCATTTTATATTGAAATACTTCAAACATCCATTGAAAATAACATTAAATAAAATCTCCAACAGAAATTAAACTTTGAAAATTAATCGAAGGTTTTATCCCTTTTTTAATTTTCCTTAATCTTTAACATCAGTGAACTCTTTAAAAAAGTTATTAGTCTTAAGAGAGTTAATGATGTTATGAATAATTAATATGTTTTTCAACAAAAAAATAACTAGATTCATGATAGTATGGCTCTCTATGTATTTACATAACAACTTCAAATTACATGCAAATTGAAACCTTTTAACAAAATTAACCCACCACAAAAAACTCAGTTTAGATCAAACAAACAAAAATCCAGAAATTTTGCTTTCAAATGAAAACAGGTGGGTTTGGCCTATCCTATTTTTGGGCCTATCCTACAACAGGTGGGGGTTACTTCAACACTATAACTTCAAGCCCTGCTTCAAATTCATCATCATTGCTAAAAACAAATTTCGGACGTTGATGACAAGGCACTATTTTGAGGTACTTTACATTGTAAGAAGACTCATGTGTGACCCAAGGAGACTAAAAATTGCTGTCCGTGGGTGCACGTGGTTGTGTGTCCTTGGGTACAAAGGTATGCCATTTGGTTTTGCAAGGCAGTCACATCGACAGGACCACAGTTTTACAACATTAAAAATGAGAAACAAAACCTTCAAAATATAGGGAATCATGATAACTACAACAAAAATGAATAATACAATCCACGACAGACGAAAAAATAAATAAATTGCTCATGTTTTTTTTCTTAGACCCTACTAAAACCAAAAAAATGTGATAGAATGTTAAATGTCCGTTTGATGACGTTGAAACTTCCTGGGGTACTGGAGAGGGCTGTGACACACACGTTGAACCCCAATTAGGATATCTCTCGAGGATACCCGGAATTTCCCGACCAACGTCCGTAGGTAAACCGTCCGTGGGTATATCATCTTCCCCTACAGACATAAAATTGGTATTTAAGTTTCTGTGTTCTTGTAAATAACACCCTTTAGAGTGCATGCAAAGATCCACTTTGATTTTATTTCATTTTTTTGCGGAAACAAATGAATCGCGAGATTCACATCATTACTTTGCATATACACGAGCTGATGAGTGCATCACATGACTTCCTTTTACGCCAATTTAATGATAATAGTACCTTGGAGTAAGCAAAGAAACACTTTAAATATCTTAACCCAAGTTTGTTGCGAACTGAAGCAAAAAAACTTTTATACAGATTAATTTTCCCAATATTGGACATTTTAAAGTGATTCAATGGTTAACTCTATAAATATCGCTAATAGTGGCCAAAATAAAACCAGATTTAAAATTTAAAAATAAAAAACCCCCGCCAAATTTGTCGCCAAGTAGGCAAAAAAACTTGGCGACGAAAAGATTGGCGATAAACCGCCAAGTGCTTGCCAATTTATAACACCACTCAAGTTTGCATTGAAATTAACAATGATTACCCCCAAAAAGGTGTAAAAGACCCCCTTTGGAACATCCGAATGCAACCAAACGGAGAGGTGAACAACTAGACCCCACTAGGAGTCTTTGTACAAAATTTCAACTTTCTAGAACATACTGTTTTTGAGTTATGCGAGATACGTACGCACATAACACACATACGCACATTCATACGTCACGAGAAAACTCGTTGTAATTAATTCGGGGATCGTCAAATGGATATTCCGGGTGTCTATACGTTCTTGGCCATATTTCCACGTGTAGTCGGGTTGAAAAAAAAAAAAAAAACTCAATATTCATTCGGGGGCGAGCAAAATGGAAATTAAGGCCGATTTTTGGGTGAAATTTTTTCGCGAATACAATACTTATTTTATTTGTAAAAGGAAGTAAAAAAGGAGTAATGTTTTAGCTACATTTTTTGTATTTTCCAAATTTCATTTTGATTCCGTCTTACGTTGGTTTACAAAATCAAAAGAAAAGAAGAACTTTTCTGTTAAAAGTGTCTGCAAGATTGATGGGAAGAATTGCAACACGTTTTCTAAGAGAACAAGCGGAAAAACTATTGAATCGATTTTCGATATTTGGAAGCGGATTCGCTTCATTGATTTAATCTTCCGTCATACTGCCCGTAACAAAATTATCTGCAGTTCAATTTGATGCTCTTTAAAAAAAACGAGCACAAGGATGGAAAATTTCGCATTAAATCAGGCGAGATATCAACTCATATTATTCCGCTCTAATTGAAATTAATATATTTTTTAAATCAATTCAGACTGTTGAAGTCTGAATTGATTCTAAAAATTAATCTTAAGCTGAAGATATCCCTATAGTTTTTTCAGGTATTGACGAACTTTGTGTTTCACTTTTATTACAATTTTAAAAAAAATAAGTGTTTATCTTTATATATTATTTCTGTAGCCTGTTTTTGGTTTCTACGCGAGATCTTCAATTCTTGATCGATTTCTTTGATTTACACCTTATTTTAAAGCTATTCGTGCAGGCTACTGACGAAAAATAGACCCAGGGCCTAAAAATTGTTTTTTTTTCTGTCAAAAAAACGGTTTTAAAGAACCAGAATGAAGTTTTCGGTTAAATTTATAACTTTAACTTGCAGTGAGACCGACGGAGCTGAATAGCTTGATTGGCAGAGCGTTCGACTGGTAACCAGGAGAATGCGTATTCGGGCCTACGTCCGAACAATCTGCAGCACAAAAATAGATAAATATCGCGCATTACACGAACGCTTAATATCAAAGAATAACAAATATGAGGGAGTAGAATAAATGTTGGAAACGGTCCTTGCTATTATGAAAACTTGATGCAACGTAACGCTAAATTGATTCTAAATTGTAAGGCTTTTCTATATATATATAAGCTTTCGCTCCGGTAAGAAAATTAAAGCATAATGTAAGCGAATATATAAGTATCAGGTTTAAGATTTCAGACTACAATGGGAGTTGTTTTTTGTTCAGAAAAAAAATAATAAATCGTATATTGAAATATAGATTCTTCTAATGAATTTTTTACTCTTTGTACAAGTAAAAAAATTACTACCTCAATTTGAAGGGTAAACTATATTTTTTTTTCTTCTTTTTATAAAAAGCAAATAGCCTATCACATTTTTACTACATTCGAAAAGCTATGCTTAAAAAAAAACTTAATTCAAATTATTTTACATTTTAACCGTGCTGTTAAATGATGAACACGTGCTGCCATAAGTCATAACGGTTCAAGCAGCCTGCGATAACAAATTGTAAAAAATTTCAAAAAAAAAAAACACTTCTCTTCAATATCTTATCTTATATATTATTCGCCGCTCATTTTAAAATTTATCAGGCCAGCTAATGAGGAAAAGTAGACTTAGGTCGAAAAATCAAGTTTTCGGAGACGCCCCTTGCTGTTGTAAAACCTTGATGCAGCCTGAAGTTCTTATGCAGATTTTTTTTTTTTTTCAAGCAAAGTTCTAATACAATTTTGCAATTTTTTGATTCGCTTTCGCCAAGAGAAAAAAATAAAATTAACCTGTGTGTGTGTGTGTGTGTGTGTGTGTGTGTGTGTGTGTGTATGTTTTTAAATAAAGCTTAAAAGCACTGGACTTAGTTGTTCGGTTAAATTGATAGGTTTTTTTTGGTAGAGTGTTCGGCTATAAACTAACTGAACTTCGGGCAAGCTCGGGCTCTCCGACATAATAGCAAATTCAGATTAATGTTACGCATTACATGTACTCATAACATACAACAGATAACACACGTAATAAAATTAATGCAATGGGAATGCTACTTGGTGTTTCGACTCCTTTATGCCGGCTACAGTTATCATTCGGATAAGTTGACGGTTAATCGAAGGGTGTTCTTCCTTTTTTTTTTAAAGCTTTGACACCGTCCAGACCACTAAGCATATTGTAAGTATGAAAATGTATTAGATTTACCTCAAGGGAATCCTTTTTGTGCAGAAAAACATTTTCATTGTATGTTGAAATGTAGATTTTTCTAATAGCAGTGTTCGACATTTTGTACAAATGAAAAAATATTATGCCAAATTGAAACTACGAGTTTCACCCAGTAAACATTTAATTTTTTATTCGAATACGATATAAAACATTGAAATTATTATCAATTTTATTAGTAAGAAATCATTTTCTACTCCTCTGCTTTCGACTGAAAAAAAAAAAAAACATTTTATCTACGTTCGAAAAATTACACTTAAAAACGGACTCAGTTCAACTGGTTTTGGTTTTGAATTTTAAGTGTTCGATTAAAAGCGAAACATGTGCGGGCATTTAAGCTGGAACGGTTAAAGCAGCCTGCTGTGGAAAATAGTTCAATATTCAAAAACAAAAACACTTATTTTCAATCTATTTTATTACTTCTCTAGAATATTTGTTTCAATTGCTACGTGAGATCTTCCTCATTCTTTAACCAAATGCCATGCTTTTCGAATAATTTTAAATCGTACCATGTTGACTAATGACAAAACATAGACGAATGATCTTATTTATTTATTTATTTATTTATTTATTTTTTGGCAAAAATTTTGCTGTTTTTTACTACGCATTCCTTCAATGAATAGCGTTCGAAAAGGAAGGCGCAATTGCTAGGTTTGTTGGAGTGTCGTGTGTTAATCAGAATGGCGCCAGTTCGAATCCGTGCCAATAATGTTTCTTTCTTTCCCGTCAGATGCTCACATGGGCAGGACTGTATTTGCCACAACCTGTTTTTTCGTATGCACAATTACTGCTTTTCCACGAGTCACGCAGTCACACTTTTAATGATATTTATGTTTGCATTGAAAATATGTACAATCAAAACGTGAGCGATGATCAAATTATCACAACGTTGTATTTAACGAGGTTTTGTTACTGATGTCTTCAAATTTCATGCCTTCTCTTGTGCGCTTACGTTTTTCCGTTTACTTTTTTCGGTTCTTCTTTATAATGTTCTTTCTGAAATTTTTAAAGAGCGAAATGCCTTATGAAACGATTTGAAGCACAGTGCGGAGTTCCGCATGGGTCGACTAGTGTATGTATACTAGAAGAAATCAGCTTTTTATATCGTGCTTACAATGCAAGAAATTTCAACTGATTTCACGTAAATCAAATGGTCCAAAAAAAAAAACTGAAATGCAATAAATGTAAGATAAATAAACACCTTTGTGGTAAAATGTAAAATAAGAAATACCAACGTCAAAAAGCACAAATTGCAGATTACTGAAGACATGTGTTTCGGCGTTACAAGGAACACTTTTTTTAATGCAAAAGAAATGAGCTTATGGATGAAAAGACATCCGAAAAAAAAAAACCAAGAGTCAGATAAGCAAGCAGCTTAAAAATATCAATAGCGATTTAACCAAACACCAATGAGAAAATTATAAACTGATAAAGAACCAATAGGAGTGCAAACAAAGAGCGAGAGCTTTTTCACAGTTATTTTTCTTAAATCGTACCTGTGAGAAAGCTCTCGCTATTTGATGGATTCCTATTGGTCCTCCATTATCAGTTTATAATTTTCTCATTGGTGTTTGGTTAATCCGTTTTTTTACTTTTTAAGCTTTTTGCTCATCTATCTCTGGGTTTTTTGTCGGAGGTCTTTTCATCCATAAGTTAATTTCTTTTGCATTGAAAAAGACATTTCTTGTAACGCCGTTACACGTGTCTGCAGTAATCAGCAATTGGTGCTTTTTGACATTGGTATTTCTTATTTTACTGAGTAGATGCAGTCTTACTAAAGGAGAGCGCTCGAAGATTCAAGGCAATATTTCGTATTTCATTTAAAAGATAAATATCTAAATAAATAAAAGCTAGGAGAGCTTTTTTTATTCCAGAAATGTAGCGATCAGGAATTACCCAGGAACACCCTACAAGATGTCGAAAGAAACTAAGCAAAAAGCAGTTAAAACAGTGAATATATAAACTATTCTCACTTATATTAATTTATAGAAAGCACAAGAGAGATATTTAAGTATCTATTATTAACTGAATTAAATATTCAACATAACCTTTAGTCTTTTATATATTTTTAGGAACATAATAAAGTATTATCATTTTGTAGTTAATAAACGACAATAAATTCCTAATAGACTGCAGCAATCGATAAACTATTCAAAAGTTCTTCTAAATTCAGTCCTTGGCGGCAAATTATGTTGATTTCGTTATTGGTAATGCTTTAAGCAGCACGTGCAGGAAAATTATTCAAAATGCAGTTTGACAAAAATCCTTTTCGTGCACTTTTATTGCGTGAGTGTACAGAGCCTCTTTTCCGTGTACATGATAGAAAACTCATTAAAATTCATAAGTTTTGTGCTTATTTTCACTAATAGTCATTATAAACTGCATGAAGCGAGTATAACACATCGGCATATGACTTAAACTTGCCTTTGTATTAAAACTTATTTTAGCCAGTGAATTAAGCAAAGAGCATTAAGCAGTATGCATCAGAGCAGTGTAGTATCAAATGTAGATAATCAATAGTTTCTATTTTTTGCTGCTAATTACGGATATTAAGCGTAAGATTGAAGGCAAAATGAATCATAGGTAGGGTTCGACAAATCTTGGGTGCCCGGCAGCCCGGGAGACTGAAAAAATGCCGCGACGACTAATTCTTTCCAGTAGCGTAACTATAGGGTCTAGCGCCCCTGGCGAACTAAAGAAATCCCCCCCCCAGGGTCACCCACGTGTAAAGTCATCGTTGGTCATTGTGACCTCCCAATTTTTTTTTTTTTTTTTTGAGCATTTTGAGCATTTTGATTAATTGATTCAACAAATAGGTGGCAGCATCGTAATTTTTTTTCTTATTTTCTTTTTTAGAATTGTTTTTAACGATGCTCAATGTTTCTTCTCAGTAGAATAAATATACCCTCTCTAGCTCTTTTTCTTGCAAGTTTTTTTTTTTCAAAGCATTTTTCAAATTTTATAATCAAAAAAAAAATAAATAAATAAATAAATAAATGAATAAATAAATAAATAAACTCTTAAAAAATAGTTTTTTAATCAGTCGAAATACCGCCTCCCTGGCTGCTGCGCCCCTGGCGAGAGCCACTCCTGCCAACCCCTAGTTACGCCTACTGGTTCTTTCAGGACTAGAACCTTTCAGAAGCCATGTTGCACTGAACTTCCCTAACGCTGAGAAATAATTTGTCTGACACTTAAAAATATTTTCCTGACCTCTAAGGTTTTACAATTTTTTGTGAGATTCTTCGGCTTCTTTCATAGGTACTAAAAGGGTATTCCGGAAAAAGAAAAATTAATCTTATTTCACTGCTCAGAGCAGAAACGATACGAACCATCTTATTTGAGACTATTCTCATAAGAATCATATGGGCACTCTATGAGACAAGGGTGAATTGCCATATCATGAGAAAAAATCAGGGTGGAATTTTGCATTAACTCTTTTATTATGATGAAAATTGCTTCTTTTTCCTTAGCTCTTCTCTAACAAAGCATTCTATCGAAAAAAAAGTATAGGTCTGGCGGATTCACTCCTTGTCGCATGAAACGCCTCATATGAAATCTGCAAATTAATCAATAATGATAAGCTCTATAAAAAATTTTTAAATATTTGTTACGGAGGACTGTTCAGGATAAAATCAGCATTTACATCAAAATTCAAACGGCATTCAATCCTTTTATCTTAAATTTATAATAAGCATAAAAATATCCTTATATAATTTTTCTAATTTCTGTTATATCGAAATTACTATTTGAAAAGATTTGTCTCCTAATCTTAAAATATTTTTTGATGTTTTTTAGGGCTGTCATATGAGCTATCACACACAAAAAAAATGGTTTTAAACCAAGCAATTACTTAGATGCAATAATCATTATTACAGTAAAGCTGTTTTAATGGTGCTTTTGATGCAAGTTAAGTGAATTTTTGAACTGATTTCACGGTGAAAGGAGAAACCCAAGTTTTAAATTTCCTCAAGAAAAAGTTATTTTAAAAACCTCTGCTCACCGGCGCTGTCGAACCGCAGACCTTCAGATTATGAAGACAGCAATTTATTTATTAAACCAGCTGGTCAATGAACGAGTGTTCACAATTTGTTTTAATCTGTTCTAAAGAAAAACAGAAATAACGATTTCATTTTTTAAATGCTTCAGTGCTTGCAATGATTTACATTTTTTTTCACTTTAAAATTGCAATGCCTCTGTCACATTTCCTTCTGTCATTGTTTTTTTTTTTTTTGTATTTTTTTTTTATTTATTTATTTTTATTTTTTTATTTTTTTACATGTTTATGGAAAAAAAAATTAGGGTAAAACCGCACCTTAAAACTTTAAAGTAAAATTTAAACCCGTTTAGAGACATTTCTAGAATGAAAACTATAGTCACATAACACCATTATACTCTGAGTTTAGCACAGCAATATTTTTAGTTTGGAAGCGTTGATGTATATAATTATTTTACTAGTATTATTTTTTCTTATCAGCTTATGTAGGATGGCAGTTTTCCCCCATGGATGGAGTAAAACCGGACAGTTGGTGGGGTAAAACCGCACATTCTATGAACTCAAATAAAATTTAACTCAATGAGTTTTTTCAAAAGTTGGGAGAAAGGTTAAAAAATATACGAAGTACACAAAATAGCAAAAACTAATGATGATTCCATGACTACAGTTGAAAAAGTTATTACAAACAAAAGTCGCTAAATGTTTTCTTTTCTCTAACCTTCCTGTTCAAAAAAGAAAAGAAAAAAGAAATAAATAAATAAAAAGCAATGTTTCAAAACCTGGTAACAAACTTTGACTGCGAAAACTAATTTATCGGGAACAAATTAATGTCTTTCCTTTCTCTATTTAAACAACGATTTTAAACGATTTTAAACGATTTGATGAGTGAATTTTTTTATCTAATCCTATTAATTTTTATGCAATTTCAAGAAGATTATGCAACTACTTTCTTTTAAGGGGGTCCGGGACACATTTTGAAAAATTTTTTTATTATGTACTTTAGAGTTTTGAAATTTTTTTGAACTGATTCATCATTTATTTAATAAGCAAAATCATAACATGAATATGAAAAAAAATTATTTTTTTATTTAAATTTAATTAGTTTTTTTCAAAAAAACGGGGTTGCTTTAAATTGCTATAACTCAAAATATTGTTGGTCAATTTTCAATTTTTTTTCAAAAAAGTATGCACAAATATCTAAGATTTAATTTTTATTCGGCAATTTTAAAAATATTGATTCAATAAAAAATAAAAAAATATTTGAAGAAAAATTTCGAAAAATTCGAAGATACTTTTTAAAAAAAAATCATAATTTTTGCAGTAAACGTTTTTTTTTTTCAAATTCGCCGAATAAAAATTAAAGTAAATTGCTTGAAAAAGATATGCTCCAAGTTTCATTACTTTATCTCTATCCGTTCCTGACTTATAAGAGTTTGAATGCAAGAAATCGGGAAAAATTGCATCATGGAGAAAAACGCGTTTAAAGTTTTAAAGTTATGTACACATTCGTTAGATGCATGCAACAAAAATAACTATAACTTTCGTTCTATTTAAGGTAGAAACAAGATTCAAACGTCCTCTTAAGCAAAAAAAAAACGGAGCAATTTTCAAATTATAAAAAAAAAATTGCAAAATTTGAGGATTTTTGTGTCCCGGACCCCCTTAAAAAAATTATTTTAACCTGAAAACTAGACACGTGACCTAATATAGTGGGTTATATTTGTTAAAGAACTACATTTAAAAGAATTCATTCAATGAAACAAATCTGGTTTCTCTCAGCTGGAAGTTAAAAACCGTGTTTAAAGAATTAACTTACAAAATTGAAAAATATTTAGCTTTAATCCAAAGTTTAAGTTTATGAACATAAAGTAAACGAGCTGATGTGTGCATCACATGACTTCCTTTTACACCTATTTAATACTAATAGTGCTTTATAATAAGCAAGGAAACACTTAAAAAATTATACAAAAAAGTAAAGATAAACTGTCCAAATTTTTTTTTTGCACTTACAAATGTTCGATGTGTGCGCATTTTGTAACGTTTTATACCGACTAATTTTTCCAATATTGGCAATTTTAATGTGGTTCAATGGTTTATTTTCTAAATATCGCCAGTAGTGGCCAAAATGAAACCAGATAAAAAAAAAAAAAAAAAGAAAAAACCGCCAAATTTGTCGCCAAGTTGGCGACAAAGCTTGGCGATATTGGATACCAAGTGTTTGCCAAATTATAACACTATTTGAGTTTGCATTGAAATTAACAATGATTTCCCCCAAAAAAGGTGTAAAGGTGTGAACATCCGAATGCAACCAAAAAGGGAGGTGCACAACTAGACCCCACTAAGAGTCTACGTACCAAATCTCAACTTTCTAGGACATACCATTCACATACATACATACGTACATACAGACAGTACGAGGAAACCCGTTGTAATTAACTCGGGGATCGTCAAAATGGATAATTCGGGTGTCTAGAAGACGTTCGTAGGCACTTATCCATGTGTGGTCGGATTGAAAAAAAAAACTCAACATTCATTTGAGGGTGAGCAAAATGGAAATTAAGGCCGATTTTTGAGTGAACATTTTTTTGCAAATACAATACTTCCTTTTTTGTAAAAGGAAGTAAAAATCTGTAATGAAATAATTACTTTCGATATTCGTTCTCTAAAGCTGGATTGTGTTCAAAATTCATTGCTTAAAATTTTAATTATCATTATCAGTTAACCATAAAATTTAATTCCTGTTCATGAAATGAAGACAGTTATATTGATGCGCGGTCTAAGCCTGTCAATTACACTCACAGAATTTCTCTCAGACTTCTTGATAAGAAATATTATTATGTGGTTAACAATACTTGCATAAGAAATATTCTTCTTAACTTTTTTTTTTTTTTTCAGTAATTGCCATTCTCAATTTTGCTGCTTCTTTTACATAATTGAGTACAAAACACATGTTTGGAACAGTGAAGTGGAATTAGCGAAGAGATAATAAACTGTTCTCCATGAAAAAGGAAAATGTAGAACAATCAATAAGTATTCTCGTCCCTCCTTTTTTTCCTAAAGATTGTTTTTTCTTTGTTTAGAAAACTATTCTTTTTTTGTACGGAGTCAAAACCATATGCGGAAAAGAAAATACAGTTAATCATGAAATTTGATATTCTTGACCAATTTTACTTCATTAACGGTGATAAATCGAAAAGTTATAAATAAAACTGCTAATTGGTATGTGCATCAGGATAAAACGATTTTTGCTTGCTGTTAATTGCCTTAAAAAGAAAAAAAAAAGAGAGTAGCGTTTTGTATTTGCAGCTTATCAAATTTTGGGCAGTTTATTTTTTATACTAATTAATGCAGATATTGTCCAAATAGTACATACGGGTGACTCTCCAAAATCCTAACAATATAATGTCTCAGTAGCTACACAAAAATTTTTTAACTCAGAAAGTGTTTTCATTTTTTAAGAGTTAGAAATAACTTATCTGATGTTATTCTACTCTTATTAAAACAATAAATCATTTAGTTTTTTTTTTTCTACAAAATTTTTTAAATAACCCGAAAGTGTCACTTTTGGTGTGTCCTCATTAGTGATGTTCCGGATATCCGTATCTGTATCCGCGGAAATCTGAGGGAAAATAAGGATCTGTGTCGGTATCGGTACCGTTACTTTTTTGGCGGATCCTTAAACGGACCTTTTCTATTCTAAAAATTCTAAAATATTTTAATTAAAGACTCTTAAATTCCGTTTTAATTAGGTTCTATTCCCTGTCTAAATTATGAGTTATAATTTCCGAAGCCAATTTATCCTCCGTCGCAAAAAGGGAGGGGTAATAAGTTTTAAAAGTGTGCATCTGTGTGTCTATTTGTGGCATTGTAGCTCCTAAACAGATGAACTGATTTTGATAGTTATTTTTTTCATTCAAAGGTGACTTGATCAAAAGTGTTCTTAGCTTGACCTCGTTTTTGTAGAACTTAGCTACCGGAGATATTAATTAAAAACCGACTTAATGTTTTTTTACAATTATGGTAGTAAAAACTTACCCGTAGGTTAAAAATACTGGCCCTAAATGAAAGAACGAAGTTTTCTGTGTTTGATATTTATTTGGAACTTCCAAGTTCAGTGGCGGATACAGCCGGCGGGCAACCGGGCATTTGCCCGGTGGGCCGGTCATGCTTCGGGCCGATCAACTAACAGCAAAGTCTTTCGGGCCTGTCAACTTACAGCAAAATGTAAATTTCGCACGCATGTGTTTAGAATAACGTAAATTCGCAAAAAGACAGCCTCAGCTTCTCTTTACTCATGGGCTCAAGCTTGCGGGTGGAGGAAGGCAGGGCCGTCACCAAGAGGGGGAGGGAGGGGGAATTTCCGAAATGGGGCTGCCCAGGGCCTGATTATCACACAGGCTGACTAGGCCAAGGCCTAGGACTCATGTTCTTAAGGGACCCAAAATGTTTCAAAAAATTATGCATAGCATTGCAACGATATGAAAAATACATGTATTAAAAATATATATATATATGATTTATTAATTGGAAAAAAACTTCTTTCAATGGGAATTTTTAATCATTCTGCCAGTAACGAATTTACTTGGTCACGATTATGAGGGAGGCCAAAGAGGATTCATAAATGCACATAAGTGATTTATATATAGTTGTGTGATTAGACAAAGAGACCTCCAAAATTGCATTCGTGCTTTAAAAATGTAAATCAAACACTGCATAGTCTTCAGGGGGCTCCAAATTAATGTGGGCCTAGAGCCTCACTTTTAGTTAGTCGGGTCCTGGGATTCCAATATATTTTTAGTGGTGCAATAAAAAATAAATGAATAAATTAAAAAAAAAAAAAAAAACAGGGAAACCTTAGCGGTCGTAAAAAGTTAAAATACTTTTGGTCACTTTAACGCTTTTATTAATAAATGACAATTCACAATTGTTATAAAATGCAACTTGCAACAAGGGCTGAAGTGAAGTCATGTCAGCTTACTTGGACCG
Organism: Uloborus diversus; assembly: GCF_026930045.1. Classification (NCBI taxonomy): domain Eukaryota; kingdom Metazoa; phylum Arthropoda; class Arachnida; order Araneae; family Uloboridae; genus Uloborus; species Uloborus diversus. The sequence continues at coordinate 149,713,870 of NC_072733.1, forward strand.
GTTCGGAATTGAACTCCTGCAGAGGGTAAAATATCCTAATGCGGAAAGGTGAAGAAGGGGGCCTGTAAAAAAAGTGACCTGTCATTTTTTTTCCCGGATCCGCTTTTGCTCTCGGCGACCCTGTTTATAACAATTGGAATAAAAGTGACAAAATATTTTTTTCCGTAAAACTATTTTAAAAATGCAATCTTAAAGTACCATTGAGTTGCATGAAAGACTTTACATTATTAAGATTATCAAATCAAAGGCAAAAGGCTGCCAGAGCGTGAGTGTCAAACATTTTTGACGAAACATCAAGTATTCTGTAAGCTGTACAAACTTCCGGCCCCTCAGTTTAAAAAGAAAATAAGTTGATAAAAACCAATGTCCATAGAATTCCGGTAGTCCCCAGAACCTCCCCTCCCCCTGACTAATATCATCGAAGATCGAGTAAAATTTAAAGTTTTTGGCTTCAATTTTGAATAACTTCATAAGAGAACAGCCGAATCCACTCCCGCCATAATATGGAATTCCAGTTTCGAAAATTTGCTGGAGGAAAACCCTCTAACCTCTCCCATTTTTTTTTTTTTTTTTTTTTTTTTGAACATTCCCAAAGATGGTTTAAAACTTTTTAAATTAACAGTATTAACAAATTTTCTGGGAAAGTGCCGCGTCCCCTCCTCTCTCTCTCGGCATCATCAATGAAGAACGTTTTCAATCACGTTTTTGGTGCTTCAATTTCGAAAATTTCCCGGGATGAGCCTTCTGAAGACTCTTTTTCCTAACATCACTGAAGGTCAGGAAAAATTTCATTTTTGGAACTTAACTTTCGAGTAACTGCCGGTGCCCTAGTCTTTACCAAAAAAGGCTTTTAAGACTTCAATTTGAAAATTTTCTGGTGGATGGCCTCGGAATCTATCTCGACTTAAAATCACCAAAAATCTTCTAAAACTGCGTTTTCAGAGCTAGTATTTTTTTTTTTTTTTAAATTCAGAGGAGAGTCCCCGGAACCGCTCTTTATACCATATACTCGAAGATAATTTAAAATTCTATTTTTGGATTTCAGCAGGAGAAACCCTGAGCCTACCTTCCCCTAACATCACCAAACATGGTCTAAAATTGAGTTTTTAAGACTACAATTTCGAAAATTTTCCGGGGGATAGGTCCCCCGGACCCCCCTTTTTCAGACTCGATGTTAATCTTTCCATTAATTTTATATTGCTTATACTTTAATTACTCCCAAAAGCCAGAAAGATAAGTCCACTCTCTCTCTCTCTCTCTCTCTCTCTTTGTATTGATACGTGCGTTTGAAAAAAAAATTAAGGGGCTGCCAAACTCGTACCCGAACCCTCCCACCAGGTTTTTGACCTCGCATCGAGTCTAGGGGTCGTCAGAGTATGGCAGTATAAAAAAGGGAATGTTTATGACAGGGCCAGGTAATGTATGTTTGTGTCGAGACACCCATCATGTTCTAAGACGGCCCTAGTCTTTCACCGATGAACATCGCTAGATTAGTTTCATAAAACAGGGCAATTAAGTTACTTGTTATGACTGCAGAAAAGGACATACTAGCCAAGCAGTGTTATCATTACGGAAATATTCAATCAAGTTCCGGGCATTATAAAAATACTTTAAAAAACTTACAATTAGAATCACAATTTTCCCCCAAAATAAGGTTTAGCTAATATTGTATCAATTTGTTCATGAGCAGTAGTGTTCCTATCTGTTAAATTTTGTTTAAATAAACACATAATTGTTAAGAATAATTTCCTCACATTTAAGTGATATCCCAATCGTTAGGTGAAATTTAATATCTATAAGAACTATGGGGCCGCAACATCTCTTAATGCCAAGGCCGATTTTTTCAACCAATCCGCCACTGTCCAAGTTATATACAGTAGGAGCTATAATCTTGTTAAGTAAATTTTAATGCTATTCTAAGCCTTTATACGCGTGATTAGTAGCGATTTCGTAGTCGGAAGATAAAGAGAAAAAGCTCGACGATTTAAAATTTCTATCTCCTGTCGGTTCACATTTGTTAACAATATGTATTCTGACCCGCGAAATTCATCTTAATATGAGGTCGGCTCTCTGGGGAATGTTTTTTTTTTTTTTAACTTTTTAATTAATTATTGGTTTTTGTTATTGACCTGGGGTTTGTGTAATTCTTCATTTTGGTTTTTCTCTGCATCTTTCAAAAAAAGTGAGACTAAATTATCTATTTACTAGTTGTAAAGGTGTTCCCGCCTCTGTTATTTCGCCGGTCGGGGTAATTTGGGTGGAAAGGGTCAGCGCTGCATTTACATTGAAATAAAATGCGAAAAATTATTTCTAGTCTGTCCAGAAGCAGCTTTACACTCTTGCTCCTGTATCCTACATCTACCAGTCTATCTAGAAATAATTTTTCATATTCTATCTAAGCATTAATGTAGCGCTGACCCATTCCTTTCAATTCCACCTCAATTTTAACGGAGATTTAAAGAGTAAATAATTGAGTCTTGTTTATATTTTCGCCGCAGATGACATTTTTTGAAGAAACAGTGCCATTACCCTAACGGGAATACTTTCCTTAGCAAATTTTACACTTGAGTAGTTAATTTAGATGAAAGAAATTTAGATCCGTATCCATATACGCGGATCTTGACACTAATGATCTGGGTCTGGATCCGTATCCGCGCGGATCTACTTTTTTAACGATCCGGCACATCACTAATCCCCATCCCTTTTCCAAATGGACTTAAATTATTTAAAAATTTTGTATCAACATTCCACAAATTCAATTTGTAGTACAAAATTAAGCGTACTTAAAGGTGTAAAATAGCATTCCTTTAAATAAATTAAATTACTTAAATCATCAAGGTACATCGTTTTAAACTTTGTCCCCAGGTTTTCATGTTATTCTCCTGTCCTAGGAATGAGTTCAACTATTATAGATAAAAAAAGAAATTTTTGATCTGCTGTACTATAAAACTCTATTATCACCATTTTGTTGGGTTCCTTGAGTTTTGTTAATATGATTTGTCTGCTGTTCTCATTACAATTTTGAATTTCAAGAATTGGGTATGTAACATTTTCGCTGTCGTTCTCCTGGACAATATTTCTGTTTTAGATAAACGAAAAATTTTAACTCTACTCATAGTGTGGTTGAATTAAGAGATTAGAATAGAAAAATGACATTATGTACCTTAAATATAACCCTCGGCCAACGCAACAAGCAAATTGTATGGAAAATGTCATACTATTGTCCTAAAAAATGTCATATATACTACTGTCCTAAAAAAATCACTCTCCTAGCATTATTTCTCAAGCACTGGTAATGCATCCCGTAGAATGAAGATTTAGTTCCAATACATTAGTTGGAAAATAAGATTGATAGAAGAAAAGAAAGTTAAATTTGGCAAAATGATAAATAAAAAATGTATCAGTGGAATAATTCGATTTATTTATTTATTTTATTTTTATTTTTATTATTATATTTTTATTATTTTATTTTTTTTTATTATTATTTTTTATTTATTTATTTACTTTTTTTTTTTTTTTTTTTTTTTTTTTTTTTGTTCCGACGAATCATTCCAAAAGAGATTTAATGGTTAGACATTTGTTTATCTAAATGTTGCTCGAATAGGTTAGTGAAGTTGCTATAAATTTCGTAGTTGCTTTCAATCAAAAGTAAAATATATGTTATTAGTATTGCTGAGTCCCTTTTTGTTTTTTTATGTTTGTATTTCCTGAACCATAAAACAATTCACAGGTAATAAGAAGGTAACTTTTCTGTTTTTAAATTTTATCATATTGTGTATGGCTAACTTAAAGAATGTTTTAAAGTAGCAATCGATTTTTTTTCGTCGAAATGTATGTCTGTTATTCGAAGTGTAAGCTATTCAGAGTGAATAATATGGGAAAACCTATGTGGGACTTGTACTCGAAGAAATTGGGGGTGTCCGTTAAGGGAGGTTTTACATACATTTTGTTTTGTCATTTAATAACCATACTTTTTAATTTAGGTTTCAATAATTTCTTTATTACTGTAGTTACATTTTAGATAACCGATGAAGAAATTCATTTTGTATCTCTCCTGGTGCTATTTGTCAGTCTCTTGCTGTATGAAAATTTGACCCCCCCCCCCTCTTTTAAGGGTGTAACATAGTTAAAGTGAGTTCCCTCTATTTTCCTCTTAATAAGTTCCCAACAAGGAGTAAGTATAATTTTTTTTTTCATAATTTTTTTTCAGCATTTTTCTTTTTAAAAAAAAATGTGATTGGAAAATGTCAGATTTTTGGAGAATCACCCATACACAATATTTTTCTGCAGTTTGAAGCATAAAATTGTTTCAGAGAAGATCGTCTCCAAAGATGATAGAAATGGGATTGTGACAGCAGAACGTTAATAGATTAAGACATTAAGAGGCTTATTCCGCCATCGGTACGGATTCATTTCGCTTCCGAAATGACGTCATAACTCCTCCGTCAAACCGTCACCGCATAGAAATTCCTCAAACGGAGACGGTTTTGGGAGGAGCTATGACGTCAATCTCAAGCGGAGTGCTACCTATTTTTTCTAGAATAAAGCATTAAAAATAAAGCGTAATTTAATAAACTAGATTATAACGGAATTGAAAAGGTGGAAATTTCCGTTTGTGTTTATAAATGAAAAAAAAATAAATAAAAAAACATGTCAGTACCTCCCTTGAAGTGAAAGTTGGAAAGGAATATACATCCTAACCGAAATGTTTTTTTAGATATTTTAGTTAAAACATTTAACTAAAACATTTAACAGTACAAAATTTACTTAAAAAGCTACTCTGCAAGATGGATGGATGAATTGGTACATTCACGCATTTAGAAAAAGCTCAGTAATCAAGAAATAAATAGATAACATTTAAGTAAAACTACTTTCAGCACCTAATGTTTGATGTCAGTTGTAAATGAAATTTTAAACTAACACGAGTCCACCATTTTCATATCAAGCTGTTATCCATGCTATGCAAATCCTTCAGAAAATCGATTTCATGCTTTGCAACTTCGATCGCTCGTTGAGTCTTTCATCTAGAGATACTAATTAAGTTAAGATTTATGAGCCTTTAATTTACTCTTCGTCATCTCTCCTTTCCTCATTTGTCACACAGCTGCACAAAGTTTTTAGACTCTAAAAAAAAAAAAAAAAAAAGACTTGAGATATCGAGCTGCAGTTTCGATTTCGAAATAAAAATCATCTAGTCACTACACCTATAGAACTGAAACATAAATAATGTGGAGCAGCGCTTCGTTTTTTTTTTCCCCGGTTTAGAAATTTCAGATAAATTACATTCATTTGATTTGAGAGCTAATATTGATTTCTCTACGTTTAATAAGACATGATTGCGCTTTGGTTCACATTCCTCATTACTAAAATCTCTTTCCAAAATTTTGTAACTTAAAATCAAAATGTTTTCTTGAATCACACGAAATTTAAATTGAAGTTTATAATCAAAGAAATTCGCTTTCAACACAAGTCCTCGAAAAGAAATGTTAAAACAAAATTCCAGTAACAAAAAGGAAAAAAAAAAGAACTGGTTGGTTTTAGTGGGGGGAGGGAGCGCGTATTCTACCCATTAATGGCATAAAATAAATTTGTAGTTATTCCATTCAATAATTTCTAACTATTTTCTCAATAGTGCAATTATTGTTTTTTTTAATCATTGCATAAAAAGCACAAAACAAGTTAATAAAATCACATATGTCCTATAATCATAGCCACTTAGTTATGGAGTGTTGTGTGCTATAGGAGTAATACTGTCATAGGCGTCGGAACCGGGGGAACTGGGGGAGCTTGAGCTCCCCCTGGAATATTTCAAACCGGCTCAGCTCCCCCGAAAATTCTAGCACTGCAGCTTTATTGCCGTACATTGATTTCCTCAAACCTGATTTCAAAAATGTGATTTGCCTTTTCTAGGAATTTCGGAATTTCCACCCAAAAAGCAACAAAAGCAGGGGGCAGACGGAGTGGTCAGTGCACTTGAATTCACCTTCACCTTTTTTTTACTGTTAAAACATCTCTTGATTCCAGAAATGCGGAAAAGTGGGCTCTACCCCGCGGCCTGCGAAAATCAGTACCAGTACCAGCATGGATTTGCTCCCCACCTTGAGCTCGTGTTTCGGCTTTCGAGAGCGGCATTACATTTCAGTTCATATTCTTATTAGTTTTGCATGCGGTTTTTTTGTCCAATGCGTTGGCGAATCCAAAATTTTGTTCTGGGGGCGGCTGAGGTAGTTAAAATTCTTGCTGAGGTCTCCTTGTCATTACCAAAGTTTATCGATGTAAACGAAAGTGTTCTGTATCATTATCTGCTATCTAAGGGTGTAAATGACTAATGAATCTTTCTGAAATACATTTGAAATTATCTAAAACTTGGTATTCAGTGTTAAAATTCTAAATTTTAAATGTATATTCAAAGTTTTTTCATTCGTTTAGACATATTTGTTATGCAATTTGAAGGCAAAATTTCCAATTCTTGTTAAGGATGCAAAATAATTACGCTGACAAGGTGATGTAAATGAAATAGAAGAAAGAAAAGCTGAAAGATGTTAAACAAATAGTAAAAAACAGCGAGAAAGAAGACAAAATTTTAAGAACTGATATTAAACACGAAAATTAAAGAGAGAGAAAGAAAGAAAAACAAGTAGCTATTATATCTACACTTTTTCTCCTTTCCTTCTTTCAGTGAGTAAATGTATAAATATTTGGAACAGGTAGGGAAAAAGTTCAGAAATTTGAAGGGAAATTTCGGAAAACTAACACTCCTGTTACTATCGCAAATTTGTATATCAACCTTAAGAAGAGCGAAAACAAATTAATTGATAAAGATAGAATGGATGTAGGAAATTATATATATATTTTTTAACATTAAGATGCATAGACAGAGGGTGAAAGAATTTATTTCTGGTATGGGGGTGACTGCAGCCTCATAGCCGCCCCCCCCCCCCCCGGATTCGCCATTAATCCAATGATCACAAAAAGAGATAATAATGAGCCAGTTTGGCATTTAAATATGAATAACATGGAAGGTGCTCCAGACATGACTGAAAAAAGGTTACTAAGGTTGTTTGTACTTGTTCAAATAATGTTGAACTTATGTTGAAATAATTTCAACTTTCCAAAAACTTACAGTGACTCCCAAAAGTACACTGTTAAAATTACAGGTTGCATTCGGCACCTTTCAGGGGTGAAACGCTTGTTCACCAGCGGCACCTAATACGGAGCCGAAATTGCACCTCTAACTAGGGTGAAAAACAGGCACCTTTTAAAAAATAGGCAGCCGGGGTGAAAAGAATGAACCTTCGGAGAGAGAAATGGCACCCTTACTGTAGATCCTCCCCCCCCCCTCCCCCGTATTGTGTGCGTTTTTGAATACAGTTGTGTATTTTTCTTTTTTTAATAGTTTTGTTTTGATTCATGATAGTCTACGTTTTGCACACTTTTCACATTGCATGAATTCAGTACTGGAAATGATTAAAACTTGTAATTACAGCATTTGACCATATTTCAGAGTTTTCAACATAGTTAAGAAGTGCTCATTGCTTTAATTCATCTGATCGTTCTCTACATCAGTGTTTCTCAACCTCTTTTGACCCACGGGTCGGTAAAAACAAATGAAAAACATTGCGGACCTGTGAAATTTTTATCCTTTTCTTAAAAATAAATAAAATAAATAATAATAATTATAATAACTCTCGGGGCGGTAAAAAACTTGTGAAAATTCTGCGTACTGATGAGTTTTTTCTTTTTTTTTTTTACAAAGTAATATTAAAAATGAATAAAACAATAAATATCTACAGACTTTATTTGGTATCAAAGAGTTGTCACAAATATATTTAAAGTTAAAGACGAGTAATTATTTGAATAATCATAGTTAAATTAATGATCATTTGTGAGAAATAACCGCACCGAAAGTAAAGTGTAGATGTACTTATGAATTATCTACATGAACAGCCAAAAATATTCTGGGATATTAAAGTTACGGAAAAACGAAATCGTTTCTCAAACGTTCAAAATTTCAATCAAAATAACAATAAAATAAAATGCGCATAAAATTTTTCGACAGTTAAAAATTTAAAGAAATTCCTAACACTATCGAATAACCGCTAACAGGAAATAATTCAAACACTTGAACGAAAAAGCAAAAGAAAAAGATAGACGGAGAGAGATTTCTTTTTTATTTTTTGCGCTCGCTACACAAAGCACAAGAATCATTTTTATTTAGGTTCTCACTTGTTGATTATTGAAAATAACATTGCGGTTACTATTTCGGTGATTAAATGTTGCTTATCGAGTACTCAAGAAAATAATGATAGATACATTTATTAGCGTTTTGAATGATGGAATTTTCACGACAGTAACGGTAACCTGAAAATAAACAACTAACGGTACTACGGTATCGTAACGGACTAACGGTAACTGAAAAGCATTAAACGTACTTTTAACTATGTTTGAAAGCCCTAAAAGCTACAAAGTGATCAAAAGCTGTACTTACTTGTTATTTTAAAGAATTATCCTACAAAAGTTGAGATTTAATCCAATAGTGTACTTCATTCAATGTGAAAGACGTAGAAGCCACGCGTAGTGCAACCTATCATTCGTCCGCCATATTGAAGTGGTTGAATGGTGAATGTATGCCGGAAGCGCATGCGCCAGCAAGTCATTTAGCGATTGCTTGCTGTTTTGGCACCCCTGTCTACGACTGTCTGCTACTTTCGCACCTCTGCTTTACTTCCTGGCCAGTATGGCACCCTTGGTCACCATGCTTTCCCCTTAGGGGGAATATATTCACTCGTCTGGAACCTCTGGTTATAACAGTGTATTCGTACACTTATGATTTTCAATGAAATACGCCATTACCGATTCGTTAAAATTAATATTTTGGAACGAGTATTTAATTATAAGATCTATGATTTATTTTTTAACAAAACTACATGAAAATTGTTAATAACATAATAAAACTTGATTTTTAAGAAATCAATAATCAAAAGGTGCCAGAAACTTAATCTCACAAAAGTCTTCGCACACTTTGAAAAAATGTCAAAAAACTAGTAAATAACCTAACTTTCTACTAAGTTATTACGTATTTAGTAGAATATCATGCAGTATCAGCAACAGCTTTTAAACGTCTGGGAATAGATTTCATTGTTTTTTTTTTTTTTTTTTTTTTTTGAACAATTTCTGAGTAAGTGTTCAGCCGCACTTCGAGTCTTACTGTTTCTAATTCATTTTCCGTTTCAATAGTGTATTTTCGTAATATATCCACCAGATATCTCCAAATATGTTCTATTAAGTTTAAATCTGGCGATTGAGGAGATATTTTTAAGCTTAATAACAATATTTGAGGCACCAAACGCAAACGTGTGCTTCTTATCGTTATCTTGATTTAAAAAAAACGAAGTTGTTTCCGATTGCCAATTTTGGGCTAATAATTTAAAATTGTTTTTAAAAATATTTCACTGAACAGCATGATTCATCGAAATATTTCAAACTTCCTAGTCCTGCACCCTCACACAAGAACACCTTCACCGTCCTGATTAACTGATCCCAACTAAGTTCTTTAGATTTAATTTCTCATTTTTTTTTCTATTTACAATTATGCAACAATTTAACCCAAAATGTTAAATTAATTTTTATCTTTAAGTAAGACGTTGTTCCAAAATGTTTTGAGCTTATTTGTCATTGATTTTACGGCGGAAAACGTAAGCTTTCTGTTTTTCGCACGAACAAGAAAATTTCTGCAGGAAGAGGTCCCATTTAATCCAGGTAATCAGAGAACTTGGCGAATAATTTTAGGGGAAAATTAAACGAAAATGTTTCATTCAATTCTGCAGAAAATTTTTCATCACTCAAAGGTGTATTTTTCATCATTTTTTTAACTGTAAATCTCCGATCACGCTTTGGTAACTTTGCATTTGACATTTTCTTACCTTGTTTTCGATCCGATTCTTGTCTTTAAAGCATTTTATCAAGCACTTCACAATAGAATGGTATAAATTAAGTAATTTAGAGACATTTAAAACCAATTTACGGCTACTGAGAGAAAAAAAAACATCAAATTTCGAATTGTGTTTTTGGTTTATGTGCATAACTGCCATTTTAAAATAATAAGCAGAATATTAGGGCATAAATAAACAAAAAATTAAAGCCAAATGACTTTACAGTGTGTCATCACAATGCAAAAATAATAAAAAAAAAATTATGATAATTTTAATCATGAATTTATTCGAAAATATTTCAGTGTGCAATGACTTTTGTGGCGTATTTTTTTTTTTTTTTCTCTGACCCTTCGTCTTTTGACAAATTTCAAAAATAAAATCTGGCAATATTTTGAAAAAAAAAACTACTGGTTTTTATTCAGAATGGCATAGGAATGGTGTGAAAAAAAAAAAGACTTCATATTCGAATTCAGTTTTGCGTTATTTTGATTTTACTACAAAATTTCAAGATGTACGAACACTTTTGAGAGCCACTGTATCTCATTTTAAGTTATCTGACCCCTCAGATTACACTTTATGAAGTTAGTTATTCTTGTTTTTTGAGCAATCACGATTGCTTATTGCTTTCATTTGACTGTTTTGATGTGGTATCATTTTATTTTCCCGCCAGCACCCTCTGCAGCACCACCGTCGTCCGTCCTCACCATGCTGCTCCTCTAGCGAAAACCATCTCCAGGTAGCGTCAATATCCTACACTTACACGCATACATACACGCACGTACAAACAAACACATACACACACACATACATACACCTACACACATACACAAACACATACACACACACACATACATACACCTACACACATACACAAACACATACACACATACATACGGACATATACACACACACCTACACACAACTACCCACACACTCATGCCTACGCACAGAGACAAACACATATGCCTACACACACACACACATTCACCCCCCCCCACCACAAACACTCATACACACACATACACATTCACCCCCCCCCCTACCACAAACACTCATACACACAACTAACTACCCACACACTCATGCCTGCACACAGACACAAACACATATTCCTACACACACATACACATCCCCCCTACCACAAACACTCATACACACAACTACCCACACACTCATACCTGCACACAGACACAAACACACACGCCTACATACACACACACACACACTCGTGGTTGCGAAAAACATAATTTGAATTCCAGATGTGAAAATTCAAATTTTTTTTTTTTTTTGCTTTCTCAAAATTACGATTTTTTCATCACTTACAGATATATTTTTATGTCAAAATTGTTACCTTTCATCTATTATTGCAGAAAAAAAGCCAACAATATTTTATAGTTTCTATCAAAGACTCAAAGACTTTAAACTAAAAATTTATCTGAACAATATAATATATAGTGAACAATTCATTTTAACACATATCCAACGTTCTGTTTTTCCGCCCTCCTGTTTCGTCTATTCCCCTTTTTCTAGTTCTCAGAAAATAAGAAAGTCTTCTAAATGCTACGCTGTCGAAACCTCCCCTTTCCTCCAAAATTATTACAGAGCGCCTCAAATTTTGTTTTCAAGGCTCAATTCCCTGAAAATTTCCGGAAGAGAGTCCTTTGAATGCCTTGCCCTCCAACAACATGGGAGATTATGTAATATTCCGTTTTTGGGCACTTTAGTTTCAAAAAAATTGCTGGACCCCCTAACGCCAACAAATATGATCCACAGTCGCGTTTTTCAGCAACTACAATTTCGAAAAAATTAAGAAGAAGAAACCTCTGAACCTTTTCTGATTACATCATTGAAAAACGCTCTCTATTAGGACTTCAATTTTGAAAAATTTCCAGAGTAGAGCCCTAATACAGCCTTTTCCCCTGCCATCATTGAAGGTTGTCCACAATTACGTTTTTAGGACTGCCAATTCGAAATATTGGGACGGAGATGTAAATCGTTCGAAAAATCGATCGAGGACAATCCTTCGAGTCATTATTTCACTAAAGGCAACAAATATGGTATATAATCGCATTTTAAGACATTAATTTCGAAAATTTTTCAGGGAGGGTATTCGAACCTTTTCTCCCCTTAACATTATCAAAGATCACCTCTAAGTTCGATTTTAGAACAAGAATTTTCAAAATTTTCCGAGAGAGACCCCAAAACACCTCTATTTCTACGCGCTCATCTTCGAGTACTAACCGACTCCTTTTCAAAACCAGAAGTTTAATCACCTTATTCTCTCCATAAACAATTGCATATATACAATATTCCATAAGAGATGGAAGCTTCGAAGCCAATTTTTTATGGGGAAAAACGTTTAAAAGCCTCCCCCCCCCCCGCCAACCCTCCCCCCCCCCCCAAAAAAAAATTATTTTCTGGTTGCGCCTCTGCTTCTGCCCCTTAGATTCCAGACATTTCTTATACTGTGTCCCAGCTCCCCCTACTTTTACAAAGTTCCTACGCCTCTGAATACTGTAGTCAGAAGTTTGCGTTGTAGAGTACGTTTCAGTCATCAAACTAGTTTCGAATTCTAATGGTACATAATATCGCGATTCGTTCGTTGATGCTTCTTTGATAGGTTTAGTATTTTACTTAAAAAGAAGAATATGTGTGTGAATATGTGTATTTAGAAGTCATCTCAAGCAAGGAAGCAAATTGTGAAATTGTTGACTTCTTTATCAGTTTTTAATAAACCAAAAAACAAAGAAGCAGTATATAAGTGTTTTTAGCAAAACTAGTTTACGTTATATGCAGGGGCCCCCCTAACGGCAAGGATGCACCCCCCCTTTAATATTGCGCAGATCCCCCAAAAGCAAGAGCCCCCCACCCAAATGAGAAAACCCCCTCAAAACATCCCTCCTAAAATTTTCAATGGCACAGTCTACTCCATGCCTCCCATTCCCTAGGTGGGTACCCCTGTTAAATGATAACGACATATAGTAGGGGAAAGTGGGGGAAAACCGAACAAGCCGGGTCAAACCAACCCAACTAGCTTTTTATGTGCATGCAATTGCTTGGTGAAAACATTATTGAAGCAGTTGCTGAAAAAATCAGTTGCTATAAAAATCTATTTCTTACTAGCTGACCCAGCCACGCGTTGCTGTGGCTGAGAATGGAAATACTTTTTTACTCATTATTTTTTTACAATCAAATAAATATTTTCAACAAACCTGGAAAAAGTTTAGTCGATTTTAAATCACATGGAATTAAGAATGGTCGTGTTTGGCCGAAGTAGGTGCTTATTAAATTTAGTAAGTACTAACTAAATTTCCTATAGTAAAAGCATTACTTACTATACCGGGTGACCAGTAATTAACGCGCTGATGTTTAAAATTAATTTCTCGAAAACTACTGATTCAAAAAATTCTACTTTCTTCGAAAACAAAATACAATACATGGGAATTTGATACATGTTCGATGTGTCTTTCATCTCTATTTATAATATGGCGCAAACGAATGGCGAAATTCTGCATCACTCGCTGAAGGTTCAAAGTTTCAATGCTTTCAATAGAGTCATTCTATGTCAAGTGACCTATGGGTCCCCACTCGACCATCTCCGATTTGGATGAAATTTTATAGAGGCGTAGAGATGCCTTTGAAACTAATCTATGCAAATTTTCAGCCTCCTAGATGCAAATCCTGAGGATCTAGGATCTCCGAAAAATGTGATCCAAGATGGTGGATTAGCTTGTTGTGCCGAATTGCCAAGTTTACACCAGGTTTACAGGAAATTTTTATTACACTGGAAGCCTGAAATTTTAGGCGCTTAAAGTATGTTCAACCGTTAGTATATTCAAGTATTTTTGTGAATTTGAGCTCGTTAGATTTTGTGTAGCATGCGCGTGAACTTGTGAAAAAGAGCGATGGGAAAAAATTTCCTGGATTTTAGGTTGTCATAAAAGTTGAACAAAAATAATTCAAAAGCTCGTAATGCGTTATTCCATTGTAAAAATGTTTGTTTTTAACAGGTTGCAGTTACAGAGCTTAAATATCTATTTTCAAAAAGATATTGTGATTCAAAGTGGCTATCAAAACCGTTCAAGTGAAAAATAGCCTATTTTCAAAGAGCTATAGCTCAAGTTTGTCACCTTGCATCTTCTTTTTGTTTATAACATTAGAAAAAACACATTTTTTCCTTTCAAAATAAGTTTTTTCTTTGATGGTTTTCTTTTGAATAAGGATAAAAAACAAGCTTGAAATTATATCTGTCGTAACGAATTGCCATGTTCAATCTCAGATTACGGGACATTTTATAACACCGGAAGCCTGAAATATTATGAGCTTAAAGTACTTTTGGTTGTCAATATGTTCTAGTATTTTTGTGAATTTGAGTTTATTAACTTTTATGTAGCAAGTTTGCAAAATCTTGACAAAACGCAGCAGAGAAACTTTTTTTTTCTGGATTTTAGAATGTCATAAATTCTGAATAGAAATAATTTAAATGCTCGAACTTTGTAATTCTATTGTCGATATGCATGTTTTTAATGGGTTATACTTGCAGAGCGTAAATATTGATTTTCTAAAAGATATTGGCACCCAAAATGGCTATCAAAATAGTTCACATGAAGAATAGCATGCTTTTAATGCCCTGTAGCTCAAGTTTGTCACCTTGCAACTTCTTTTCGTTAGTACCATGAGAAAGAACATATTTTTTCCTATAAAAATAAATTTTCTTTCCGGTGGTGTTCTTTCAGACAAGCGGGGAAAAATGAGCCTGAAATAATATTTGTCGTTAGCGAGAAAATCTCGTTCTACAATAAAGAATGGTAAATGCCATAACAACTGGCTTATAGGGATTATGCAACTGTCATAAGTTAGAAATAGTTTTTTCTTAATCATTTAAAAAGATACTTTGCAAATGAAATATGATTAAAAAAAAGAAAATTATCTTGTTCTGTCTAAGGTATCAGTCTGCTTCCTGAACAAAATACTTTTCTGATTGTCTGATTGATACTTTTTTGAATCTATTAAATTTTTAGCACGGGCATCGCTGTGCGGTTACTGCTATTATTTATATTGTTCTTATGCGAATCGCTTGATAACCTGGCCAAGAGCAGTACTTGAGCCATGAACGATGTACAAAATTAAATAATGGTGAATTCCAGCGGTAACGAAAAGACGGTTTTTACAAAAAAAAAGATGGATTTCTGTCTGTGAACATATCAAAATACATATTTTTTTCAAAAACTGATGCATAGACTTTTATACACATCATAGTAAGTTGCTAAAAAAGCTAAAGCCGAGAATTTTTCGTTAGTAACTTTTTTTTTAAATCAAATTTAAAAAAAGGGAACGGACGGACATTTTTGCGACATGATTTTCACGCAATCATGTTCTCCCCAAAGGTTCAGCTAAACTACAAAAGAGAAAACTGTATAAAAATTAGAGCATATACGGGAGTGTTCAATCATTACAATTTCACCTCTAGTTTTAAAAAATAATTATTTTAAGCATATAAATTATGCATTTGTTAAGGGTAACGGAAGGACAGTAACGGAAGGACAAGAAGTCCAAAGCAACTTGGTAAATTTCAACTAAAAAACATTTATTCAGCTAATACAGCAGTCTAAAACAATGATATCTAATGAATGAGCCATCTATTACAATTCTGAATTCTTTAAATACTTAATAATTTTATCAGAATCCATAGAACATTTATCTTCTTTCTCAGGAAATACCAAGATCATTCCCACATTATTATGCTTTCTCAAACAAGCTATTTCTACAACATCATCTTCTATATGAAGTACCTGTGCAACATTGCTCTTTGTTAGTTTCTTTCCCTTCCATCCAGCTAACAAAACTTGTCCAAACGTCAATGAATCATTTAGCATATTCTTTATGATTTGGTGTTTTTGATTCAGCTGTATCTTCATTTTTAACATTATTTATAACTGTCTTGACTTTGAAGAGAAATCTCCTTCGATTTGTTGAAGTAGATTTGTTGAAATACTTACTATATTCAATAACATAACTTGTTACAGGGTTCAAATAGTGCATATTTTGTATGTCAGGATGAGAATGGATATTGCTCCATCATTGTGAAAGTTGATGTTTGAATTTACTGATCTCTTCGTAGTACGTTTAACAGTTAAACCAGTGCTCTCAACAGTCCTTTCTTGTGACTTGTGGCAACAAATCTGAAAGCAATTTCAATATTGTACTGTTCCAATATAAATTTCAAGTTTGTAAGCAAATGCTTCTGCTCGAATTGGCTTGACACATCAATGTCATACCAAAATGATTTTCACATGCTTAGGAACTTTTAATCGTAGTTTTCGTGATTTTCATCACATAAAATAGAAGAAATAAAATCACAATTTTTTTTTTTAATTTAAATAAAAAATTTTACTTTTTAAATAAAATCACTTATAACTTTTGTTCAAATATTACTCATATATATATTTTAAATGCGACTAATAACTTCAAACAATAGTTTGTTTTCTACTAGCATTCTTAAATATTACCTTGTTTCAGCGTATAGATAAATATTCTTCCGTTACCGTATTTTTTTTTTTTTTTTTGTCCTTCCGTTACCATTAAAACCATATAAATTAAATATCTATTAAAATTTTAATTATGCCTCCTTGACAAGAGACAAAATTCTGCTTAGAATTAAAAAAAAAAACATTAGTTTCTATACCCCATAGGTTCTTGGTGAACTAATTGAGATATATTATTTCGGTAACGGAAGGACATCAAATTGTCAACTTAGTAATCGACCTATTTCATGGTTGAAATAAAAAAAATTTGAAATTACTTACCAAAACGTTTAACTAGACATTCAAAAGATAAAAGTTAACCTAAATATTATTTGCTGATAATAAGTTTATTCAAATACGTAACAAATCAGAGATTTTTTGCTCTGTAAAACATAAAGAGAAAACTTGATTTTGCACTTGATTTTCTTAAAGTCATCAAACTATTTGAGAAAAACAGTTTAAGATTAAAGAAATTCATTTATTTCTGAAGAGAAAGGGTGGCAAGTGGCAGAATATTAATTTTCAAAATTCAAGTGTCATGTCTCCTTTTTCCTGAAATCCACCAAATATAAACAGAGGAGCATCGAACTAAATTTTTTTTTTTGGGGGGGGGGGGGCGGGAGGAAAATTCTAATTTTACCGAATGATAAAACACGAGCTTGCAATCATATCATACATACGTACATAATATCTAATGAGAAGGAACGTTAAGTACACTGTTAAAACCAGGAGTTCCACAGGGGTAAGGAATTTCACACAAGGGTGAAAAAAACGGTGCCTCTGGGTGAAACAGAGGCTAGGAAGTGTCGTTAAGGTGCTTTTGGTTCCTCAGTGGGTGAACGACGTCAACAAAAGTGATAAAAGACCATTCAATAGGAGAGCGACTCCTTGCGCATGCGCTCTGACTTATCGTCCAACGACAACTCCAGTTTGAATGGCGAACGAAGGAAGTTGCAACGAAATTTACTTTCACATTGAATGAAGTGCAAAACTGAAAATTTCGTGGATTAATCTTCGAAATCTCGCGTAAGTAAAGGCATTTGATCATATTGTAGCTCTCAGAACTTTCGAACATATTTAAAGTGTTTAAAGTATGTTGACAACTCTTATTGTTCCGTTTACCTTATTAAACATTTAATGTCTTGTTATTTATATCCTGCAAAACTGTTATCTAAAACTATCTATCAGTACTATCTTGAACAACAACATTAAAAATAAAAACGTTTAAATCAGCTGATAATTGAATTGCTAATTCCGGAATAAAAATGCATCGACGTAAACATCCTATATACCAATGTCTATTTCTTCTCAATGAAATTACGTAGTGGAAACGAACAGAGCAGCAAAGGCGGAGGAAAAAAAAACTGCGTGAAAAGAAATCTCTCACTTAGCGTTTGACTCATGAGTTTCACATCGTGTTTTGGTTAACGTATCTTTCTCAGAGCGTTATTGCATGAAGCTAATGTAGTTATCTGCTCGTTTTTATTTTTAATCTGACGGAAAACTTGACATTGGAAAGAAGGGCTTTTAAATTAGTATTTATCTTGTACGCATAAGGATACTCAAATATTGAATCTTATAATAAGTATTGATAAGTTACGCTCGATTAAAATTTTAAACGTTTATGAAACGCTTTTTATTTTCCTATGATTCTAATCTAATGTTACCTAATATTTCTGGTTGTTCCGGCAAATGATTGATAAATACCTTCCCTGTTCATTTTCGGTACGGATTATAGTAAAAATTGTCAACAACATATTAATTACTGAGCAATTCAAGTGTGAATATAAGAAAGTTAGTGCACGAAAAAACAAATTAAAGTCATGAACACTTGTAAACTATGTTCGAAAGTTGAAATGTGATCAAATGCCTTCGTATATATAAAATCAAAATAAATAAAACACAATTGTATTCAAAAACGCACACAACACGGGGGGGGGGGGGAATCCCTATAGGAAGCAATAAAGGTGCCATTTTTCTCACCTAGGGTACCATCTTTTCACCTACGGTGCACGTTGAGTGAAGGGAGTCAGTTTTTCACCCTTGCTAAGGGTGCAATTTCGGCTCTCTATCGGGTGTCGCTGGTGAACAAGCGTTTCACCCCTGACAGGTGCCAAACGCAACCTGTAGTTTTAACAGTGTATCGTCAAAAAAAATTTTTTAGAATTTAAAAAAAGAATATGTTGCAATGTAATCTCTAAATTTTCTGAATAAGGAATTTTTTTTTTTTGGGGGGGGGGAGGGAGGAGATTGCTGGTGACCTCCCATCGGGGCAATCTGAATGTGAAACGTCATCATTTCTTCATAAGCTTGACAGTTTAAATTTCGGGAACACTTTTTTGCTTGTTTTTGAGTTTTTGCTTTTTTTTTTTTTTTGGAGGGGGGGGGGCGGCAGATTTCAAATCTGCCTAGGGGAGGCATAGAGCTAAATTCAGTCCTGTCTCTAGCGAGCTCCGTCTGTTGCGTCCATATTCTACACACACGCGTATATACACTAGGGTATGTCATAAAAATAAAAGTTTTATTTTCGACTTCTAACGCGCACTTTCCTATGGATTCACTAATTCTAAGATGTTTGGTACAAAAAAAAGTTTTTTTTAAAGCAATTTTAGCTACCGGGAAATCGCAATTTACAAAAAATTCCGGTGTTTTTTTCGAAAAATCCCATTTTTCATCCTCAATACACAATATAGCTGCTGGTAAAATTTAAAAGATGCTTCGGCTACCTAAAATACATGTTTTCAGCTCTAATGAACGTACTTTTGTTTGACAAAATACAAAAAAATATGTTTTCGTTTCTTAATGCTTTGTAAAAAGAGCTGCGGGTATCGATGATCATTCCGGCTGAAACGGATTACGCCTTCCGGTCAACTGACACTGCTGAGCCGGTCGTTCAGGGGAAATGGCCACCTGCATCTGGGGAAGTGACACCCCCTTTTACTCATTTAAACTCCCCCAAGATAACCTTTGACCAGCGGGCACGTTTGGGCTAAAATTTCTCTCATCATTCCTAAGATTTTTATACCAGCTGCACTTTCCGACAAAAGACAGAATGGCATTCCCTTTTTTGTTTTCTTAAAGGGTGGGTTTATTTCTACAAAAAAGCTGGAACGCAAGAGACACTAGCAATTTTAAACATCGAGGAAGAAGGTCTTACATTTTGATTCTCCAGAAATCTATCGTCGTCATGTAATACCATGACACCGAAATACTCTGAAAATTTTTGTGGTACATCTGTACAAAGCTTTTTAATATACTATTTCATTAACTTTTACTTTTACCCTTGATGAATCTACTACTCAGCTGACCACTCATCTGTGCCACACGCGTATTTAACTGTTTAGATACGCAATATTCCAAGAAATTTTCATAGATCGTTTTAATAATTATTTGGAGTCATGATGGCATCTTCTGTTGCCAAAAAAACCAGGCGAGCTTTGAACACTAAGCTGAGTGAATATCTAGGAGATCCGAAAAATTTCCTACCAACTGAGTTCCCACCCAACTTTACGTGACTGTATGCAAAGATGCCTCGAGTTGCAGCAAGATGAAATCGTCATTAGTGATCAAGATCCACGCAATGTTTCAATGGCAAACATTTTTTCTCTTGTTGCTTTTGAGATTGCAGAACGGTGGTCAAGTTCTAACAACGAATTGAAGGAACCAATAGTTTGTAGCACAAAAGCTATAGGACAAAGACTCAGTCGGAGTTGGTCCATCTTCTCTGACATCGCCCGAGAGAAAGTTCGGAAAACTATTAAAGAACTGTTTGAGCTTAAACTTGATAAACTTTTCGATATAGCTTTGTGCACATGAAAATTGTACTTTGTAGTGAAGAAGATGCTCCATGTAAGCAAACTTGTAATGCCCAGGTTCACTGTCTTTGCAATTGCGATGCAAAAGTAAGGCTCCCACAAAAAGACCTACTTTGGATCAAAGCCCAGAGGGAAAAAGTAGGTCCTGTTTCGTCAATGCAAGAGTCCGGCCTGGATTCACAAGAGACGGCTAAGCTTAGAAAAAAGAGTACGTAAGTCAATCGACGAATCACGTCTAGAGCGACAACGAGAAGCAACTTCAAAATCAAAGCAAGAGGCGGCTATTATCATTGACCCTACAACTCTTGCGTTTGAGGCTGATGATCCGAAAGATGACATGGAAGTTGATTGTTCCAATGAAGAAATAATCGGCAGTAGTGAAAATGACTCAGTGCGAGAAAAATCAGGAACTTACCTTAAACGAAACTATCTTGATATTAGTAATGTGGCCGCTGCTTCGGTCAGGTTCGGTGTTTCTTCAACCGCTACAGCTGCTATCATCAATGGTCTTTTGAGTGATCTTGTGAAGGCAGGCCATCTCGGTGAAGATGAAAAACATCTCATATGTGATAGTAAAAAAGTGTTTCGTGCCAAAGAGCGTGTTATGAAGCACTCAAGAGCAGAGGAGAGTTTCAATGTCGCAAAAAGTAACATTACTGGCATTTTTGTCGATAGCAGGAGGGACAACACTCTAATTATTAGGCACGATGAGAACACTGGTAGCTTTCGAAAGCGCATCATTAAAGAAAATCACATGACAGTGACAGAAGAGCCCCGAGGTCGCTGTCTCACTCATTATACACCAGAAGAAAAAACAACAACGGCAAAACCGGCTGAGCAAAATGCAATAGGATTGTATGACTGGCCTCCAATTGATTGGGAGTGATACCACCAATGATATGTCTGGCTGGAAAGGTGGCATGCTACATTATGTTGAAAAATTAATTGATCGCAGACTTTTCAGATCTTTCTGCTGGCTTCACATCAATGAGCTGCCATTGCGTCATATAGTCGCAAAACTTGACGGACCAACTTCCTCAGAAAAGGGCTGGATAGATACTATAGGCAAACTCTTTTCCCAAGTTGAGTTTCTTGAGAAAAGAACAGACTTTGAGCCTATTCCGTTTTTGGAGCCCCTTGTTAATATTGATGAAATTGCTGCAAGCCAAATGAGCACTGACAGCTAAGTAGCATATAAGTATCTTCACGCAATTGAAAAAGGGGAGCTGGTACCAGAAGTCGCAGCTCTGAAATGTGGCCAGCTCTCCCACAGTAGGTGGCTTACGTGTGGCATGAGGTGTTTGCTGCTCTATATGAGTAAGCATAATCTTGGACCTCAACATACGGAGATCTTGAAGCTTCTTGCAACATGGGTAGCACAAGTTTACCTCCCAATGTTTTTCGAAATTAAGGTCAAACGTGATATAAAGTATGGACCGTCACATCTAATTAAATTGTTTAGACTTTGGCAGAAGCAAGATGTAAGGGTTAAAGAAGCTTCTGAATACTTCATAAAAAACGGGGCCTTGTGGGCTCATCCTGAGAATTTACTGATTGCTCTTCTCTGCTCTGAGGACACAAGTAAAAGGGCCTTTGCTGTTGACAAAATAATGTCAATTACGGCTGGAAAGGACTTAGGATGCACTTCAGTACGGTCTTTCGAAGTTCCGCAGACAGTAAATCTTAATGCTTGCGACCTTACGGAACTAATTGACTGGGACACAGTAACCCTCACGGAGCCAATATTTACAACAAATTTGTCTTTGACACAGCTTGCAGCATTGAATGTTACCCCACTGGAACTACCTCCATATCCATTACATACCCAAAGTTGCGAGAGAGCGGTGAAATTAGTGACCGAAGCTGCTGAATCAGTGTGTGGTTGGGATAAGAGGGATGGTTTTATACGAACACAGTTGCGTAACAGAGAACTAATGCCATCTTTAAAAACAAAGAAAGACTTCCTAAAAGTGTTCGAAACTTAATGAAAAAAAAAAACTATGTCAACAGTTATGTGCAGTATTGTGTTCAAGTACTATATAAATGTAAGTATGTTGTTCGTAAACTTGTCCACATACGCATATTATTGTAAATTATTGGTATTTTACTACTAGAAGTATCTAAAATTTGTTTTGTTTTACATTTATCATGCCTTTTACTTATTAAATAAATGGTTTAAATGGTAATAAATGTCTGTATCCATTAACTAAAACGCCGGAAGCAAAATAGTAAAAATGAGCATTTTCGGGCGTTTTTCGTTGCCATTTCCCGGTAGCTAAACTTTAATATTTTTCAAAAATAACACCAGAAATTAATTTCTCATGTGCAAATACATTAGATCCTAGATGTGCAAGTCAAAATTCAAAAAAAAATTTTTTTCGCTAGCGCATGACATACCCTAATATACACACGCCTACATACACGCGGGCGTGTGTACATACATGCACACAAAAGCGCGCGTGTACACGCACACGCCTACATACCCACACACACGCTCGTGATTGTGAAACACATAATTTAAATTCAAGATGCCAAAAACTTTTCTTTTTTTTTTCCCCCCCTTCCTCAAACCTTTGCGACTTTTTCTTTCTTTCTTTTTTTTTTTACTGCGCCTTCGAACCTGGGGCTATCTTAATTACAAGTGTGATCGTAACTTCAAAAAATATTAATAATTCGGGAAGGTTTGTGACTGAAAATCTGCGATGCGACTCATATGCAACATACGATGCTTCAAGATTTATTATTTCCTTAAATTATTATTTATTTTATTTTAGGTATTTAATTATTTATTTTTATTAATTTTATTTTTTTTTTCTTTCAACGTGAACATATTTTCGAACATAGAAGTGAAGCCGATAGCTTGATTTTACAACGAAAAGTATGAACAAATTATGAAAAAAAAAGATCGTTTCGATGACTTTTTAAATATTTTAGGGGGGAGTCTGAGGATCCTTCCTTGCTACAAATGTTTTTTAAGCTGTTATTTTCTCTAGTCCCTCAGAAGAATGATAAGGGTTAACGACATTATCTTCAAAACTCCAAAACGGGGTGGGGAATAGGGGGAAACGGTTGTCTTATTTGGATTCAGGGGGTCATTTTATATAACGACATTTTATGTAATATTTTATAGAAACGACTGATACAATCGAAACTGTTTGTTGTTGAAGGTTTTCCATTGATGAAATTTTAGGTTAAAAAAAAAAATCCTTTCCGGGTAATTTATATATTCTTTTTTTTTTTTTCTTCTTTTTCTTTTCAATATGAAGTTTAAGAAACACTCTACAGTTTTAGATCATGTTGTTCAAAATATTTCTTTTGAGGGAAAACATTGTTTCTCATAACGCAATAATTTTTGAAAAATATTTATTAGAATTTTTCGATTACATATTTCCTTTTGATGTAAGATTAATAAAAATGTAAAACATTTTTTGTATGATAAAACTCTGTTTTCGTTCTGTAAAATATAAAAAATGTCGTTTTTTTTTTTTTTTCCTTCTGTGAGCGTGGGGTATATACGAGGAGTAGCGTGAGAATGTAAGAGGGACGGCAAATTTAGTTTTTGCCCCGGGCGGCAGAAACGTACGCTACGCCGCTGATAAGTTGTCAAGAGTTCGAATTTCCCTTAACTCTATCAAATGCAACCCCCCCCCCCTCTCCTCCCAGGCCCGGCTCCTAGGGTAGGTGACCTGTGTCCCTGCCTAGGTCGGCAGATTTTAGGGCCGGCAAACTTCATGATGGCAAGTTGGCAAGATGTAAGGAGACAAAAAAAAAAAGAAAAAGAGACAAAATGACAAGTTCAAATTTGTTCCTTGGTTTTTTTTTCTTTGCAGCTCAAATTGTAAAAATACGTAAGAGTATGCTCGATGATTTAAGAAAAAAAATACATATTATTAAGACCAGGAGGCGGCACTTGTCAAAATCGCATGGTACGGCAAAAAATACTAGAGCCGTTCCGGCCTTGTTGTGATCCTCCCCATAAAACATTGCTTGGAGCTCTTCTTTAAATACTTGTACTTTTGGACACTAGAGGGCAGCATGAATAATGAATATTTGCAAACGTTTGACTGATGACGTCACAGAATGAGAACCTGCTCGGTTGCGGGCTGGTGTTTATTCGTTACTGTAATTTTTTTCAAATTCTGCTATTTGTTTATCTTCTCTATTGCTGAAGTTCTCGTCGTACGGCCTTTAAAAAAAAGTACAGTGAAGTGGTTAGTTATCTTATCGTCGTCTTTGTTCGTAGGTGTATAATTTTCGATCGTCCATTCAATCCTTTTCTAACTTGTGTTGCATTCCATCAGAGTCAAAATGGTTCATCATATTGCTAATGTGGTAAGCAAATTATGTTTTAATTACTCAACTAAATTATTGGCAACAACTCATTTTGTTAATACATTAAATTGGTTGTATTTCTTTTGATTCATTTTTATTTCAAAGTCGTTTTTCTTTCATTTTGTCGCAATTTTAATATCTGTATGACATTACTGTTTCTTTAAAATGGTAAAGTGTGTCATTTATTATTGCGCAATGACACTTGTGTTTTAACAAGTTTTTGTGTTGTACTGCGTTCGCATCGAATTCTTTTTAAATATTTTGTGTCATTATGTTGTTTTTGTGTTATTTTTCATCGATGGCTTCAAGCCGGTTTTCTACCATAAAATCATAAAACTATTTCTTCAACAACTTAACTTCAGCTCTATGTTAAGATGACTAATATGCTCAAAGCACGTAAAAAAATAGCTTATGTTTGCTACAAAAATAATAATTATCTCGTAAACATCTTTTGCTTTCAATAATATAATAAATATAGGATAATAAAACAAATAAGTAGCTGTTTCGTCTAAGAAGTTTTGCTGCGAAGTATAATACAAGAATTGCGTCACTCTAAATTTAATAAGAGAGTGCTATTATTTAGATTTAGTTATTCCTTCCTGGTGTTCAAATTGCGCAGAAAATTCCGATCGCTTAAAAATTGTTGTTAATTAAATTGTTGTAAATTAACTCGTTTGTCCTCATTCACTTAGAGTTAGACAACGTAATTGTCCATTTCGAGCTTCATATTCTTGTTCTAGTATTATTATGTAAAATGTTCTATTATTATGCTCATTAAACTGCAAACATATTTTCTCAATAATTGAATCAGCTATGTTGACCTCACCGTGGAAAACTTAATAATACTCGTTGATTATCGAGCTGCCGTTTCTTTACCGTTTGAGTTTAAAATGTCGGAAGTTTCCTCTTCAAAATATTCATGGTTTTGTTTTAAAATAGTATAGTTTTTCTTACTCGACTCTGATACTTATAATATTTCATTTCATTTCATTTAACGAAAACGACTACGGATTACAGGCTTCATCTTCGTAGACATGCTTCGTCCTTCGTCTCGACTTTCGCGCGCTTTATTTTGGCGCGGGAATGTTTCTCCTCCCGCCCCCCACTCAAATGTTCTGTGGGGTGTATTGAATTATCTAAATACAGAAATTACCAATATTTGCTTTTGAATTACTATAGTTTTCTGTCACCGTTTTTTTTCCCCATGACTTATTCATAGCAGTTTTAAATCTCGGGTGAATTTCGCAGGGTTTTAAATTATTACCGACTCTTATAATGAAAACCTTATAAATTTTAATATTGAGAGTCATTTAACTTTTTATAGTACCAAGTTTCAATTGATGAACATAAAGTGGGGTGTTAGTAAAATTTTCTTAATGCATAAAACAGTAAGATCAATAGTAGATTTTAATTAAATTTGTTTATTTTTTAGTGGGATATTGACTGCAGGTCAGCACTAATCGACCACTTTGTGAACTATTAATTTTATTCAGTCGATTTTTTTATTTTAAATCTTTTTTAATTTAATTTTAGTTTAAATTATTGAGTTTAATTTTTTAGTAGACACTAAATTTTAAGCAAATGAGTTTTAAATTGTTCAATTTTGTATTTCTTTGGCATATTCTGTATTTTTCCATTAAGAGCCTTAATCAGAATTTTACCCTTTTCTTTTTTTTAAATGCTAGTTTTTGGGGACGGGGGATGTTTTTTACAACTGCCTGCAGTTGAAATTCATTTAAATTGAAGTAAATTAATGGTTAGGATTACTCTAATTATTTTCATTTAGTAGAAAAGAGATCCCAAACAATAAAAATTAAAGGGTGATACTAGAGTTGTGATTTTTAACTTTTAATTTTCCCGATTCTGTTACAGCCCTCATTTGGTACCACTACTGTCAAACTTTGATATCTCAAACCTCCTTATCTTGAAACTCCTGATGTCTCGAAAAAAAAATTTTCTCCTTCATTTTCTATAAAAACCTCTAGGTATTTTCCGTAGTTATCTCAAAATTTATTTTTCAAAACCCTTGATATGTTGAAATTTCTGCACAGAATAAGTTTCAATTATCGTTTTTCTTTGGCAATTTTTGTAAAGTAAAACCAGTTCCAGGGACAATCGTGTGAGGATTTTCATCCCTTTTCTGGAAATTTTGTGAATAGGTAATTGGGGCAAGATAATAGGGGAGTGTTGGTATGAGGAGGTGCTGTGTTTTCCTCAGAGTTTAGAATCCTAGTGCATTACTCTTGATCATGTTGTCCACTTTGAGAAAAAGGGTTCGATTTTTCGTCTGACAGTTTCCAAGCGAAAATGGAAAATGCGTTCCTCATTTTAATCTTCTGCTTTTTTAACTCCCTACAAAATGGCTGTCTAAAACTTTTTGAATATAGGGAGCTACTGGTTGAAGATAAAATTAGAATTTTTAAATTTTCAGGTAAGAAAACCAAGTTAAATTATTGTTCTTCTCAAAATCTCATCTTGTGCACTTTCGACAATAATCTAGTGAAATATTGAAGACTACTTTATTGATCGTAAATCAAAGTGGTCTCATAGTACATATATAAATGTATATAACGTTTGTGTGTCTTATTGTGAGAGTTATTAGTGCAATTTTTTTAACCTTAATAACACGATATCTCGAATTTTTCCCCCGTAACCGAGAGATTCGAGATATCGGGGTTGTACTGTATTTGTTTCTTTTAGTCTCTTATTTGTTTGATCTCAAAGTTAGCAGCTATGAATTCACGAATAAAGTAAAATAGAATGCAAGGAATAACGTAGCAAAATGAGGATACACAAACAAGGATTCACATAAAAATTTGTACGCATATGCACCTTAATGGGAGAGGTGCAGATAAATTTTTGCCACTAGTTATTTCAAAGGGGTGAACAGCAGAATGCAGGCCGAGGAGTCGGTTTTTTTTGGATAATTAAATCCTTGAAAAGTATCTGAATGTTAGCTGTAACAGTGAAATTAATTAAAAAAGTAGCATTAAATATTCCCCCCCCCCCACCTTGTTGTTTAAGAAAAATAGCTATGCTGCCGGGAAATCAGGGAATTTTTTGTATTGCCTGCAATTGCACCCTATGAGCAGAACCAGTCTTTTTATCCCCCTTCGACCGTCAAACGCATTTTCTGCAAGTCTCGTCTAAACGCCATTTTGTTTCCTATCGTGTTTCTGGCCATAGAGCGTTGTTCGACTAAAGTTCAGCTGCTCAATTCCTTTCTGCACACTTTGTTGAGTGAGCGGTCATTGAATGCAAGTTGTCTTCTGTGTTTATCAAGTAACATCATCTGGAGTCTTTGTATCTCATGCTCATCTCTAGCCGGGTGCGTTACTTGCTTGTTTTACTTTTACTGACCTCGAAAACCACAACTAAGCAGCTACAAGCGGTTCGATTTGAAAAAGGGGTGATGGGGTAAGGAGGCGCGCCTCGATGTCTTCTTTGAGTGCAGAATAGTGAAAAGCTTTGATTTGCGTTCGTAGTTTCACTTTGTGTTTGCACAGAAATGGTTAGTTTGGGTTCTATTTTTGCTGCGCAAATGCAAAGTGAACTTGGTCTGTGTAAACATTTCTAAACATTTGTTTTTTTGGTGCGTCTCAGAGAATCTCCGAAAGTCTTTTTAATTTTGTTTCAACAATTATTATGGCTAGTTCCAGTAAAAATAAGCTTTTGGAAGCAGATGCTTTCCAAAAGCTTTATTTTATGTAATGACGAGATTGATTTTATTAAAGCAGGGTCATTCCATGTCAATTCAACCAAAAAAATAGCATTTTGACACCCACCGACACAAATTTTGATACAACATGGTGAGTTTAGTCCTTTAATGTAGAAAAGTACATCATTTTTTTCTTCTCAATCTGGTTTAGTTTTCATTTTAGAGCCAGTTGAAATTTTGAATGTTTAGTATTTTCCAAACTATGACGATTCTGTTCGTTGATTGAAAATAATTTGTATTTCATTTATTTTTCAGCCAATTTTTATGAAAATTTACAGTACTACAGAAAGTATGAGGATTTCAGAAAATATATAAAAAAATTCTAAGTAATATTTTAAAAGTAGAAAAAAATTATTTTCATAATTTTTGCAAAAAGCATTGAAGCGTTTTTAATAACTTGATTTAACACTACATTTTATACCTCCCATGGCCATGTCATTGAATATTTTCAGAGCTTGCTAAAAAAATAAAAAATAAATAAAAACAAGAAAGAAAAAAATATGAACATTTTCAGGCATATGAAATGATATTTTCAGTGTCATACTTCAACCTTTTATTTTTGCATTGTAAGTACAATTATCATTTTGTTAAAGTCTGATTTTTCAAATTGGTTTTCTCAGTTATTCTCTATTGTCAAGACTTTTGATTTAATATTTATGCTTTGTATTTACTAAGAAAAAAGAAAGAATGCTGATAATTTTTCAACAAGCTAAAAAAAGAGAAAAAAAAACAATACTAAAAATGTGATTGAATAATATAAATTATATGTTCAATAAATGCATCATCTTGCTCTTTACTTCACAATTTCAAGCTTTATTATGTTGATTATATATATATATATATATATATATATATATATATATATATACACATATTCATACAGGATGATTATAATTAAAGTTCCATTTTTAAAACGCTGTAAAAATAAAACCACTGGTCAGAATGACCTCAGATTTCAACAGCATATTATCGAAGAAGGGGGAAAAGGTATGGCAAATGAAAAATTAATAGTTGAAATTTTTAGCAATAAATGGCGCTGTAAGCTTCATAATTTAATGTGCATGACAGCTGTCTTGATTTACATATTTTTTTCGAAGAGACTGGTGCCTCCAGTCCTGTTACTTGTACCGTAATTGGTAAGCGCTGTGAATGCCTTTTGCGCAACCACGTCATTCCAGCTCTACAGCAGCACGGATGCGTGGATGAAGTCATTTTTATGCAAGATGATGCACCTCCGCACATTGCGAATCCAGTGAAGCAGCTGCTGAAGCTCCATTTCGGAAATGCTGGAATTATCAGCCGCCATTTCCATACAGCCTGACCGTCCAGATCACCTGATCTTAACCCGTGTGACTTCTGGCTATGGAGCTATCTGAAAGCTGTTGTGTTCAGTGCTCCGATTGTAAACTTAGCTGAGCTGAAGGCACGCATTGCGCAACACATTTTAAATGTTAGCCCGGAAAAACTTCAGTTGTGGAACATGCTGTTTCTCGATTTTAACTTGTTTCAGAAAACGGGGGAAAGCATATTGAACATTTTTTGTGCCAGTCTCACGACAATTAAAGACCAATTTGATGCAAGAATAAACAACCGCTATTAAATTATGATGCTTACAGCGCCATCTATTGCTAAAATTTCAACTATTTAATTTTCATTTTCCATACAAATACAAATGTGATGACCAGCAACAGGCTCTGGGCCCAGCTAGGCTAGTCCTAGTCAATTAATTAGTCCCCAATGAAGATCGATGGCCCTCTTAAAGCTATCCACTCCCTTGCTCATTACCGCCTCTTCCGGTAAGCTATTCCAAGTGCCCACGACCCTGCTAAAGTAGTAGTTTTTCCTGATTTCCAAGTTAGCCTGAGATTTAAGTAGCTTAAAACAATGACCCCTTGTCCTGCTTTCCCCGCAAAAATTTAATCCATTTACATCTTTCATTTTGATAAATTTAAATAACTGAATCATGTCCCCTCTGACTCTCCTTTGCTCCAGGCTATACTTGTTAAGCCTATTAAGTCTGGTATCATAATCTAAATCTGAGAGCCCCCTTACTAATTTAGTTACCTTTCTTTGAACCCTTTCCAATACAAAAATATCTTTCTTCAGATAAGGCGACCAAAACTGAACAGCATACTCCAAATGAGGTCTTACTAAATTCCTATATAAAGGCAGAAGAACTTTCTTAGATTTGTTAGAAATAGATCTATTGATGAACCCAAGCATTTTGTTGGCTTTGTTACTAGCAATACTGCACTGTTGACTAAACTTGAAGTCCTGATTTATAAAGATACCCAGATCCATAACATTTTTCTGCCTGATTTATGACTGAACCCTGTTAAAGATATCTCATACGCTTATTTCCATGACCTAAGTGTAGCACTTGACATTTCCCTACATTAACTGCCATACCCCATTTATCTGCCCACTTAGTAATATGATCTAAATCCTCTTGCAGCTGTTTTACTTGTTCTTCATTTTCGACAATCCCCATAACTTTTACATCGTCAGCAAAACAATTCATGCTTCCAGAAATATTTTCATTGATGTCATTCTTGAATATAATAAACAAAAGAGGCCCTAAAACTGATCCCTGAGGAACCCCACTTAAAACATCACTGCAATTAGAATGCAGTGTTCGCGCTCAACTATCCGTAACATGGGTCCCAGGGACCCATTAATGAAAATAGATTTGGGGTCCTTTGGTGGAAAAAATGAGTCCCTTAAATTTTAAACAGAAAATCTTAGTGTGTAAATGAATAATATAAAAATATTTAACTGGGGGGGGGGGAAGGCATGAAATAAAATAAATTGGTTATTTTTGCCCTAATTTTTTTGTGATTTTATCATTGTAAAATTATTTTCAAATAATACACTTGCAAGAATCAGTTATGTGAGAAACTATTTGGTCAGTTACAATGAGATTAACTCAAAATTTACTTTAAAAATGGGTTTTACCATAAAATATAAAACAAGTGCCTCTGATTGATCAAGCAAAAAGCACTCCCTTAACTTTTGTTTTCCTGGAAATTTTTCTTAGTGAAAAAACCAAACAGACCCCCCCCCCCTTCCCAATTATCATTGGCAATTACATAATAATAATAAATCGCAAGCGAATGAACACAACGCAAAAATCGCGATCGCAAAAACGAAACATTTTCTCATATGAGTGTGAAAATTGCTCATTTGCAATCTTAAATCAGTATATTTGACTTTATTTTGACTTGTTCAAAATATCTGTTTTGATTTTTGTTCTATTTTTAAAATCGCGCCATTTTGAAAATGGCGCGCAAAAATGGCGCGATCGATTAATACCCGACTTTTGCAAGTCCAAATAAAAATAACCCATCAGAAAGAGATGAATTACTAGAAAAAGAACAAAGTTAAAGTGCTTTTGTATAAAATTCAAGTATTCATAAGCAATTTAACAAGAAAAATGTAAAGTTACGAACTATTTGTGTTTAGCGCGATCTGGAAAATGTTCGCCATTTTTTTCTCCTGTCTTTTTATTGGGGATGCAAAATGATGATTTTCAAAAGTAATTCTGGTTACATGAATGCCAAATTGCAATATTTTTACTGTACAATTGTCTTGTATTAATCCTGAAGATTGCATTGAAAACCTCTCTCATTTTTAGTCTTCATTTCTGTTTTTAGGAATTTCCTCAAGATAAAAGTTGAGGGAAAGCTTATTCTTAGAATACAGTACAATGGGCTATTTGTGAACTTGCTCCCTGAGCTCTGCCCAGGAGGTCACTGTAAGCTCCAGTCTTATCACTAAAATTCCATTGACTGGTCCACAATTGGGGTGTGTTTGAATAGCTGATAAACAGATAGGGTCCTTTTAGTCCCTTTCTGTTGATTCTCCTGGTCATTTTGAAGCTTAACAGCATTTACTAAATAGATCTTTAGCATTTTCTCCCATTTTTTTTCTGGTTCTTATCTTTTGGGTTTTCTGGGTCCCTGGGACCCGATTTTTCGCGGAAGTTGCGTCCCTTTTCCGCGAATTTGCGTAAAAAACCCGCTATAGCGCGTAAACGCGAACCCTGGAATGATTTCCTCTCACAACTACTCTTTGCTTCCTACCAGTAAGCCAATTCCTAACCCAAAGTAAAGTTTTTCCTCCTATTCCAATGTCAGCTAACTTGCTGAGAAGAGCAACATGCGGTACCTTGTCAAAAGCTTTTTGAAAATCAATGTAAACAACATCCACACATTTTTTGTTATCTAAAGCTGAGGTAAACTTGTCGTAGAATTACAATAAATTAGTAGTACAGGATTTACCTTTCCTGAAACCATACTGCAAACTAGTCAACAGACTATTAGTCTCTAAGAACTTCATGATCTTAATTTTGATCAATGTTTCGAAAATCTTACAAATCACCGAAGTCAAACTTACAGGTCTATAATTCCCAGCAATAGGGCAATTCCACCGTTACGGACGTAACAATCACAGACTTTAAACACGCATAATTTCAATTAGGTTTCATAAAAAGCTACAATTTTTTTTTCTGTGGTATAGTTTGGTGTTATTAATGCTATCAAAAATTTGGGTGCAGATTGCTTTATTACAAAAAGTAACAAAATTAAAAACTGCCTGTTACGGACGTAACTCAGAAAACAGCAAAATGTATACATTGTCATACAATTGCTAATATTCCTGTGAATTATTCATAGATTTCTAAAATTTTCTTTGAAATACTTAATCTAGAGCTTTCAAGCTTTCTAAAACTATAAGGTTTTCATAGATATTGTTTGTAAAATTTATGATAAAAATTTATATATTTGTTACGTACGTAACAAAAAAGTGTTACGGACGTAACATGTCGGATATGCTAATGCACAAAGCAAATAAAAGCTTAAATATACTAATAATTTTTGTTAAGAGAGTGCAATGGTCTAGATTAACACATTATTTTGACCTTTTAAGTTACACTTTGATAGTTTTTAAAGATTTGGGGAGGTAGGGAGCAGTCCACGTGCATATACCGCCATGTAAATAAATATAAAATATAAATTGGTACGTCATAAAAAGTAAAATTATTCAAGGGGAAATTAAGCAAAACAAAAGTGGAATTATTCAGTTACAAATAAATTTTTCAAAATTTTAACATTAACATGGAGGGAGAGGGGGGGGGGCTTCTACAAGGGAGAACTTTTACAGTTTGAGAATTTTCGATGATTTTCTCTATCTCTCAACAAACATATTGACTGCCAAATTTCTTTTAAAATTTAACAG
Source organism: Uloborus diversus (assembly GCF_026930045.1). Classification (NCBI taxonomy): domain Eukaryota; kingdom Metazoa; phylum Arthropoda; class Arachnida; order Araneae; family Uloboridae; genus Uloborus; species Uloborus diversus. The sequence goes on from NC_072733.1 coordinate 149,747,426, forward strand.
TTGCCTATGATTTCAATCGCTTTTTAATAGAATTGACACATTTTTGCCAAAGGAGGAAAAAAACGGTTGAAACTGACATAGGAAAAATGCATTTTGGCCAACATTTGCCTAAGTAATTTAAATCTTGCTTCAAAACTAAATGTGTTTTATTTGAGGATCAGATGTAGCTAATTTAATATTTAGTACTTTAAGTTTTAAAACTATAAAATTTTCAATGCATCAATGAAACAGTAATCTAAATATTTTTTTTTTTTTTTTTTTTTTTTTTTTTTTTTTTTGTGGAGAGTAAATAACAATAAAAAGTAACTCTCAGTAACTTTGGTTTAAACTATTCAGCAGGACAAATTCTTACCTCTAAGTTAGTTTTTAAATAAGAAGTAATATCAATTTGGCTATGCTTTCAGAATGATAGTTTGAAGAGAAAAACTATAATTAATATCTAATATAATTTTTTTTGAAAAATAAAAAAAAACTTTATTAATGAAAATTACCCACAAAATGCTTTGGATTTCATCTTGTTAAATGATCAAGTAATTTTCACAAAAATCTACTGGGAGAACACTATTTTTTTGTGTCATAGTGTATTGATGAAGCAAAGTTTGAGAAATTAAGGAACCCTCTAGAATATTTTTTATGCACGTTATTAAGCATTAATTGCTAATCTAGAATTATTAACACCAATTGAATTTTTTGCATGATTTGGAGAACAAAAAATCTTACCTTTAGAGGAACACCTCAGAGCAACAGTAGGATATCTTAGTGTTATTCCTAGGATTAGATACCTTAATGTTGCTCTGAGGCGACAATGTGTATTTCAATAATTTTAAAAAATAAAATTAAATATCCACTAATATTTTTAAAATTTTGAAAATCACAGTATGAGAAATTTTGTTATATCATATTACATGTCATACTCAATATTTTCATTGCCCATCCTGTACTTTTTTCTTTTTAATTGGAAATATACATGTATTACGGACGTAACATACTGCTTTTTGTTACGTCTGTAACAAAAAATGTTACGTCTGTAACGCCATTTTTTTTAAAAACTAAAAAAATTCTAATGTTTTAAACTATGGTAAACAAATACTCTGATGAATTGCTAAAAGGACAAAAAAGGATTTCTTTTAATTTTGATTTTTTAGGAAGTAACGACAACTTTTGCTAAATTTTTGTTACAGACGTAACATTTAACTTCATTTTTTTTTAATTTAAATTGGCTAATTTTATTTTGTAAGAAAAATTAAAATAAATACATGTTATTATAGTATTATGTTAATAGTTTAAGCTGTACTGCAATTAATTTTGTTTATTTTTATTTTGTTATTAGAAATAAGCGTTTGAAAACAGGGTATTTTTATCTGATTATTTTGAAGCCCCGACTATCATACTTCCAACTACGAAAAAAATTTATTATTTAATTTTTATTAAAAAAGCGATGCAATATTTTGAAAATGCACAATTCAAGCTTTAGAATGATGTATAATATAGCAAAATAACTGCAATATGAAATTTTGACCTACTGGTTTCACTTTTCATGGAATTGCCCATACTTTTAGACCCCTTTTTGAAGAGTGGTGTTATGTTAGCCAGCTTCCAGTCCTCTGGCATCGTCCCTGAGTTATAAGAAGCATTGAAAATATTCAAAATAACATCCACTAATTCCTCTGCACATTCAACTAAAATTTTTGGATAAATATTATCTGGTCCCGGAGCTTTAGTTGCTTTAATCTTTTTCAAATGAAATAAAACCTCCTCCCTGGAAAATACAAAACCTTCAAGCTGTATAATAGCCTGTGTCTTGTTAGTGTCAACTGTTGAGATACAGTTATCCTTAAACACACTGGAAAAAAAGTTATTTAGAACATTTGCAATATCCGTATCGTTTTGGATTAAATTTCCATACTCATCAACCAAAGACCCAATTTGACTGTTTCGAGCTTTCCCAGAATTAGCGTAAGCAAAAAACCTCTTAGGGTTCCCATCAATGTCATCTGCCAGCCTTTGCTCCAATTCCCTTTTCTGAATCTGTACCAAATACTTAAAATTTCGCCTTGCCTTACCATACTGGAGCCTCTCCGCACTCTGACCAGTTTCTTTAAACTTACGAAAAGTGGCTTGCTTATAATTAGGAGCTTCTTTAGTCTCCCTGGAGAACCACATGGGCCAAATTTTGGTACTAACACCTTTTCTCCTAAATGGAACATAGTCCCCAACCGTTTTAGCAAGTTTATCCTTAAATTCCTTCCACTGCTGATCTACGTCGCTATTTTCCAATCCTGGCGAAAAAACCTCTTTCAAGCTCTGCCTAAGTGCAACAAAATCAGTGTTTCTGAAATTGGGCACAAACCTAAAATTATCATCTTTGCACACTTCAAATTTAACCCGGAATCTAATGCTGTTATGATCACTATCTCCAATATGCTCCCCTACACACAACCCCTGAACAAAACTACCTATGTCACAAAAAACTAGATCCAAAATCGCCTCCTCTCGAGTTCCTTGAGTTACAACTTGATCTAAGAAACAGTCACCAATTACTTTTAAAAATTCCTCTTTGGCATTACCAGGATAAAAATTATTCCAATCAATACCCGGAAAATTGAAATCCCCCATATAATGATAACGGATCCCTTACTGGACATGTCACTAATAATACTGTACATCTGTTTATCTTGTCCCTGGTTTGAATTAGGTGGCCTATAAATGTTTCCAAAGCGTAGCTTTTTGCCCTTACTGCTCATCAACTCCAGCCAAACCATATCAATATCAGTAGGCTTATCATTTATGACCAATTCATTGCAAATAAAATTGTCTCTAACATAAAATAAAACCCCACCATCTCTTTTACCTACTCTATCCTGTCTGAACAAATTATACCCAGCAATATGTAATAACTCTGCATCAGATTCGGTAGCCCATGTCTTTGTAATTCCAATAACATCCAACTTCTCATCCATAACTATGCTTTTCAATTCATCCATCTTGTTCCTAATACTGCGAGCATTGGTATAGAAAACTTTAAGCATGCCTAAGTTGCTTTTATTTAACACCCTGAAATTTCCTAAATTACAATTGTTAACATTACTACTCTTGTTCGCCACTTTATTTCCATTTCTAGCAATACCCAAAAAAATTTCATTCTCTCGATACCTGATGCTTGAACCATGCCCCCCATTCCAACTTAGTTTTTTGACTCCGAAGCCCTTAAAATTAATCCACTAACCATTTTGACCCCTGTAGAGCTCAGATGCAGGCCATCCCTAGCAATCCAATCCCGTTTACAATGACTCCATACATCAATGAACCTGATACTGCGCTTTTCGCAAATTGACTTCAGTAGCAAGTTCATACACCTCGCACCTTGATTTAGCCAGCTCCTGTGCACTCCATACCTGGGAAGCAAACCAACCACTTGGACATTCGTCGAAAAGCTGGTTGCTTTATCCAACAGGGATTCCCATTCCCTAGAAAACTCCTCATTTTTACTGTGGCCTACATCATTTGTTCCCACCCACAAAGTAACCATGTCCTCCTTATTCAATACTCCCTTCTTTTCAGCAACCATATTAACGTCTTTTACTTACCCGAGCCCCTGGTAAACAACACCTAGCCACCTTACGCTTTACTCTCCCAACTGTGTTACCCACCTCCCTTACCATAGAGTCCCCCAAAATTACACCCTTAGTTTCCCAATCTAACTCCTCATTTGAAACTTCCCCCTGAATCTCCGGAACATTTATACCCTCTACAACTGGCCTACACCCTAATGCTAACTGGGCTTCCAAAACTAGCATCTTAAGTCTGAGAGTTCAGCACATTTAGTACAAATATAATCCTCCTCAAAAACAGACTCATTTTCCCCCTTATACAGGCAGAACATATGACATAAATCACAAGAGATCCACCTGTCCCCCTTCCCACTCTTTACCTCTTTCATAATGCATATAACACCCATTTCTACTCAGTGAATATGTTCCAAAAGGCAAAACAGAAAGATAAAAATGCAAAAAAACACAGAATAAATACTAAAAACAGCAGTAAATAAACAGTTGCTACACCCAATAAAGCACACAAGATCAAAAACCAGGAGATCACCACATGTTAGGCTTAGCTCCAAAAAATGCAAAAACACTTCAAGAATACAATTACAGCAAAAATGAGCCCCCAAAACACAATAAAACTAAATTACATGATAAAGTGAAATAAAAAAATCTAAAACTAGACAGTAATAATGAAAAATTATAGTAAGAAAACACTTATCAAATTTAGCAGCAATAACACTCCCTGCATCACAGGCGCCCTCTCCGTTTTCTCCTTTCCTCGATAAAATGCTGTTGAAATCTGACGTCATTCTGACCAGTAGTTTTATTTTTACAGCGTTTTGAAAATGGAACTTTAATTATAATCACCCTGTGTGTGTGTATATATATATATATATATATATATATATATATATAAAGGTTACATAGAGTTTACACTGAAAGTTTTTTGAAAATGTCTTAAAATTTTTATTTTACTCCTTTTAGCCCTATAATATTCATTTCCAAAATTGTAAAGAAATCAGTACAAAAAGTATATAGGCTATTTGGGTAAAAGTCAGTAAAAAGGGATAATCCTTTTCTGTTTTTTGAGTTCTTAACAAATTGCTTTTGGTCACCTTTTAGTTACTTTTTTGTCACCTTTTAGTCACCTTTGTTTTCAAATCTGTCACCTTTCTCACTTTTTTCAAAGGTCATCAGCAGTCCTCGGCCTGCAGAATGACTTTATTGTCAAGCATTACGACAACTTATATCTCGGAAAATAATACAAGAATTCAAACAAAACTGAAATACAAGGTGACCTCAACTGTAAGATTTGTGGATTTGCCTTTGGTTTTTGTACCTATTGCTTAAGAGGAGGACTTTGAATGCTTTTGTCTTCCAGCATAACTTATATTGTTTCTCATAATTCAGTACCTGTGCAATATGCATGATTAGAATATTGTAGCCAAGAAAATTTATCCAACTTGATTGCAACGATACATACATTTGAAATTCATCCAAGACAGCAAATTGCGCCAACCTGGCTAATATAAATCATTAAGTTGAAATGTCTCCATAAAAACGAATTTTGGTAATTGTGATAATACAAAAGAATAGATTGCTCATATGGAATACAGAGAGGAAAGTTTTGTTATGTCCCCCCCCCCCACATCATACTTCACTGCATACTCCAGAGTCTTTTGCAATGGCTGAGTTACCATGTAGCAAACAAACGCTCTTCATGACCATAAGAGCCCTGAAGAGAATATCTGTCTGTGATAGACAAAGGGGTCCTAATTATGCATTTACCGGCCCCCAAGCCTATATATCTGCCATTGTTCCTCCGTACCAACCACAGAGTTTATGCTACCAGTTTTTAAGGGGCCCTAAAGACGGTTACCAGGGGCTAAGTTCACTCTCCCCAGAGGTAATGATTTGGGATGGAACCTTGGAAAACTTCGACCACAACTGATTGAACGTGCACCAGTTAAATAAGCGTACATAGTGGATCTTCGACCATTGTTGGTATTGAAACTGTAACCCTTTAGCCACAAACTTGGTGCTTTACTGATTGGGCTACTTCAGCTTGTTTTCACAGCATACTATTTAACTATGTGCCGAAAGCAACCTATTAAAAATTATGACACCGTATGAATAAAAACACTACCTTTAATTTTATTAGGACCTATTTATGAAAACGTAATTTTCCCATGAAATTGTTGCAACAGTTACAATTATAACTCCCCTGCTACAAATTACATTTATATGAAGAATGAAATTAATTCACTGTAAAACTGATAAAAGCTATGAATTTTTTTTTATGTCAGAAGGTTTAGTACGCACAGCAAGAGTAGCATCCAAGAACTAAATTAGTTTTTTGGGTATACGCATAGGCTGGAAAGCTTGTTATTTATTTATTATTTTTGTTCATGAATTTTTGCTGACTAGAGATTCAAATAATTCAAAGCCCCTTCATTTTCTTTTAAACTTTAATTCTTAAAAAATATTCAAAATTCAAATCTAGATTGTTGATTTCAATAACTTTTTAATGCAGAAGTAGATGCAGAGACAAATGAAATAAATCAATACATGAGAAATAACACTGTATCCTCAAAGAATATAAAATCGTTTCAATTCGAAGAATAAAAAAAAGAAAGAAGTGTTCAGAGGGATAACTTTTATAAAAAGTAAAACAGTTTTATATAATTAATACACAATTATGTTCGCTACTAGAAAATTTTTGTAACAGAAGAGTGGAAAACACAGTTTAGTTTTCTCGCTCTCTTTTTTTTCATCGTGCTGATGGAATTCACCATTTTCGTTTTCTGTTTTGGTGTACTAAAAATATTTTATTTCCTGTGGTAGGTGTCGAACATTTGCTATCAGGTACAATATAGTACTTACAATATAGTTTGTTTGGAACCATCTTGAGAATCCTAGCGATGTTCTATGCACTCACGATGTTCTATGCACTCACGTGTGTCCAGTACCAAAAGAAGATGGGAGCGGGAATGAATCTTGATGTCATCAGCAGAGATGGAGAAACTAAGGGGGTGGGGCTAAGCGGGAGATTTTAGGAATTAATTAAAAAATAACTAGCAACCCAATTGAACTGAAGTTATCTATTTCTATAATTGAACTATTGTTATAAAATGGCCTGAATTTTCATTTAAAAAATGCATGCAGGTTCCTCAAGTTAATTTTGTGTTGAATTTCTGTTCAAATAAATGTTAAATTTTGTTAACAGGCGCCTTTGCTTAGATTGTAAGCTGGGTCCATCTGTAAAAACTTGTATATTTTAAGTGCTTGGGGTATTTCGTATCTTCCAAAAGGTAACTTGCAAATTTATGCAAGAAGCTAGTTTAGTATGATCCAAAGTTTCAAAAATTGTTGCAAACGTTTGAGAGATTTCTTCGGAAATCTATTCATGGGATATGAAGATCGTGGCTTAGGCATGTGCCCTGTTTCTAAGATTGGGTTTCGTTCAGCTGTAAAATTGCTGCATTTTGAGATGATTAAAATAAAGAAAACACTAAAAGTTCAGTGCCTCTGGCGGGGGGGGGGGGAATGTAAATCGCCAATTGGACCAGTTATGAACTATGATTAATCAATTTCCAGTTTCATGGTTTTTAAGTAAGAATAACCATTAATAAAGACATTTTCAATGACTAAATTATAAAGAAATGCTATTATTGTTGTCCTCTATCCCTAGAAATTCTGTAATCAGAATGAGGTAATTTTAGAAATCTTGGTGTTGGACGTAGTTAATTTTTTATGTTCAACGCCATAAAACACCAAAATATATTTTTTTTAATTTTGTTTGGATTGCACATTTTCAATAATAAGTGATGTTATGATTTGCAGGTAAAATGCTTTATAAAATATTCCATCTTATTTTATGCAGCACAAACATTTAGGCAATTTAGTATTGAATGTAATTTTATCAAAGTGCCTGTTATAAATAAGCTTTTGGGCCATTCTACGGAAAAGGGTAATTTTGTCCCGCACGTGATGCTTCATACGTTTCATAAGAAATAATAATTTAAAAGGATGATGAGGAAAATTTTGCTGCTTAAGAAATCACAAACGCATGTGTGACTACTTAAGCAAAAACTTACTTCAAAAATTATTTCTATTTTATGAAATGTAGGGACCATCATGTGCGGGACAAAATGATCATTTTTAATGGCATGGGCATATACATTTTTTTAAAAAAATTTATATGCCCATTCCATATAAAAAATGTATATGTAAATGTATTATTTACATATACATTTTTTTTCAATGGTTTAAATAATTATTTCTAAACTACTGAGATATGTTTCCTTTACGTTGGAACTATAGCTTTCAAAATCTAAAATTTGTTTCTTCATTGCTGCATTAATAGAGCAAAAATGTTAGCTTAATCATAACAAGTTATCAGAGGTTGATTTTAGATGTCCCGCACGTGACGCATGTAAATAAATTTAGTTTTTAATAACAAAGTTGTTTGATAAAAATATAATTGTGTCAGGAGTATCTTTGTATCAAATGTAAAGATTAAAAAAAATTGCTTATTCCTGTTTCATTAAAGTATTAAGTGATATGACGAAATGTTAATGAAATTTAAGCGTATTTTTGTCTCGCACATGACTGTGGAATGGCTCTTTTGAAGGTGAAAATATTTTATTTAGATCTCATTTTTTGTGCTACATTTGTTCTAAAGTGTTTTGGCAGGCATCTGAATCAGTTACAATTTGAAAAATATTGCAACTATAGTTTGAAGATATCAAAAAATTCATTATGACAGCATGTCGAAAATGATAATTTTTATTATTTTCATATAATTCAACTTATAAGCTTTAAAACAATACCTAATTTCTGAGAACAAAAAGAGTTTTGAAAAATTGGTCATCAGTTCCCCATTTTCAAGGAATTGCCCTAAAGCAAATTCTTTAGACTTGATTTTATTTTCTGCCAAAATGTTCATAAAAGCAAAATTATATCACAACTAGTTAAAATAAAACTTTCAGCTATTGATAACTTTGTAGCTACATTTGCTATTTAGCAACTGTATTTATTAACCTACATAAAATTTACAGGAAGATTTTGATAAGAAGATTGATGAGGCTGGAGAGAAACTTGTTGTAATAGACTTTTTTGCTACTTGGTGTGGACCTTGTAAAATGATTGCACCATTTTTTCAGGTAATCTTTTGAAAGTAGATTTTATTTTATATTGATTGTTATTTTTTTAAAGTTTCTGATTATGGTTGCTTATTTTATAAGGAACTGTCTGATGAATATACTGATGTTGTCTTCTTGAAGGTGGATGTTGATGAAGTGGAGGTAAACTACTTTTATAGTTATTTATTTACTAGCAGTACCTGCATGGAGATGCCTGTGCCCCCCTCTTTTTTTGCCAAGTTCGCCGCCAGACTTAGATAAAATGAAAAGCTTTCTGCGAACACAAATCCTAACTGGAAAATTTTCTGCAAATAATTATTTTGCCTAATTCACCATTAGATTTTTCACCAACAGAAGAAAACTGCCAAAACCATTATTTTTTTCACACATGTGCTTTAAAAGGTCTTCGAAAAAAGACTTCAACAGAAATTTACAGGGATTTGTATTAAAAAAAAAAAAAGTTGTTTAAATTAATGTTAGCAGTTTAAATAAATTTCTGCAGGCGTTCGTCTATATTATGCAAGACTGTTTGCCGCCTGCAGCGGCTGTTTAAACAAATTTGGCAGCGGTATTAATTAATCTTTTTCGTATTTTCTATACCTATTTCCAGTTGCATTTTGTGTCATTCACCTTTTTGGGCCAAAATTGCAAACAAAGATCATTTTAAAAAATCCCTTTATTCGTTTAATTAAATAGCGCAAAAATAGCTCTCACCTTGTTCTCCGCAGTTTGCAAAAAAAAACACCTCAATATTTTAATTAAATTAAGCATGCAAATATGTAACGTAAAATAGTTACAGCGAAACGTCCGGCGGAAGCGACTGTGCTACAGTAACTCGCCCATTTAGCGAGCAAAATGAACTCTGACCGATAAGCAATTGCGATTAAAAAGCATGGTACATCTAAGACAAAAAGGAAATCCCGTATGAAAAAGAATTTAACTCCCCTGCAGAAAAACAACACAATTAAAAAAATACTGCATCTAGGACAAAAAAGGAAATCCTGTACACCCGTATGAAAAATTTAACCATTGAAAAGTTTTCCTTTGAGAAAAGGAAAAAAAACCCTCTAGAATAAAAAAAATCCCCCCTCCCCCATCTGATGTCAAATAACCAGTAATCATATTTTTAACTAAAATGCGTGAACACTCTTTAAAATCAAAAATGCAATTCTTCGCAATCTAAAATATTTTGCAAAATAAACAAATAATCTGCAACTCCATTGTTTCCCGCCAAATTCGCCAAGAGACTTTCAAATTAAAGATAAAATCAATTAACATTCGCACAATGAACATTGGCGCAATAACCAAGTCAAGAAACCGTCGGTTCTACTATGCAACCGTAGCCGTATCATGACGTCGGAGAGTTACGAAACTTTTTCCCCCCTACCGGGAAAAATGTCACTTTGAATTTTTAAAAATTGTCAAAAAAAAAAAGAGCTATTGCATATTTTTGAAATTATTTTTTTCTGAAGAACTTGAAATGTCTTATTTGCTATATACTAAATTTTGAGAAAGAAAGTTCTCATACATTTTGTAGGATGGGTTTAGAAAGAATTAAACCTAGGTAAAAGAAAAAAATAAAGGTTTTTTTTTCAAAATTTAATTTTTTTTTTTTTAAGAAGAGCTATTGCGTTTTTTTTTTGAAAAAAAAAAATTCTGAAGAGGGGACATGTTTTGACTATTACATACTAAATTTTCAGAAAGAAATATCTAATACATTTTGGGGAATGGGTTTAGAAAAATGTTAAACCAAGGGAAAAATGCAAAATAAGGTTTTTTCAAAAATTCATAAAAAATTCAAAAATCAGCCAATCTTCAAAAATTTTTAGTTTGCAGGGCTCCCAAATGGTCCGCTTTTCCCGCCAAAGTCCGTTTTTAAGGGTAAAGTCTGCTTTTGACCGCTTTTTAACATTTTGGTCCATTTAGTCTGCTTTTATAATTCTTTTTACTTAAAAATCAGATTTTAAAAGTTTTCATTTCTTTAAAAGATATTGTGCTTATGTCTGTTATGTCCCCAAACATGCGGTCACATCGCCTTGTTTCAATTCGATCTGACTTTCTCTCTTCAGATTGACGTCATTACTCCTACTTCAACCGCTGCAGCATGGAAATTTAGCAAATGAAGAGGTTTTGCGGTTTGGGGAAGGAGTTATGGCGTCTTCGTACGCCCTTGAAAAGTACTTGAAAACCTTGAAATGAAAGTGAAGTTTTTTAGTGCTTGAAATCGGTAGAAAATCATTGAATTGTACTTAAATATTTTTCAAAAACATTTCATCAGTGCAATTTTTTTAACTTGTTTGATTTGCAGCATCGCAAAGAATAGCTTCTTGTGTTTGCGAGTTCAATTTTTCTTCATCTTGTTAATATTTTGATATTTTTGACTATCCGAAGTTATTTTGATGTACAATAAAGTACTTTTTTTTCGGAGCCATTGCAACATCAAACTTACTCGGACTTCGCCGAGAATTGCTTGTCGAGTTTGAGACTTTAATCTTTTTGCATCTTGTAAATATTTTGCTATTTTTGTCATTCAAGAGTTATTTTGACATACACCATTTTAGATTAGCTTATTTTATATTTAATTTTAATAGATAATAAACTTTCTTATTTTTGGAACCGTGGCAACGTTGCACTTTCTCGAACTTTGAGGAAAATTGTTTGTCTTATTTAGAGATCAATCTTTTTGCATCTTGTAAGTATTTTAATATTTTGAGCAATCAAATGTTATTTTCACATATACTATCTTAGACTAGCATATTTTATGTTTAATTTTAGCAAATAATTAATAAATTTATTTTTGGAAAACATGCCAACAACGAACATACTTTGCGAAATTTTGATTCTCGTATTCGAGATTTCAATCCTTTTGCATCTTGGAATTATTTTAATGTTTTTGGAAACTGGAAGCTATTTTGACATGTGCTACCTCAGATAATATTACTAAATTTTATTTTTAAAAAAATAAAAACTAAATTACTCTTGTATTTCTTGAATCCTTATTTGTTATTGAAAATAGCTCTGTGAATCTGAACTTACACATTAATTGATTAAATTAAGTTATTCAGTAAATCAGGCTCAAATTTACATTGCGTGTATTTATCACTTAAGCAGCATTTGCATATTTTTGGATGTAGCAACTTCAAAAAAATATTTTGTTTCATAAATTTTTTTTATATGTACACTTGTAACAGTTACAATGCCTTGGTGACAGAAAAACTAATACATACATATGAAGAAATGATTTGGATACTTAACATACCAATAAATGATTTGCAAATCCCTAATATTTGAGTTAAGGCAGTAAGCGTAGCCAGAAATTACCTCCTGGGTTAGGTGTTTGGTTTTACAACTCTTTTATATGTATATAAACTACCATATTGGAGTTGGAAATATGTTTTAAATACAAGGCCTCCTGGTGTGTGGGGCGGGGGGACTCGCTCATGGACCTCTAAACTATATCTTGTGTTGCAGTACTTTATATCAAAATGAATTCCGTTTAAACTGGTTACATGAATTTTTTTGTAAATCACTACGTGCTACGATGCTCTCTGTAAAAACTGTATTTAAAATGTCTTAATTAGAATGCACTGATTTATCGGTCACTTAGCTGATTATATTAATAATCAGCCACTTTTCACCTTTCAATTAGTAGAAAATTTATTTTTTAGTTAAAATTACTCTAAAAGATCGTTATGTGCTTGCTTGTCCCCCCCCCCCCCCACCCCTGAATCCAAATGTTCTTAAATAATATAATTCAATGTATAAAAAGTTCAGTTGTACAGAAGGTGATAAGGAATAGGGGAGTTGCAACCGATTAAATGTTCATATTTTGGCTATTGGATATTGTTAATTGACCCTCAAAACTAAAAAATTCACCATCGCCGAATTTTTAAACACCGTGGTTGATTTTTAATGAATTTTTAAAAATCCATGCGCAAAAGTGCGCTCTTCTGAAACGTCACGAGCCTACGTCACAGGACGCGAATGGGCAGCCTTCCGCCGAAGATCCCTTGTTTTCGCTAGGGATATTTTGAGCGCGCTGATATTTTTATTTTTTAGAAATTCAATAATCCTTTTGAAAACACTATGGAGACCAGATTCGTTAAAGCACAATCTAATCTTCCTCGTGTAACATCAATGATGATATTCGAATATTTTCGAGAGGATGAGAGGGTTAATGTTCCAGAAACGCGAGGAGTTAAATGCGAGAAGATAAGCCTTTTATGTTTCGTCTTCGAAGTCAAATGCGTGACCTTCGGCTTCTCCCCTATCGGAAGAGCGCATGATATCACTTCCTATGCCTTTTGACGTCACAAGCGCTTGAACTTTAAAAATTAATTTAAAAAAAACTACTTATCGTATCGCAAAAATTTTTTCACCTATAATGTTCATACATGTTACTCTATTATATAAAAATAAAATTGAAAAATCGAAAACTTCCCTATTGTATCATTAAAAATCATTATTACGGTTAATTAACAAAATATCTTCACGGATTTAGCAGCAGGACCTAATTTGCCTTTTGGTGCTTCCCTGGGTTAACTGACTGAATGGTCCTCCCAAGGTCCTCTTTTTAATCCTAACTGGTTCTCTTTAGTCCTCTTTTTGATTGAAAGTGGTCCTCTTTTACCCTTTTCCATGGCTAAAATGTGTTGGGAGCCCTGAGTTCGTCATATTTGAAATTAAATTCCCTACACTATGGTCAGGCCTCGGAACTAGTCTCTTTTCTAGCTATTTGTCTCTTTTTTATTTGAGTGTCTCTTAAGTCTCTATTTTCATGATTTAGTCTCTAAAATCTGTTTTTTTCCCCCCGCAAGTGCTATGAAAATCTTACTTTTGACACCTGTTGAAACGATTTTAAATCGCGGAATTTCGTTTAGCAAACGTACGCAGCTGACCAATCAGATCGCTTCTAATGATCAGAAAAATGGCTGAAAAAAAGGAGCTTTGTCAATGGAGAGTAGTGCAATAAACCACTCCCCTATGTGCAGGTTTTTTTTTTTTTTCAAAGAGCTATTGTGTGAAGCTTGAGGGGGGGGGGTAGTCCTTAAGCCTTTTGTGTCGCCAATTCTAGGATAAGCTGTTAAGTTCAGAAGCTATCAATACAGAATAGACTTTTTTTATTGTGCAAATGTAGTTTTATTTTTCTTCTTTTTTGATTGCTTTTGTGAACTTAATTTCAGGAGGAAGTATTAAATTTGAAAGAGATAAACATTTGCTTTTCAATTACTTCTGAATTAAAATAGAATATTTGTTCAAATTCTGTTAAAAAAATCGAAGATTAAAACGATAAAAAAAAGTTCAAACATGGAGCCACGTGCTTCGCGGAAAATTGGTTGCTGTGTATAAGATATCAATCTTTTTCCATCCTTCAAATATTTAAATTATTTTTCAGTTTGGAAGCTCTTATATGCAAATTTAGGACAACTTTTTTCATTTTCATAATTTATTTTGATTATTATTTTTTCTTTTTGTGACCTTTATTTCAGGGAAACATCGGATCGGAAAGGCATAAGCATTTGATTTTACATTTATTGAAAAGCTGTTTAAAATAAATTAATGGAAGAATAAAAGTATGCGAACAAGGAGCCACGTGCTTCGCGGAAAATTGATCGCTGTGCATAAGATTTCAATCCTTTTGCATCCTTCAAATATTTCAATTATTTTTCAGTTTGGAAGCTCTTATATGCAAATTTAGGACAACTTTTTTCATTTTCATAATTTATTTTATGATTATGATTTTTTCTTTTTGTGACCTTTATTTCAGGGAAACATCGAATTGGAAAGGCGTAAGCATTACATTTTTAATTTGTTGTGAGCTAAAATAGATCATTTATTGAAAAGCTGTTTAAAATAAATAAAGTAATGGAAAAATAAATTTTGTGAACACGGAGCCATGTGCTTCTCCGAAAATTAATCGCTGTGTATTAGATTTCAATCTTTTTGCATCCTTCAAATATTTCATTTATTTTTTACTTTCAAAGCTCATATAGAAGTATAGGATAGCTTCTTGTACTGATTACTTTATTTTTTTATGAACTTAGTTTTAGGGTAGAAAGAAATAAGCATTTGATTTTTAATTTGTTTAAAATTTAAATAAAACATTTTTTGAAAAGCATTGTGAAAACAGAACTGAAAATTATAAAATAATACCATGCCAACTTGACGTTGTTATTTCTTATTTTACTTTTCATGCACAAAGGTATTTATTTAACCAGGGGTGGGGGGCGGGGGGGGGGCATGGCACAGACTGCGCCATTGAAATTTTTAAGGAGGGTTGTTTTGAGAGTTTTTTTTTTTTTTTTTCATTTCTAGGTGGGGAGGGGGAAGCTTTTTTTTTGTGTGTGGGGGTGGCGGTCTTTGCAAAATTTAGCGGCGGTGCACCCTTTTTTTAAGGAGGAGGGGGCACCCCTGATTTACCTTGAGCTTCGCAGAGAATTAATTATTGTATTTTAGACTTCAATCTTTTGCATCCGAAAATAATACAATTATTAAGTTTTAAAACTATCACATCCTTGCATGAAATGGCTTTTTCATCATTATAAACATATTTTAAGGAAGTACCATATTTGAAACAAATTAACATTTGATTTTTTGTTTGAAATTAATTTAAAAATAATTAAGTAATAAAATGAAGTATGCAAACATTGCAACATGTGTTGCAGAAAATTGCTTGCTGCATTTCAGATTTCAATCCTTTTGCGTAATTTATTTATTATTATTTTTGTTAGATATTTTGAGAAACTTTTCAGTTTTGTTTCAAAACTGAAGTAAAACTTAGCTTTAAAAGTTTTTTCTTCTCAAAATTGAAATTATAATCTTTTTCTATCCTGCAAGTATTTAAATTAGTTTTAAATGTGAAAGTTATTGCCTTTTTATTTTAATCTATTCTTAGTGAATTATTGATAAACTTTTTTTGCAGACTGAACTTGAATGATATTAGCACTTTTGTTTGATCATCATTTGGAAGGAAAAAGAGAATAAATTAAAATTAAATAGTTATTTAAAAATTGCTAATGAGATATTTGGATGCCTCACTTGACAAATTGACTAACTCCATAAAACAAAAGTAGATAATAGTTATGAAGAAGATGGTGTTATCCATAAGAGTAAATTGGCCCTTGTGTTACATTTTCTGCCATCACATGTTCAGAAAGATACTGAACCCAAATTTAATAAAATTCACATACTAAGCATTGATAAAAGACTAATTAAAGCAGAAATGAGGATTTTTTAAAAAAGTGGAGTTAATCGATTTGGCAATTGAGGCATCCATTAAAAAATATATATAAATAAATGAAAAGCTTTAAACTTTGTATGCCTTGCAGAAAATTGTTAGCTGTGTTAGAGGTTGCATCCTGCAGAGTGTAGAAATATTTTTTTTTAAGTATTTTATCAAAGCCTGCGCTATGGATCTCAAATTGCTAGTCAACAATTAGCCAAATTTTAAAAGTTTTAGCCTTATCCCAAAACTTTTAGCAAAATTTAATACATTTTTAACGGTGATTTTTTTTTCTTTGAGCAGTCACGATTGCTTATTGTCCTCACATGAGTCTTTGGCATCTGGTTCCTTTTTCAGCTTTGACCAGGGGTCTCAGCAGCACCACTGCCCACCGTCCTCTGCAGGCGGCGCGGCTGCTCCGGTCCTGAGCTATCCGCTTCTCTTGGTCGGAGGCGTCCATGTCCTACACACACGCACGCTCACACACTCACACATATACACACACATGATTTTACACACATACACTCACACACGCCTACGTGCATACACACAGGTCTACGCACACACACAAGCCTACACACTTACACACACAACTATGCACACGTAACCGCCTAGGAGGAGAGGCAGGCTTGGGGGGACAGGAGCCGTGTCTAGAAACAATAACTCCAATGAATAGGGTCCTGTCGCAGTTCATGATTGTGAAAAATGTATTTTGAATTCAAAATTTCAGAATTCAAATTAATTTTCTTTTTTTTTTTTTTTCACTTCAATCAGAAAAACTGGAATAATTTTATAAAATATGCATTGTAAGTGCTCAGTATTTTCATTATGCAGTTTACACTTAAGTGTAATAAACACTTAATGACGATGCATTAGACATTGAGTTCCTAATTTATTATTTTTTTATTACAGAATTTCTTATAGTTTTGAGGATTGAGGAAAAATCTTATTTCTGTTTTTTGTGTAAATTTCTAAGAATTATATGTTAGCCAATATTTTTGCCCAATTGAAGTTTTATCGCTGTTATAGCATATGGCGTCGTGACAAATGCTTAACGCAGGCAATGTTTTATCATACCAAACCACTGTAGAAATTCTGTTGCTATATTCCTGGCTTAGAATGAATTATTTTTAATAACTTTTCAAGTTTTGCTTATTAATGCTCACAGTATTTTAGATTTGAAAGACTGAGTTATTTGGTTATATGTTTTTGAATTAAGATAGTATTTTGAAACACAACTTATTTGTATGATATTTATTATTGCTGTTTTTCAAATGGAGAAAAAAAGAATATTTAAGAACTTTAAAAGAAAAAGCAAAAAAAAAATTAATGGATTGCTCTTGATCTCTGAACATTAAGTAATTTAATTTCAGTTTTTTAACCATTAATGAAGCATTTTTTAAATACTAGATTTAAAGTAAAATTTAAATTTTATATGTTATCAATACATTATCTTTTGCTTTTTGCATTTTTTGGGAGAGAGGGAGGGGAGAACCCAAATTTATTCAAATTGTCATCATTCAAGTTTTTTTTATTTCTAAGGTTGTCATTGGGTTATACTTTTTTAAATTCATGTTAATCCAGTGTTAATCTTAATAAATGGACCTATGGGTTTTTGTTGAGTGTTTATAAGTTGTATTTCATGTGGCAGGGTTTCAGCCAAATATATTCTCTTGGGCATGTTTTTTGGAAAAAAAATAACTAGACTACATTTATTGAGAAATTATACATTATAGCATTTATTGTATAGAATAATGTTAAAACTTGAATTAAACAGCAAGTTTTCCTTTTTGTTTCTGAACCCATCATGCAGTTAAGATTACATTGGTACCATTTACCCATTATGTTATAGTTTTGCTGTTTATGTGCCATGTTTCTTTCCTTTTTCCTTATAAGTTCAAATAGCAGTCTTCAATTTAAATTTGCATCCTGAAATAAATGCTAAGCACACAGGCACACACTCACCTTGTCATCTTACTGATCTTATCAGAGAAACGTCAGTGAACGAATTGAAATATAAATTAATAAAATGCGCCTTGAATCTGAAGTGAACTAGTTATCAAGTAAAATGTATTCTTTTGTACAGATTCGAATATCACTCCTTTGGCATATAACACACAGTCAGTGCCTCAGGTACGATTGTTGAGCAAACTTTTTTTTTTCAAATATAGTATGATTTTTATACAATACTTATAAAAATTTGTTTTTTCCATACTATTAAAATATTTAATGGATTAGTCAAATTTATTCTACTCGAAAAGATGGAAGGCACATGCCCCTGAGCCACTGCAAAATAGGCCTGAGCTTGTCTACTTTTAGTCTCTTTTTCATGGTTTAAAGTATCTTTTCTCTACTTTTTTGGGTGCTTATTTTGTTCCTAGGCGTGTATGGTACAAAAAATATTTTCCTGGCTCTACATAGAACATTTAAAGAATTTTGGGTTTGACGTGCACGCCCTGGGGTACGTTCGATTTTTGTGCAAAGTTCATATTAAAAATATTCTGAAGACAAAGTTTCTTAAAAACTTGATTTTTTTTTAGTGATGAAAATTATTCTCTGCTTTTGCATTACAAGTGTTCTCATTTCAAAAAATATGCTTAGAATTTAATTGTTGATTTATATTATCATTAAAATATTGAAAGTTGATGCTTTTTTTAACAAAGAACAAAACAGTTTGAAAGAAAAATTTACCTACTTATGTTTAAAAATACAGTCATGCACATTTATAGCAAAATTGCAAGGCCAAATAAAAATTTTGTTATTAAAAGTGAAATAATACACAGAGAATTGAAGCAATAAAGTTATAGCCATAAATTTGCTACATAGGACTATAAATAGGTGCAACCAAATTATTTCATTCATTTTGTTTTTATTTTTAGGACGTTGCAGCTAAGTACAATGTCAGCAGTATTCCAAAATTTGTTTTCTTAAAAAACAAAGAACAAGTAAGTTATCTACTTTTTAAAAACTAGATATATTCTCTTTTTTCCCAGATTTTATTTACTTTAACAATTTTAAGTTTTAGCCTGCTCTATATCTCGTTTTTAGTTGGTATACAGAAAAATTTAGAATGAGTTTATTTGTTGGATGAGCAAAAAATAGGAGAAAATGAAAACATTATTTTCTAATATTTTTCTAAATTTAATATTTCCATCATTTGTTTATGGTTTTTAGCTTATATTTCCCTTCCTATATGCCGAAAAATAAGATCACCTAGTAGGTTAAAGTGAATGTTGATTATTTCTCAGTCCGGTTCGTGCACCTTTTTGCGTAAAACAGGCTAAGAGTGCAGTGAAGGAGATTCAGAAGACAAGCTGCCCCCAGGACCCTTGATTTAAAAAAACATTGAATCCAAGTATAAAAGTATATAAAGGGTTCGTATACTACCTGGCACACTTGGAAAAGGTAGGGGTCCTTTGAAAAAGGTAAAGGTCCTTTGAAAAAGGAATATGTTTTGACGGGTGGAAATGTCAGTTTCGCCAAAATCTGGATAAGTCACACTTCTTTTTCCTACCTTTTTAAAAAAAAATCTCCACAAGTAACATTTCATTAACTCTTTCTAATGGGCCAAAAAAGACCTATGCCATGATATGTTACTTGTTTTAATCCTCATTTTGTTATGCATTTCAAAATCTGATTACTGTCATTCCGAGTTAGGCTACGAAATGTTTTGTGCATAATGCTAAAATTGTTGATGTTTTATCAACTTATTAAGAATTAAAATTATTTTTAGTTTCAAATACTTCTACAAGGTGTAGCTATTAAATAAAGAAATTGGTGTCATAAATCCCTTTAATTCATTTTTCACTGTTGGGATCAGACTAAAATCAAAATCAAGGAGCCAAATGTGGGGGATACAAAAACGTGCGAGTAAAAAAGTGCACTTGTTCACTATAAACAAACTGCTTCACAGAAAGGGCATTTTTGCACAAAATTTTGCCGTGTTAAATTGTCTAGAAGATAACATAAAATGTACATTTTTTTTTTTAATTTTTTGAAAAGGGAAACTTCTAACTTCTAACTTGTTTTTTTAAGCAAAAACATTACTGATGTTATATTCGACTATTCTTTCATTTCAAGGTTGATGATATGTGTGGAGCAGATCAAGACAAGCTAAAGGAAATACTCTTGAAGCACAAGTAAATGGAAATATAACATGCATTTGTCCATGTTTCGGGAACATATATTTACGCTTAGTCGATGACTCGTCAAATTTTAATTTAATGTTTTTATCAGCAAAATAATTTTCCATCATTTGGCAATCTGCACACAGTACAACTATCTCATAACTTCAGTATGAATGTGTTTAACTGATATTGCTCTATAAGTAATTTTTTCCTGCTATCATCGACTGTAGTGACTTTTAAATTGATTCTAATGATTTTATACTAAATGTACTTGTGTTTGTAAATGCAATAATTTTATTACATGCAAAATTTCATGTTTTGTTGTCTATCTGATTTTTCTAAATGCATTGTTTGTTGTTGGCATAGTATGCATAATATTTGCTATTTATAAAATCTCAATTTTATTTATATCAAACTTACATTTAAGAACTATGATTTTGTTACCTGTAGAATTTATTTTTCTATCAAATGTAGTACTTACAAAAAAATGTTTTGGAAGCTGTGTCCAATATTTCTGTAGTATGCATAATGAATTACAAATAAAAAAATTACTGACATTTCTTGAAAAAATGTCATTTGCTTACAACTTTTTGCCTATGTAATGTGATACCAGGTAATATTTATTATTATTATTTTTTAATTTTCATTTTGCTTAAAGTTGCCATTTTTCAAAAGCTCCAAGAATGCTTCAATATTGGACCTTTGAATACAGTACAATATTTTTGAATATAGTCTTGTATACTTTCAGTGTAGAACGAATATTAAAATGTTCTTTAAATGGTATGTTGTGTCACTTTGACTTGGAAATTTCTTGCAAAAGGGAAGCTGTTTAAGTGATATTGTACCTCGGTACTTTTCTTCAGGGGGAAGCATTGTTAAGTAATTAAATTTCAGATTAAACCACCTATATTATTCAAAATACTTTACTAGCCTCAAAAATAGTATTTTTTCTGTACCATTGAAGTTGAGTAAACTCAAGGAACCTTTTTCTAGAATTGTATTGTATGCAGGACCGTCGCCATAGGGGGGGGTGAGGGGGGTGTCTCTCCCTCCCAGTGATTTCATCCAGTCGGCAAAATCAGTTTAAGTCGGTATTTTCAATGTTTCGGATTTTCAAAGCTTTTATTGATTGATTTTTTTTTTTTTTAAAGTTATTTTATGTTTCAAAGTTGCAAAAATCTAACCTTTTGGGTACTTTGCGCAAGAGAAAATAATGAAAAGGATCTTTATTTACATTCATTTTCATTTTGCTCACACTACGTTCAGCAAACACGATCATTCAGCATTCTTTCGCCGACTGTTCCCTTGAGCGTGCGTCTTCGGGACGCTTCTTTTACCGAGTGCGTAAATACGGCACTGCCCATTGCCTAATCATCAAATTCACCAGAATCGGCATTTTTGACTCATTAGTTTCAGCATTCACGACACGAAGCGTTTGGTTTTTTAAAATATGTATAATACACAGATTTATAATTAATAATAAGCATTTACGGGATGAAAGAAAACAGGAAGAGTTTGTGCGGGTATGTATACCATGTTTGACTGCACTTCATGTTCATTCTGATGAATTCATATCGCAGACACGAACATTTTTTTTTCATCTGCTCTTTATACCGATTGCGGCGATTGCTTACTTTGCGACAGCTCATTTTGCCGACACAATAAAGCATCGATCCCCTCAGAAAGTTCATCTATAGAGTCGGCATTTTTGCTTTTTCAATTGATTCTAGATTCAAAATATGTGAGTGCAAAGTAATGTCTTTTAATAATGAAAGAAAAATCAAAAACATGTATCTACTAGTATAGTTTGTACAGGCATGTCTAGTGCATCCTGTGATCATACTGACGACTGTTCTTCTGAAAGACATAATCAACTCACCAACTGCTAATTGAACCATATTTCTAATTTACCGACATTCATATGAACAAAATTTGATTTTGCCGACAGTGATCCATTGACGCTTCGAAATTAAATTTTTCGAAAATTGAGAGAAGTTCTCAATTAGCCGAAGAATAAAATATGGGTATGCAATGCACACATGAGAAAGAAAATTCAGGAATTAAAAAAAAAGCAA
This sequence comes from Uloborus diversus, assembly GCF_026930045.1. Lineage (NCBI taxonomy): Eukaryota > Metazoa > Arthropoda > Arachnida > Araneae > Uloboridae > Uloborus > Uloborus diversus. The sequence continues at coordinate 149,769,539 of NC_072733.1, forward strand.
TAATGTCCCAAAACTTGACGAATCATCAGACAAGTTTTGCCGAATAAGAATATTTTGCTGAGGCCACAGGGTCAGTCGGCAGTTTCAGCTACAATCGGCAATTTTTATTTTTAGAGTTAATTCTGAATGTCATGGACGTTTTGGATTTGAACGTTAAGTCCGACATTCGTAAATTCTAATCGAGTGTTTATTCTGTAAAATCTAAAAAGAAAAAGAAACCTTAATATATTACTTAGAAATTACCCGAGAATCTGTGTTGCACATTGAGATTACCAAACTATGAGCAATCAAGATGCACGTTTCAAACATTTATTTAAAAATAATTATTTATAACATTACTTGAAAAACCCAGGGAAATTCTCAGTTTAAAAATACAATAGCTTATGGCCGTCGACACATTTATGAAATTGTATCATCAATAAAAACCATATCAAAGTGGAAAAAATACATGGGACGCCGAAACTAAAGCAAATTGAAATAGAGAGAAAGACAGTGAAAATATTGCAATACAAAGTCTCATTTGTACTCATAAGTGTTTGTTTTTGAAACAAACTTCTGAAGGCAAATTGAGCACTATTTCCAGTTTTTCTACGCCTAACGAGTAAAAATCGAAATAGTATTTTACTAGCTCGGTAATTTGTCGACCACACAAGTGTCAGGACATTTGTCCGTCAATTGTAGTACTCAGAAATGTCGCCGCCGAGACGGCGTAGTCGTGTGGGGGGTACATAAGAAAGACTCGTTTGACACTAGAAACATAGAAATGTCGGACCTTCGGGGGGAACATTAAGGAAATCCTAGATCAACTGTGTTTTTGTTTGCGTTTAGTTTTGAACGGTCTGTCCGGAGCCCTGCTGTGTGACCTTTCCGCCAAAAGAAGAAAATGGTTATTAGCGCTGTGGAGTCTTGATGACAAAAGTTGCATTGAGTTTGATTTTCAATGCCGACTGCATCAAGGAGTAGAGCAGACCACTTGAATGACTATCCTACATAGAGTTCGATTCAGAGTCACAACTGACTTCAACTGCATTTTATGTCGAGGTCTGCATACTGAGTGCCTTACCTCCATTATTTTTATATGCCGATAGATGGCAGCACCATCACCGGATCGAGCAGTTAATGAGAATTTAGAACTAGTCCAAGAGCTAATAGCTACCTGGTACTAGCACCCCCAGAGGTATCGTTTCACTTGGAGGACATTGAGACCACGAGCATATTTAACGTCGCCCAGTCCCCTTTAATGACGACGGTGGGTCTTCGACCAGCAAGGATCGAACCCGAGGCCCTCCGGTCCCTACATAGAGTTATTTTATTTATTTTGCACTGCACAAAAAAAGTTTAGTTGAAATTTTGAACTTCACTTTGCAAGTGAACGAGCAATAATTCTTCTTGTGGCAAGGAAGGAAAAATCTGAAAGCATATAATCTTAGTTTGAGGAAAAAAAAAAACTTATTGAAATGCAGCAGAAGAGGTATGATTATTTTAATGTAATTTTTCAAAGTTTTATTTTGAGCTTATCTTTTTTACATATATTCCATTAAAATATTGAAAAATAAAAGCTGTGAATTGGTTGCTGACCGGGATGGAAAAATGAAAGTTTAAAAAAAGAAAAGAAAGAAAATTAATGAAAGAAAGAAAAAGAAAACAAATGAATGTTTTTTTTTACTGTAAAATTTAAGAAAATGCAATCTTAAAATATTATTAAGGAATATTTAAAAATGTACATCATAAAAATTACCAAACTAAAGGCAGCTGAAATGTGTTTCAAACACTTTTTTTAACCAATAAAGTAGAAAAAAAAAAGTAGTGAGTGCGGTACTGAAACGCATGACAAGCTTCAGTTTAAAATGACAGTTTCTGAGGGGCAACCCTCACATCTATACTTCTACTTTTTTATTAACCACGATATCATCACGAAAATCAGAGTAAAGTGGAGAAAAGTAAAGACCGCCAAAATTATGTTTCAAATAGAGAAAAATATTTGAAATTTAGTAATGAAAAGTCATACCAGTCGCTCTAACGGTAAAAAAGTAAAGTTAAATAAAAGTTATCAATGAATACAGGCATTCAGGATTCCTGATTTTTAAAGGTAAAAAGTTATCTAAGCTATCACTGCAAAATACGTCGTCTGAAACTTTATTTTTGATATTCAATTTCAAAAAATGTTCGGGAGAGAGTGATTCTGAACCTCGTTAACCAAAGATGGCGTACCATCGCATTTTTAAGACCTCAATTTTCAAAAATTTTCGAGAGAAATCAGCTGATACACAACTTTTCTAACATCACTTATGATCGTTTGACGTTTAAAACTATATGTTTAGAACTACAATTCGAAAAATTTCTGGGGGAAAATTTCGATCCCTCTTTTCAAACTCAGTGGCGTAGCAAAGATTCTGTTTCGGAGGAGGCCCAGATTCTTACCTTTAAGAGATTATCACAGTAACTAGAAAGTCGCCTGTCAAGGTATGTCGGGTGAAAATTGCTTCTCTTCTGTTTCAACGAACAATTGCCTGTTTGGTGATATTTTGATAGTTGAAATTTTATCTCTAACTCCAGTGGATTAACCCTAAACTCCAGTAGATTGCGTTCATAGTTAACCGCTTTTTCGTTTCTTCTTCATTCCCCTGAACTGACTGTTAATCAGTTAAGTTACCGGATCCAATTCAGCCTTGTCACGATAAAGCCTTTCCCTGAATGTTAAGCATCACCAAAATATATTATCAAATTATCATGGCGAGAGTTTCATTGCTGAAACATGCGGGTTACTCAATCATGGGCTATTATTCATATGAGGATTATTTTTCATTGAATCGCTAAATAAGCTTCATTACGAATTATGCTAATAATTGGTAGCTTTTAATTAATAATTTAAAATTCCAATACACTCGTATTTGTGAATCTGGGTATTTTTAAAAAGATATAAATAGCCGCAAAATCTATGCATGAGTAATATGATTGAAACTTAACTAGGAGACAGACATACTGAAATGCTTTCACCTACAATAATGTTGATAATTCACTTAAACATGCTCAGAAAATATTTTTAAACATTAAAAATTGAAATAAGCTCTCGTTTTTCTTTTTTTTTTTAGTTATTTATGAGTAAGACTTTGAATTTTACTGTGTACTGACATCAGACAGAGTTAGACCATTTTGACGCTCTTGATCATCAATACTGTTCTTTTAAATTGATACTCACTCGTTAAATGTCAAAATTGTACTTTCAGTTGCTGCCATAGATGCTAGGGGGCTTGTAAAAAGAGCAGAATGCGATTATTTGGGAAATTGACGTAAAAATCGTAATTTTAGGCCACATTTGGTAATGTGGAAAGAGGATTTGGAGTACTTCTCGGAATATTTGTAAAATTGAAGTCAGTTTTAGGACTATCTTTGCTGATATTAGGAGGTCAAGAGTTTCTTCCGGAAATTTTTCGGATTTGGAAGTTTTCAAAAAGCAATTTTAGACAATTTTTGCAGACATTAGATGAGAGGCGGTGTTTCAGAATTTATCTCGGCAAAATTTTGAGCAGTTTCAGGCTATCTTTGATGTTTGGGAAAGCGTGTGGCTCGGGACCCCCAACTAAATTTTTTTTAAAAAATTGAAATCCTAAAATGCGTTTGAGGCTAATTTTGATGACGTTTGGGAAAATATAATGTTACAAATCCTGTAAATAGTAATTATTGTAGTAACGTAACCTGTAAATAGTTTCCCGTAATGAATATACAACCCCTTTTTCATATGGCTAAAATATACGACCCCTATTCCCTTTTCATTCATTGATAAAATTTGATAACGGTCAACGCATTTCGAGAAGCGTGTGGAATATTTGAGAAAATTCTTTTCGGTGTATTTAAGCCGTTAGCGATGGATAAACAGTGAGTTTCGATTCAGATTTCGAACTGAGTGTGTGTATTAGCTCTGTTTATAGCGAGGCATTTCGCTGTGTTGTTTTCGTATTTGGAAGTAAATACGTGTGTAAACGTTGAGTTTACGGTGTTGTGTGATAATTGCTGATGAATAATTTAGCAGTTGTTAACGGTTTCTCCTGTACATAGTGTAAATAAATTTCCTGTGTTTTTATCAAGAACTGTGTCTTCATTTCAAGAAAGTGGAAGTCGCACCGAATCCGTTACAATTGGCGCCCAACGTGGGGCTTCTTCTGGACTTTCTTGGAGTAAGTGTGACTTTGGACATTTTTTCATAAAGACTTTTTTTGAATTAGGACTTTATTTTTATGGTGATTACTCGCGCAATGGATGAACAATTAAAACAACTTCTTGACGCAATCACCTCTGTGAAGAGTGATATGGCGGCTAATCAAGAACAATTAAAAAGTGACCTGACTGCAAGTTTTACAGCCAATCAAGAACAATTAAAAAGTGACTTGACTGCAAGTTTTACAGCTAATCAAGAACAATTAAAAAATGATATGGCAGCTAATCAAGAACAATTAAAAAATGATATGGCAGCTAATCAAGAACAATTAAAAAATGATATGGCAGCTAATCAAGAACAATTAAAAAATGATATGGCAGCTAATCAAGAACAATTAAAAAATGATATGGCGGCTAATCAAAACCAATTGAAAAGTGATTTAACGGTGCTGAAAAATGACCTAGTTTCTAACCAAGAGGAAATTAAAAACGATCTTACTTCGGTAAAGACTGTGATGGAAAATAAATTTAATGAGATAGAGCATCGAGTTGATGCTATCGAAGAGAAATTTGAAGAAAAATTAAGTTCCGTGGAAGGCCGATGCAATGCTGTAGAAAATAAACTGGAAGAAGAAGATAGAAAATTTCATCAACTTAAAGAAGACATCTTTAAAGACCTGGAAAGGAGATTGGCGACCGCGGAAAGCAGCTCTGTACAGTTTGGCGCTCCCACATCGGTTGCTCGACCGTCCATTAAACTTGCCACATTTGATGGGAAAACTTCGTGGCAGGTTTACAAAACTCAGTTCATGATAGTGGCGGAAGCGAACGGATGGGACTCTGCTACCAAGGCCTGCCATCTTGCAGCATCCCTGAGAGGTGACGCAGCGGACATTCTTCAGAACCTTCCGGACGGCCAGCGCCTGGATTTCGCCGCCCTCACATCTGCGTTGGAGCTTCGCTTCGGTGAGAAGTGCCAGAAAGATTTCAGCCGACTCCAGTTGAAGTCCCGTTTCCAGAGAACCGGAGAAACCCTGCAAGAGCTCGCGGCGGACATCGAAAGACTGTCTCATCTTGCTTTTTGCGACTGTCCTGCGGATGTTCGGGACAACCTGGCACTCAACTACTACATCGACGGGGTTCGAGATCCGGAAATCCAGAAAGCTCTACGGATGGCGGATGTCAAAGACCTGAATTCTGCTGTTGTGTATGCGATGAAGTTGGAGGCCGCCCAGCAAGCAACCCGCAAGGATCGCCATTCGATCCGCGGCGTCAAAACTGATGAGCCTGATCCGGTTTCGTCACGCTTTGCTGAACTGGAAAAGCAAATAAAAGAAATTGCAGGAATCCTCAAAAGGACTTCGGCTCCCAAGGACCAAAATGGACAATCACTTAAGTGTTGGAAATGTGGCGGCGAGGGTCACTTGCGAAGAAACTGTGAAGCTCGCCAAGAAACCAGAGGGAAGAGCACCTCTCCCTCGCAGGTCCAGGAAAACTAAGCCATGGCAATCTCGCGGGGCGGAGGTCGCCAAATTGGAATGAGCCCCATCTTAAAGTTTTCCAGATTTCATCGACGAGTGGCGGCAGTAATGGACTGTTTGTTTACGCATATGTAAACGGGTTTCCCTGCGAACTGATTATTGACACTGGAGCCAATGTTACGATCATTAGAACAGATGTGGCTCGTCAATTTGGACTCAACATTCTGTGGACGCCGCCCTGCGTTACCCTCCAAACTGTGACAGGTGACAAGATCGAGATTGAAGGTAAAGTGAACTTAGAAATTGTGTTTGGAAATGCCATTTACCATCATACCGCATTCGTTGCTGCTATCATAGACCCCTTCATTCTCGGATTGGACTTTTTAAAGAAGTATGACTTCAACCTCGATTTCAAGACTAACGAGCTGCACTCGACGAGAGAAGACATAGCAGTCTTTCCCGCAGAAAGTGATGTAAAATCCGCTCATCAAATAATTGCCCAAACAGATTTATCAATTCCCTCAAGGTCAGAATCATTAATACCCGGCTCCATTGAAGAAAGCAATAGTTTTAGATTTGGACTCATTGAATACCCCAACTTAAGCAATAACCCAAAAGGAGTGCTGGTGGCATCTACGCTTGTGGACCTTTCCAAGGATGTAATTCCTGTGAGAGTCGCCAACGTGAGTGAAAGGCCAAGGAATATCCAGAAAGGCGAAGTGTTAGCAACTTGTACTCCCGTAAACTGCATCATTAGAAGAATCAATTCCCCCGAGACTGTGTCTTCTGAGTCCTTGACATCGAAGTTAATTGGGAGTGCACCCTTATCGAAGGATCAAAGAACTGCTGCGGAACAATTGGTGGACGACTTCAAGCATCTGTTTTCATCTACATCGGAGGATGTGGGCCGGACGAATTTAACGCAGCATAGGATCTACACTGGAGAACACCCCCCTATTAAACAGCATCCAAGACGACTACCGTTCGCCAAGAAGGAAGAGGTTGAGACCCTCCTGAAAGAGATGAAGGAGAATGATGTAATCGAACCGTCATCCAGTCCCTGGGCCTCTCCCATCGTCTTGGTCCGAAAGAAAGATGGCTCCACCAGATTTTGTGTCGATTACCGACGGCTGAATGAAATCACCAAGAAAGACAGCTACCCTCTTCCACGGATAGACGACACCTTGGACACTCTTTCCGGACACAAGTGGTTTTCGACCCTGGACTTGAAGAGCGGCTACTGGCAGGTTGAGATACACCCTGATGACCGAGAAAAGACAGCTTTTACAACTGGACAAGGCTTATGGCAGTTTAAAGTGATGCCCTTCGGCCTCTGCAATGCACCAGCTACGTTCGAGCGTCTTATGGAGACAGTGTTAAGAGGACTTTCTTACGAATCCTGTCTGGTCTACTTAGACGATATCATCATCGTGGGACGCAGCTTCGAAGAACATCTGGCAAATCTTAGGAAGGTGCTGCAAAAGCTTAAGGAAGCCAATCTGAAGTTAAGCCCGTCCAAATGTAATTTGTTCCGCCGGGAAGTGAACTACCTTGGTCACATCATCTCTTCTGAGGGTGTGCAAACCGATCCAGAGAAGGTATCTGCGGTCAGGAGTTGGAGTCGTCCCGAAAACATCCATCAGTTGCGAAGTTTCCTGGGGCTCTGCACGTACTACAGGAAGTTTGTGAAGGGTTTTTCCAACATTGCACGACCTTTGCATAAGCTGACGGAGAGCAAGCAAAAGTTTGAATGGTCCAAAGAATGCGAAGATGCATTTCTACGACTGAAGGAGGCTTTAACATCAACGCCTATCCTCGCCTATCCTCAGCCTGAAAAATCCTTCATCCTGGACACTGATGCGAGCAACGAGGGCATCGGAGCTGTTTTATCCCAAGAAATTGACGGAAATGAACATGTCATCGCTTATTGGAGCAAATGCTTATCAAAGTCGGAGCGAAATTACTGCGTCACCAGAAAGGAGTTACTGGCCATAGTGAAAGCTGTAGAACACTTCCATCATTACCTCTACGGCCGAAAATTTCTGCTTCGGACAGATCATGCCTCATTAACTTGGCTTTTGAACTTCAAAAATCCGGAAGGTCAGATAGCCAGATGGATACAGCGGCTCCAGGAATATGACATGGAGATCAAGCATCGAAAAGGGTTATCTCACGGTAATGCTGACGCTTTATCCAGGAGACCCTGTCCTGAGAACTGCCACTATTGTTCCCGAATCGAGAAACAGTATGGAACGACTAGCCCTACCGCCTATCAGGTGACAGTGACTCCAATATCTTCAGAACCTGATCCATGGAGTGACGACCAAGTTCGAAAAGATCAACTTGAAGACCCCGACATTAAACCAATTTTAGAGTTCATGGAAAGTGACAGTCGACGCCCTAGCTGGCAGGACGTTTCCATCTTCAGTCCTGCAACAAAAAGATACTGGGCTTTATGGAACTCACTCCATTTACGGAACGGCGTGCTACACCGGAAATGGGAATCTGACGACGGCAAAACATCTAGGTGGCAGTTACTACTTCCCCGATCAAGGATTTCAGATGTTCTGAAAGAAATACATAGTAGTGCGACTGGAGGACATTTTGGTGTCTTGAAAACCCTTAATAAAGTTCGGGAGCGTTTCTTCTGGAGCAAGGCGAAGGATGACGTGGAGAAGTGGTGCCATTCTTGTGACGCCTGTGCTGCTCGTAAAGGACCGAAGAAGAGAAGCAGAGGGAAGCTACATCTGTACAACGTTGGAGCTCCTTTCGAACGAATTGGGATCGACATCCTGGGTCCTCTACCAAGAACTGCTGATGGGAACAAATACATTCTTGTTTCCATCGACTACTTCACCAAATGGCCGGAAGCATATCCCATTCCAGATCAAGAGGCTACCACCGTAGCAGAGACTCTAGTCCAACATTGGATCTCGAGATACGGAACACCTTTGCAGATTCATTCCGATCAAGGGAGGAATTTCATCTCTGCTGTGTTTAAGGGCCTATGTCAAATTCTCGGAATTGAGAAAACTAGGACAACACCACTACACCCACAATCGGACGGCATGGTGGAGAGATTTAACCGCACAATCCTGAATAATCTCTCACTTATGGTATCCAGAAATCAACAGGATTGGGACAAGAAGCTTCCTTTGTTCCTGCTGGCCTACCGCAGTGCTGTCCACGAGACTACCGGATATGCCCCATCTCAGATGCTCTTCGGACGAGAGCTTCGGCTACCTTGTGATCTCGTCTTCGGTCGTCCTCCGGGTGCGCCTTCATCGCCTGAGGAGTACATCCAGGATCTCCAGGCCCGGTTGGAAGACGTTCATAACTTCGCACGAGAGCGAATCAACATCGCGGCGGAGAAGATGAAGACCCGATACGACACAAGGTCTACTGGACATGAATTCAACGAAGGCGACAAGGTTTGGTTATGGAATCCCATCCGACGGAAAGGTCTTTCACCCAAATTGCAGTCGCATTGGGATGGACCCTACAAAGTCCTTAACCGACTAAATGACGTCGTAGTGAGGATCCAAAAATCACCTAATGCAAAACCCAGGGTTGTACATTATGATCGGTTAGCCCCATACTATGGCCATAGTTCATGAGTATTATGTAAACAACCATGGTTGATAACATAAAAGTTGTAGATAATTAATTTTTGCTTTTAATGTTTAGTAATATTTCTTGTTATTATCGTGTGTCCTTTGCACTATTGGTTATTATTTAATGTGTGTAATTGTGAACTTGTGATAAAAGTTTGGCACCCTTTCTGGGGATTGTACTGCCCGGGACGTGCAGTTCTTAGGAAGGGGGCAATGTTACAAATCCTGTAAATAGTAATTATTGTAGTAACGTAACCTGTAAATAGTTTCCCGTAATGAATATACAACCCCTTTTTCATATGGCTAAAATATACGACCCCTATTCCCTTTTCATTCATTGATAAAATTTGATAACGGTCAACGCATTTCGAGAAGCGTGTGGAATATTTGAGAAAATTCTTTTCGGTGTATTTAAGCCGTTAGCGATGGATAAACAGTGAGTTTCGATTCAGATTTCGAACTGAGTGTGTGTATTAGCTCTGTTTATAGCGAGGCATTTCGCTGTGTTGTTTTCGTATTTGGAAGTAAATACGTGTGTAAACGTTGAGTTTACGGTGTTGTGTGATAATTGCTGATGAATAATTTAGCAGTTGTTAACGGTTTCTCCTGTACATAGTGTAAATAAATTTCCTGTGTTTTTATCAAGAACTGTGTCTTCATTTCAAGAAAGTGGAAGTCGCACCGAATCCGTTACAATAGGTCTTGGCGGATGTCTCAAGAAAATCTTTGATTTTGAAATTTCAAAAGCGAAGTTTTAGGTTATGTGTAGGGATGAAAGGGGATGAGGGAATTGTTCGAAATTGGAGGCTTGAAAGCAGGGCCACCGAGAACCAAGGCCCAAGGCTGGTCCCTTGTTGGTTGTTGGGTTGCTTTCTGGGCCCTTTTCCTCCCATAAAACTGATAAAATTTATACTAGTCTGATTTCGCCTACTGGTCAGACCCCTAGTTTCCGACTAGGTAGACATGGCCTCTTATCGGCAAGGGACTGTTAAAAACCCCATTTTTGGAGACAGAAAAGAAATGTTAAAGTTTTTCGAGGGACAGCCTCTGAACATCATCGCAGATCGTGTAAAAATACGTTTTTCGAATTTAAATCTCAGAAATTTTCGTGGATGAGTCTTTTAACCCCACTGTTTCCCCCCAACACTAAAAAGATGTCATTAATCTCTTCTTTCCTTAATATGATTAATAGTGGTCTATGATTGCCTATGGAACTTGAATTTCACAAAATTGCAAAGGGATCGCCCCTAGGCCCCATCCCTTCCCCTAACGGATCCAAAGATAGCTTAAAATCGCATTCTTAAGTCTTCGGTTTCAAAAAAATTTCCGAGCCTGCTCTCCCCCTAAAATCGTCAAAGGTTGTCTAAAATTTCGTTTTCAGAATAACATGTTTTTAAATTCTCAGGGGGAGAACCTCCCGAACCCCGTTACTTCTAACCTTTTATTATCATGGTATAAATCAAATTATATTCTCTATATCATATTATATACTCCATTTCTCGGCATACAATGCAATTCTCCTGATTTGTATTCATTTAATCTTATTAGTGCGCTATGGAAATATTCAATCAAAAACAAGGTATTCTAAGATACCTAAACGGATGATTACCGTGAGATTTTTTTTCTTTCAAAAACATTCTTTGCTTATGTAATATAATTAATTCACCATGTAGTATGAAAACTTTTTGTGTAAGTAGAAAACATTCTTATGGGTTAAACTTAAATTTTGGATGGTTAAAATATGTTTTCTTTCTTTTTTTTCGAATTTCCTAATTATGTCTCCTCTAAAAGTAATTATATTATTTCTCGTAAACTTTCTAAACAATCAAGTCTTTTAAAATCGAGGGTCATGAATGTTTGTTTATGCCATTCCCTTTTTTCTAGCTAATCTGCCATTGTCCACTGATGATCTGTCAGTACCTATTCTCTCACCTACAGTCTCCAATAAATAGCCTAAAACTGCGGTTTTAAAACTTTAGTTTCGAAAACCTTTCGGGGGAAGGCCCACGAACCCTCCATTCCTTTTCTTCGCGTGAACAAAGATAGCATACATCTTTGTCTCAAGAAATCTTTACAGAAAAACACCCAAAACCATCCTTTCCATAATTAAGTCCAAAATTGACCCCAGCGAAAAAGGTAATGGGAAGGAACCTGCGCCCTTTCTTTCTTAAAATATACAACAAAGCCTAAAGTCACTTTTTTAGGATTCCAATTCCAGAAATTTTTCGAAGGAGAGCAATATATATTGACTTTTATCGAAATTAATGTATCCCCTTAGCATTACTAATGCAAGTCTACAATGCGTGTTACAGACTTTAATATGTAACAAATTCTAGTCAAAGGCAATTTTATATTATATATATATATATATATATATATATATATATATATATATATATATATATATATATATATATATATATATATATATATATATATATATATATATATATATATATATATATATATATAACTTGTGTGCGTATGTATCTGTCGGCAAATGTCGGGAGTCAGTCGGCAAAATCAGTTTCAACACCCCCCCAAACGAATGCACTTGACGACGGCCCTGATTGTATGCCGTTAGGTTAGCAAAGAGAAAATCCGGCACCACATTTTTGTCCCCAACTTGACAATATTTCCCCAAGGTGTCAAAGAAGATGCACAGGACTGCACATAAAATTTGAACTATCTATAGCAGCGGTCGGTCACCCGTCGATCTCGAGCCTACTTTCTGTCGATGGCAAAAAATATTTTTCCCTTTGTTTCTATCCGAGTACCAAAATTAGGTTTAACGTCCAAATTATGTGAAAATTTTCCAAACTTTATGTTCAGCGGAATTTTTTATGGTCACTATTTTATTAATTTTAATACAAGCAATACACTTATGGGTGAAAATATTTCTATGTGAGTTAAATGTTCATATAACATTATTTTATCAAATTAAAGCAACTAGTTAATAAGTACAGTCGGACCTCCATATATCGAAGTAGCGAATTGCCGGGAAAAAATTTGATGTATGGAAACTATCTTATTTTATCATAAAAATCTTCTAAAAGATTTAAATCAAAACTAATTTTTTATGTATGAAACCCTATTTATAATTTATACGAGCATTGGATTAAATGAAAATTAATAATTAAAAAATTAACAGAAATTACATTTTTGCTCCTTCATAGATCTTCATTCTTCGGCAATTCAACTTGATCAGCAACTCTAGGGGATTTTTGTTTTGACAGTGTAATCGAGAGAAAAGTAAATAATTAATCTACTTAACTTGAATGATTTTTACTGAAGCTAAAAAGACTGGGAATGATAATCAATAGATAAAAGAGATAGCTTGAAACTACAGTGCTACTGGTTACAACTAAGACTTGAAATAAACTTGAGGAAATTGAAGAGCTCCAGAACGGAGCAACGACCTATCTACACACTAGAGATGAGTTCAGGCTCATTTTTGAGAGCCCGAGCCCGAAAATTTGTAACCGGGCCCGAGTGGTATTGTCTCGGACCAGAATCCGTGCCCGAAGGAAACTTTCTCGGATCAAAAACCGAGCCTTCTACAGTCGAACATGATCTCTCTGTCAATGAAAAATGTTACGTCAAATGTTCTTCATTAACAGGAGTTTAATTTTTCTTAAAATGCTCCACTTCAAATGCATTACTGTATGACATACTGTAATAGTAATTGCAAAAAAAAAAAAAAAAAAAAACACTATAAATAAGCGTTTATTTTTTTTGGTAGGGGGGAGGGAATTTGAGATTGATTGAACTGATTTAAATGTTCCTTTTCATTTCTCACAGTAGGAAAACGTTTATTTGCTTTGAATTTGTATGGATTTGACGATTGAATATCTGTGCTTAAGCCTGAGCCAGAAACCAATTTTCGGTTCTAGAGCCCGAGGAGCCCGTCTCATCTCTAGTACACACCCCTCAACCCCAGATCCCTTATGAGTTTTGTAGCAACCTTTAGTGAATATAATTATCTCCCGTAACCTTCATTTTTCACGAAACAGTCTAAAGTGGAAAAAAGAAATCTACGAATGTCTCGAAATTTTTTTCGAAAAATAAAGATTTTTTCGATCTATAAAAACAATTTTTCTATGTAATGAACATAGAAGTTTGCTGGGATTTCGATATGTGGAAGTTCGACTGTAGTACAGTCTATTTTGATGTGATTTTGCCTATAACTTGGTCTCAACTGCAAATGCAACACGACCGTTTACCCCCCCCCCCCTCCCAAATCGATCTTTATCGACCAAACTTGGAAAGTAGATCTTAAGTTAATTTAGGTTGTCGACAGCTGATCTACAGCATGAGTGTAGCATTGGGGGGGGGGGGGGCTCAACTTGCTGGACGCTTATTATTTTCTGTGAAAAACTACTAAGATTGGAAGGGAGTTATTGCAACTATGTAATGTGAAATAATACAAAATGATCGATATGAAGAAAGAGCAAAAAAAACGAGCTGATGTGTGCATCACATGACTTCCTTTTACACCAATTTAATGCTATTTCCCTATTATTGCAATTTTAATGGGATTCTCTCTCTAACTCTTTAAATATCACTAGCAATGGCCACATTGAAAGCAGATTAAAAAAAAAAAAAAAAATCGCCAAATTTTTCGCCAAGTTGGCGACAAAACTTGGCAACCAAAAGACTGGCGATATATCGCCAAGTGACCGCCAAATTATAACACCACTTGAGTTTGCATCGAAATTAACAATGATTTCCCCCCAAAAAGGTGCAAAAGACCCCTTTAGAAACACCCGAATGCAACCAAAATAGGAGGTGCACAACTAGACCCCACTACGAGTCTATGTACCAAATTTCAACTTTCTAGGACATACCATTTTTGAGTTATGCGAGATACATACGCACATACGCACATACGCACATACACACATACGCACATACATACAGACGTCACGAGAAAAGTCGTTGTAATTACCTCGGTGATGGTCAAAATGGATATTTCGCGTGTCTATACATTCTTAGGCACTTTTCCGCATGTGGTCGAATCGAAAAAAAAACTCAACATTCATTTGGGGGTGAGCAAAATGGAAATTAAGGGCGATTTTTGAGTGAAAATTTTTTCGCGAATACAATACTTCCTTTTTTGTAAAAGGAAGTAAAAAAGCATTTATTACCAAGCTCATTATTTACCATTACTGCTCTGCTCACTTTCACTTTTCAAAGTTTTACTGGGGTGATAAATATATTGTTAAAAATTACATAACTGGGCTCGGGCGCCCCGATGGAGGGTTACAGTGACCTCTCAAAATTCACTTTTCTGTCAAATTTTGTCTGACAATTCGGCAAAATTTTCATCATTTATGGAAAGTTGGCGTTCCATTCTATGCAAAACAACATAAAATTATATTTGGTTTAAAAAATACTAAGGTATGAAATAACACCCGATTTAACACAAGTTTTTGTGAACCCACATTATCACAGTATTTGTAACTATTTCACATTCTCTGCCTTTGTTGCGTTGCTAAATAATGATTTAAAGGTATGTGAAATAATAAATTATGCAAAATATATTATTATTTTGGGGGCAAAAATTTTAAAGTTCTATGTAGCTATTAACTATGCTAAAAAGCGTTTTAAACTTGAAAATACTAGATCAGTAAAATCTGGCTCATTGTGTGTGTGAGAGAGAGAATAAATACACAACCCCTTCAGGTTAGTGCCAGGTAACATAATGAAAAATGTAAATTTTTATTATACAATGTGTTTTAGCTAAGTTGTTTTTAATCTCTCAATCTTAGTTCACAAATCAGTCATTTTGATTTCATAAGGTCTTTTTTAATTCTTTAACACATGATCCTTTTACTCCAATTTTAATGTCATTTTCCCATTATTGGCAATTTTAATGTGATTTAATAGTTTACTCTCTAAATATCACCACCAGTAGCCAAATTGAAACCAGATTTTTAAAAAAAAATTGCCAAATTTGTCGCCAAGTCAGCGACAAAACTTGGCGACCAAAAGACTGGCGATATATCGCCAAGTGTCCGCCATATTATAACACCACTTGAGTATACATCGAAATTAACAATGATTCCCCCCCAAAAGAAGGGGCAAAAGACCCCTTTAGAAACACCCGAATGCAACCAAAAGGGGAGGTGCACAACTAGACCCCACTAGGAGTCTTCCTACCAAATTTCAACTTTCTAGGACGTACCGTTCTTGAGTTATGCGGCATACGTACATACGGACGTCACGAGAAAAGTCGTTTGAATTATCTCGGGGAATGTCAAAATGGATATTTCTAGTGTTTATACGTTCTTAGGCACTTATCCGCGTGTGTTCGGGTTGAAAAAAAAAACTCATCATTAATTCGTAGGTGAGCAAAATGGAAATTAAGGCCGAATTGTGAGTGAAATTGTTTTTCGCGAATGCAATACTTCCTTTTTTGTAAAAGGAAGTAAAAAGCTAAATACATCTATTTATTCTTGCTTAAAAGCTGTTGCATATCGCTGTTCGGGCGGAACATTGACGTAACTGCAAATGAAAATGAGTTATTGTCACTGGGTCCAAACGTGGTCACCCCATTGGGAAGAACACTGACAGATTTGTTCTTCAACTTTTAGTCATGCCACCAGGGCAGTAACTCAACTATGTTTAATTGTATGAGGTAATGAATAAAATAATTTTGTATATTTGATTCTCCTGTAAGATAAGACTTTTTGCAGTTGTGTAAATGTTCCACCGGAACAGCGATATGTAGTTTGTGCTGGTAATCTGCATACATAACTAGTGTCTGATACTGATTAATAAACTTTATTTAAATGCATGACTCTTAATAGTACTCAAACTAGTAGTACTTATAGACATTTTTTTACAGCGTATTAGTGAATCTTTTCTCCTTTTGTCATTGTAAAATGGTCTTGATTCCCAGACATAATTCTTAAAGTTGAGCGAGGATATTTCAACTAATTTTTGTTGTAACTTTCATTTAAAAAAAAAGAATCTCAACACTAAAAAATTTCAGTACTAGTTTGAACCAATTTATGGTCCACTTGTACAAATATCGCGAAAAAGAGGTTCAACTAAAATTTTTCAGAAGCGGTGATGGCTCGAACACACGGTGCAACCTTCTCCTCACCTTTTCACCGTATTTCAGTTCAACTAACGAAGTGAAGTGAAGTTAATAACGGCCGCCATGTTTTGAAATATAACAAACGCAGATAATTTAAACTGTAAAATATTTACATAACTTTGGTTTATTTTAACTTTAGTAATGCATTTATAGGTTCGCTTAGGCTTATTTAGAGCTTTGCTTATAGTAAGTGTGTGCCTGTATGTTGACTAATGGTTTGAAAATAGGTTTTAACTAGGTTTTTGATGATCAACTTACGCAAAAGAAATACAACTTGTTCTATTTTGCTCGTTTACTTTTGATAAAGATTGAGGGTTTTTGGTTTGGCAATAGGTTTAAGTTATGTTTTTGATAATTAACGTACGTAAATGAAATACAACTTCTTCTGAATTCCTAATTTACTTTGGATTAAGGTTGAGGATTTTGGAAGAACTTTTCTTGGAGTTGAAAAACAAGCCGATTACAAGTAGGTGAAATTTTTTGATATACATATTTTTAAATCTTGGTAAGAATTACGTAGCCAGACAGAAGCAAGTTGTTTAATGAGACATTGAAAAATCTCCCGCTTCATTCAAAGCATTTAAATGAAAAAATGGTTTCAGTAAAATAATTTTGAAAGTATGAAATAAGTGATATAATTATAAATCAAATGTACAATTGTCGTATTGTTTAAGTAACCATCATTGACCATGTTAATGAGACAAGTTACAGGTGGGGTGAAATGGGGCGGATTTTGTCTATTTTTTAAAATGATGCCATTTGCAAACCCATAAACTTTTTTTGTACTTTTTTCAAAATTTCTTCTTTACATCTGATTCTTCCCCTTTAATTTAAGCTGCTTCTCATTGAAATTTGTTGTCATTGACAATCTGAAAATTGCAATTAAAGTATCTGACCCATTCCACCCCACGGTGGGGTGAAATGGGTTTTAATGGGGTGAAATGGGTCATTGCAATAGAAACATACAATAACTAAGAAATTATTACCAAAACACGTACAATAGCTGAGAGAAATTGTTTCCAAAGAACCATTTATTTATTTTAACATATTCAACACCAAAATATTTTGAACTAAAACTCAAAAGTATAATGTCCGCAACAATCGAATTCTGCTCATTCAATGTCTTCAGAATTTGGCATCTAGAAACAATGTATCTTCCTACCCAGGAAAGATGTTGTATTTGCCTGAGTTGGCTTTTTGTAGAAAATATACGCTGTTGTAATCTTGGTCATTAACTTTATGTCAAGTGATCAAAAAATTCTTTTGATGATTTCTTGCCCGTGTATTAGACAAGAACCCATTTCCCAGGTGTTAGTTCTTGCATAAGTAACTCAGACATTTCTTCATCCAAGAGTTGGGTTTCATTCGGTTGCTGCTTTTTAGAAGGTGTCCAGGCTCTTGCTTTCGTGAACAATTCTTGCTTTCTCTATAGTGACATGCCGATCTTTTTTCAAAATTCCTGGCTCACTCTATGCCAAGAGTGCCACAATTGCATTTTTCAGAAATAGTCTTTATAAATACCTTAGCAACAATGATTGTATCTTTCTATCAAATGGGGAATCGCACTTTGTAACGTTGAAGCAATACATTTTTCTTCTTCACTTAGCGTTGTACCTCTAACCAACCTTTTCGACTTTGTGCGCCGGAGACCCATCTCCTCGATGTTTCTCTTGGCATATTATATTTCCTTGCAGCTGCAGGAATTGCTAAATCACCTTCAACTTAAAATTAGTGCAGCCTCTAAATCATAGTCTGAATTTTTCTTTTCCCTTTTTCTTACATACACCCCAGGCATTTTCATTGAATAAATAAAAAATTTGGATTAGGAAAGAGTAGGTAGGTAATAGGTTGTAAATATGGATGGCAAGTTTAGCTTTTGAATTCTATACATTAATAATACAAACTTTATTTTTGTTACATATAAAAATCTTCTAAATTTCTGTTTAAGACCTATTTATGGATTTGAAAGTCAATTTACACTCATTATGAATTAAAATTCGCTAAGCCTAACTATGCCCCATTTCACCCCACCACATGAAAATAGCAACAAAAAAAGAAAGAATTGATACTTTTTCTACCTGTTTTTTGCAAATTGTAGATGAAAGTCTGTTCTAACTGATAACACTTGAGAATTTCAATTGAAAAAAAATGTATAGCAAGATTTTAAGAAGTTTGTCAGGCTTCCTAAAAATTCACATGTGACTTGAGAAACAAAATGTCAGTGTAGTGCTCCCAGTAATTTACAGAGAAACTTTTAAAAAATCAGAATTGTAGCCAAAAAGCCCCTCATAACTTGTGTAAAGTTTGAGAAAAATTCAGCCAGACCAAAAATTTTTATTAATAAAAATACACAGCATGACCCATTTCACCCTACCTGACCCTAAAAGTGAAACACACCTTCTATTTTTAACCAATGTCCATTTTAAGGTAAACTTATTACGTACCAGTAAGTACTAATAAAAATAGCAGGAATGTACATAAGAATAATCTGGGGATGGAGGCTCCAGCCAAATTTTATGATAATTTTCTGAATTTAAGTTTGGAAATATGGAAAGCCTCTTTCGTAATGAATATAGTAGAACCAGTTAAACCGCATCCTACTTTGAAAAAAAGTTTTCTACTTGCATAAAAAAATTTAAACTAAGAATTCTTAATTTTTATGCCTAACATTCACTTTATATTTTTATTAAATGTGCCACTTCTGCCTGGGCAAAATAATCCATCATGGCAGTTCAACAGTGTTTGGTCAACGATTTTTCCAAGCCGGGCTAAAATCTTAAAAATGCTGTACTAACCCATCTTCCGCCAAGTGAGTTCCAGTGGATAAAACAGAAATATGACGAATTGCAGCCCCTCAGACGTTGCCGGTCAGAGCAAGAGCCCCAGCTTATTCCCCCTCAGATCCGGTAGTTGCCCGTTACCGCGATACCAATGACGCTGAACTCTCAATGATGAAAGAGTTTGCATGAAGCATTTCTAAGAAATTATGTTACCAAGAGTTATTTTTTGCTCTAAAAAAAGGTATCTCTGCTTATATAAGAATTTGTTATGCTTATTATCTGGATTTTAGTTCAGATTAAGGAGACTGTGTACTTTTATGTATTTTGGGGCAGACCGCTTTATCTCTGCCTTTAACTCTGCCCTTCAAAAAAAAAAAGTAAAAATTCACATGTAAATTATAGACGTACCGAGCACTCGGTAAATACTCGGTACTCTGCTACTTTGCCAAGTTACTAAGTAGTTGTTAAAAATTTAATAGAGATTTTTCAATTAATAAAAAGGTGCAAGTGTATATAAACGACAAAATAATCCGACTTTTGTCCGATGTCTTTACATAAGCTCACATTTTGTGCATCGGAAAAGGCGTCCCTTGTAACGCCAAAACACCTGTCTGCAGTGTTCTTGCACTTTTGCTGTAAATGTTGTTTTATTTGCTTTTAAAAACTATTTATGTTTGGCATACTAGAACTATAATAGGTTGATATAATTCATTGCAATTTCAACTTGATTAATTCTATCCTTTATTTAATTGTTTATTTTTAATTTTAAAAATATCAGTTTTTTATTAAAATATTTTACATAAACAAAATTTTTAAAATAATATTCAATTGAATTTCAGCTGAAATTTTATTTTGAAAACTAATTATATGGAGGTCTATAACTGCTATTCCAATGAGGTTAAAATTCATCACGTGTATGTCTTCATTTAAAAACATAACTATTACTTAATAGTCGGTACTTGGTCAAAGTGCCACTCGGTAAGTCTCTAATGTAGATAAAAGTTTTGGGAAAATTTATTTGGGCATAATGCTTTGTTTTCTAGAAATTATTTTTTAAAAGGAAAGATTTTGTGCGTAACTAATTTATATCTCATGTTCAAATATTCAGACTAAACATACTTTTAATTCTAGGTTATTTTTGGAGTGTAAAGCAGAACACTACAATGCCTAGGCATTATTGCCAAATCCATCGATGGCATGAGGCATGGAACTTTTACGAGGAATATGATGTAATAAAACATTTGATCTATTATTATCTTTTAAGAACATAAAAATCTGTTCAATTACTTATTTGGTCACTTCTTTTTTAACTAGTAGAAGATCGATAATTGCAGGGTTGATCATTTTGTTAACAAAATGGTCTTTTGGTAGGGCACTGCTAAAAACCAGCCTTCATGTAGAAGACTGGGAAACTTATCTCTATATAATTAAATTAAAAAATGATAATTTTGTAACTAATACATTTAGGATTTAAATCAAAACAATCACTAGATATGATTAAAATATTTGAAAATAATTGTCGAACAAAATGAAACTGCTTCAGAATAATGTTTCAAAACTTGTTATTGCTATTTTTAGTGTTGAAAAAAAAAAACAGAAAATGTGTTCTGATGTTACAAAGTCAACTGAATTTGATGAGATTTAACTGTTTTCACTATTTGAGGAGTAGTTTAATACAGAGCTCGCTAATATATATTAGGATTGTGTTGGGCTCCTCCCCCTGCTCGTTTCATTCGCCAACCCCTGTTCACCACCTACGAGGCCTCAATGCCGCCTGTGGTGGATGATAATTGATGATTTTATTGCTTTTACCCCTCAATGACCTCAGGACACCCTTTATGTCCAGCACCTTATCTCTAGTCAATTAAAGTTTAAAGGGGTGAGACAGCGCAGAATAGATGATCTGGCAAAATGTGTTCAATCTAAAGACTTCAGGGTTGACCTCCCTTTGCTGAGCCCCTGGTTATAAGTGTTGTTTAATAGTTAAAAACTTTAATCCAAGTCAGTTATTTTATTGTTATTTAGACTCTTAGTGTTCCCGCTAGGCCGTTTTTGAAGGGCGCAGCGCCCTGCCCTTTTCCACATCGGCAGAATGTGCCCTGCCCTTCTTTTAGATCGCAAAATGCGCCCCGCCCTTTTCAAAAATAACAATGCGCCTGTGTTTTTAAAAAGATTCCTCAAGCATCGTTTGGACCCGCAGCGATATCGGGGCAATTTTATTAGTCCAGTAGTCTTTCTATATTATTTTCATCTGTAGGACCAGGGGGCTCCAGTTCCAGGAAAAGTGGAAGGGGTACTACTTGTCAGACAAGAACAGATGCTGATGAACTGCTCCATTTCTTATCTGAAAAGTTCGAGTGCAAACGCAAACGGTTCTTGTTTTGAAAATACACGTTTTTTTTCCTGCAAAAGAGAACAGAAGCGGAGGGTTCGTATGCCTCTTGATAATCCTTGTAAAGGGTTTGGAAAAAGCGTTTATTTTGAAGTGATTGATAAAGTTTTGAAAGCTAACATAGTGCTTGAATTCCTTAGAGTCTAAGGAATGCACAACCTATGGACCGCGGGCCAAACCAAACGTGACCCGCGAAGGCCGTTGAATTAACCGCGAAAATTCTGAAAAAAAAGGGAAAAAAATGAAATAAAGTTTGCGAATTTATCGTTTCAAAACTAATTTACTGTTCTAGTTAACAATTTAAGGTCCAATACAGGTCGATTTTTTACCCCATTTATAACTATCCCTTCCCCGAAATCGCACTTGCAAAATCGGAAGATTAACGAAAATAATGTAACAAAAACGGCACCTTCACCAAAATGAAAAAAAATTTTGAAATAGAATGTTGAATTGAGCAATAAACATCGTATGAATAGGCCATTTTCTTAGCGTTTCAGCCCTTTGTGTCCGTTTTTCGTTTGCACGTGGAAATTAGGCTTAGTTAATTTTGGCGCATTGCTAGTGATTGTGAAGCAATCTTTTCGCATTTGTTTCTGATTGGTGAACTTTCTAATTGTTTTCTAAGTAGTACACAGTACAAAGCCTACTGAGCCAAAATACAAGGGTATTTTTCTGTTATCTTGAATTTTTAGCCCCCCCCCCAAAAAAAAAAAGAACGTTTGAAATGGACATACTAGTGCTTTTTCCAACTAATGATCTTTCACTGTTTCTTTTTTTTATATGGAAAAAACTATAATATTGCTTTAAAAAAAATCACAAAAATAAAATGCTGATGTATTAAATTTTCATAAAAATTATCAGTGAAATTAAAATCTTGGATTGGCCCGGCTGGTTGGGTAGCGCATACATCTGCAAATACATTTGTGTCATGAAGTTGTGTCAAGTCTAACACTAGGCATTCAAATAAAGCCTTTTTTGTTTTGCACTTTGCTACGACTGTATTTTTGAAGCACTGCACACAGTATTTTAATAATTATTCAGTTTGAAGTATAATATTTTTAAAAAAGTTAAATTTACATTCATCATGATTTTGATGTCTACTAAAATACTTAATGGCATAATGCAGATTACTAAGCAATTTTTAGATAGGAAGGGGGGATCCGTAATTAAATACTGTTCATCTTACATTGATATTCAAAGGACTTTGAAGTGTCTAGAATTTTTTATTCTTATAGGAAAAGTAGTCATAATTATGGCCTGAAACGTGTGGAAACACACCCAAAGCAATGATTCAGCATTAGCTAAATGTTTCTACGGAGTTTGGATAATGCTTAGTTGGCATTTGGGGAGGGGGGTGGGGTTCAATCTAACCCTAAAGACAAGTGCATTTTCTGGAAGGAATGATATTCAATACTGAAGTCAATGGTGGCGATCAGGAGGGGGTGGGGGCAGGGGTGTGCACAGAAATTTTTGGGGCCCATCACAAATGACTTTTCCGTGTCCCCGTCCATGTTTGCCTCGATATTTCACCCCGTTTAAAAAATATTGGACCCCCTTGAGGATCAGGCCCCGACCAACAGGTGTCCCTTCTCCCCCTCCCCACTGTGCACGCCCCTGAGGGTGTGTGTGCTCATGGTACAGAGGGAAATGGATGAAATTTTCGCAAGGTGTTTTAAGATGTTATTTTTCTTTGTTTTTTTTTTGGGGGGGGGGGGGCTCATTACTTTTTGAGAGGTGCATCATTGGTCTTGGATGGGGGAAGACCATGTTGAAATAGTGCCCTTTTCATAATATATAGTGCCCCTTTCAAAGACCAGCACCCTGCCCTTTTTTTTTCTAGAGTGAACACTAATTTAGACTCTCCTTTAATCTGCATGTGTAGCATTAACTACAAAAGCATTTTACTTAAAGAGTACTAACTTAGCATTAAGGTTTCTGTTTCAATGATGCATTGAATATTCCAAGTGAAAAAACAAAGGAATTAAAGTTATGTATTATTAAATTAGGGTGACTGTAAGTAAAAATTTAGTTACATCCAAGTTGATGATACTCTGTATTTTTCCCACCTTCGGTAAAGATTTGCTAGCCCTAATTAATTGTATTGCACATGATGCTTGAACATAGCAATGTGTTCCGAAATACTCCCGCAGTAAAATTTTTTTAGCGATCCACAACTTTACTGCAGTAACATATGAATTAAAAAATGCTAACATGATAAACATAACATGGTATAACAGCATTCAATTTGTTAAGATATATAATACGAATCAAAATAAAGTAAATGTTAAGATACAAACCGTTATGTCTAAAAACTACAAGTAAAACATACATGTTTTAAAATGTAGTGGGAAACTTAAGAATGTTTCTATTTAGAACATGGTAAAGAGTAAATGGCATGAATTTCGATTAAAAGCTTAGGATGTTCGTATTTTTTTCTCTTACATTAATTTTAAAATGATATAGAATTTAAAATTGCTGTGAAATATGAAATGGCTTATTTTGAATTAAACTGTGCAGAATTTGTGCGTGGCAGGAATACTGACAACAAGGAATTTTTTTTTCTCCTTTTGTTTTACTTCATTAAATATTTTGTATGAGGTTTGATGCTTGAAATAAATAAAAATGTGTTTTAGTTGAAAATGTTTTGGTTACTAAAATTTTTAAGATAAATAGGTGGTTCGAGAAATTTACACCCAATGATTTCCCAGATCACTCATTTTGACGCGAGTTCTAGATGGTTAAATTGTTCTTTAAAGAAACTTTGAGATTCCCCCATCCCCCTTAACATAAGTTATATACTTATGGGGATCATTTGTTTTTTTTTCTCTTAAAACAGGACATTTAACAATTTTAAGAAACTGCATCTGTATTAAAAAGATAAAAAACAGATTTTTTTTTCTTACATTATACGAAACACTAAAACGGATTTGCATACTTAGAAATAATTGATAAAAAATTACTTATATTTTTAATGCAAATTTGCTTGAGTACATTCGTGGAGTGATTGAGTATTTTAAAAAAGAGAAAAATGCTTGGCAGAATTTCATACATACAATTTATTTTTTTAATCTACCTTGAAATAAGATACGTGATTGGCAATTGAGGCTTTTTTACCAACCAACAAATACGTTTTCCATGGGTGTTTTAGGTCCGAGGAACCTTAAAATAAATTCAATTATCATTCATGATTAAATTATCACCTTGAAAATGCTTAAATTGCTTTACGAATGACCTTTAGTTGAAGCATTCACATTTCCGTTTTGTCACCTCGGAGAACAATACATTTGAGCATGTCCAGGGACCACAGGAGTCATGTTTAAGCAGAACATATGGTCATCTTAGTCATACCTGTTGCTTTCCAACTTAGCCCTTTTTTGCATTAATATTTCTTTTTTTTTTCATTAACTTTATCTGAGTTAAGTGATTTAGTTCGCTACTCCATTTTAAGATACATTTTATGTCCAAATGCTGCTCTAAATATGTTGTACACTTTTATGCTTTTCACAGAACCTTACTCAAAGTGTCCCTCGACAGGATCCCGACTTTGTGGTCTGTTGTCTCAAAAAGATAGCATTCTGGTGCAGGAGATGTACTTATTTATCATTATTTATTTATTTTATATTGTTTATTTATTGTAAATTCATCTTTTTTTTTTAAAATTCATCTTTATTTACTAAATCATTATTGTTACTATTTTCATGGCTTTATGAAGATAAAATATCTATTAAACCATGAATGATGAGTGTGGTACCACCATTTCTATTCTGTTCAAACTTCCAATATTTACACAAAGGGTCCACTCAAAGCAGATAATGTAACAAGACTGAAGTTCTTTTTTTTTTTTTTGACATTAAACATCACCTATCTGCCCACTAATCTAAGGAATGAATAGAATCTAGTTTTTTTTTTTTTTTTTTGAGATCAGTTTTCTTAAGCATTCAATAAAAAATACATACTGGTATATTTTACTTAAAATACTCACAACGAGTAATAAAAATATTTATCACTCTCATTTTGTGTTTAAAATTTGTTTTAAAAAATAAAATGCAGTTAAAATGTCATTTCTGTACCTTGTCCACAACATGCATTCTATCGATTTTCCAGCAAGTTTACTGTATAATGAAGCTGTGTTAAAAATGTATACATACAAGTATTATACGTAAAATAGCATAAGTCTAATTAAATGTGTCAAATCAATACTCCTAAAATCATTCCACATTTTGTATATGTGTCCATAGATACTGCCATTAGTACAAACGAAAAGAAAAATAGATCTTAATATACATATTACAGTGTTAGTTAGCCACTTGAATTCCCCCCTTTTTTTAATCTTAAGTAAGCCATGCATAATTTTATTTTGAATGTGAACTATAGTTGAATTTTGATAAAAATAAACATTTAGCGGTTAATTAGTTCTATTGAGATCCCTGGTAATTCCTATTGTTAGTTAAATTTTAAATGTCCTGTTTAAATGTTGTTTAATTAGTTCAGAATATTTTGTCTTATAAAAATAGTTTTAATTTTTAGAATATGTAGAATAAAACAGATGTTAAAAAAATGTTTTTTAAAAGTAAACTTTTTTTTTTTTGGTCCCTCTTAGCAATTTAATTGAAGTTTGCTATTCTCACTTTATCCTTCGTAAAATTTGAATACTATCAAGCATTTGCATAATTGCTTTTTAACTGAGTAGTGCTTTCATATTACATTAATACAATAAACTGTTTTCTAATTAGTTTTTATTTTCAAATATTTTCAGTTTACACTTACATATTTTTTGTTTTAACTTCTAATAAATAGAAATTTGGATACCAACTGCAAAAAAGCATTTTTTACGTATTCTGACCCAAAGTTTCAGTTTACTACTTATTTCAGTTTCTTAACTCAAGATATGCTACATAAATGAGAGAAAGTCAATGGGGGAAAATACCAGTGTAAAAAAATGTAGTATTTGTGAGGCCAAAAGCATAAAATTAAAGGAACATTCCTGAAAGCGAGATTATGTGTAGCAACATAATAAATGGGCCATCGTGCCCAATTTCTTTCTTCTTCTGTACAACAGACAAATAAATGAAATAAGCAAAATATGTTCTGAAATGTTAGGGAATGATCTTATTTATAAAAAAATATTACATAAAAAAAAGTCTTGAAACAAAGCAAAATTATGTTAAAAATAAAGTTATTGTAATTTCTGACTCGTCCTTGCTGCTCCTTGAAACAAAAGTCGCAATTTTAATCAGCAACTTTTTCATTTAAAATTAAAAATATGTGTTTATTTACAAAATTTGATCCCCTTAAATGCACTTAGGTACTATTAAAACGTACAAAAAAGGTTTTGCTAATGTACAACACCAAAAATTCTTGAGAATAATCAAAATTCAAAATATTTCTTCACAATTGTTGCCATATTTTTTTTTAAACATACTATTGAAATTTGAATCAACATTACTTAAAATAAAGTCTTTTGTCTAACTTTTCAATTTTAATTACTTGAAAAAAAAAAAATCTTTTCCTGAGTTTGTGAAGCATTCAAGTTGGGACAGTTGTTAATTTTTTTCATTGAAAGTTGAATTTCAAACCATTGCTAAATTTGGACAGTAAACCCTCATTAATCCAGACCCAATTAAACCTGTCTTTGCTTAATCTGAACAATCATTTATGTGTACATGCTGTATAAATGAAAGGCCGTTTAGAGCAATAATGTATTTTTGTTGACTGTATTTTGTATTTTTATATTTTTCTCTTACGCAGTTTTATATTTCATTGTCTTGAGTTCAAAATTTTACTGTGTCGAGTAGTTTGTTTATGCACCTTGGCTGAATTTGTAGGTTAATTTGTTTAATCCATACTTTCATTAATTCAGACAACTTGGATCCCCTATTAGTTACTACATTTAGATGTAGACCATTGCATGGTTTTCATATAAGAATTAAATTATGAGATTATGAGATGAATGTTTCAACTTACCATAGGCAAAAGTTAATGAACTCGTAAAATCACCCATGTAAGTATTTTTTATATTGTATCCCCTTTTGGTTATGAGAAATAACATAAACATGTTTAAAATTGAATATTTTAAAACTTTTTATGTACATTTGTGAATAAAGATATTATTTAATTTATATTTTGTGTTCATTTACTGATTTTTCCATAATTTTCAAGTATGTTCGGTTAATTTTAAAAAGCAATGCTGTAGTTGGAAAAAATATTTTGGGGAACTCAAAAAAGAAAAGTTGGTGTGAAACCAGTTACACAGTATTTGCAATATTTTTGCAACAAAAAAACATTTTTTGGAGACGGCATGCCCCGTACCCCCAACTGCTGCCGCTGCTCTGTTTATATGACATATCCGTAACACGCAAACAACACTTTTTCTCACTTTAATTGACTATTATTAATGTGTCACTATGTCAAAATAAATGAATGTATTGCTTAGAAAAAACTTTGATGTTTAAAAATACAGTGGACGCTGGTTAATTGAATCCGAAGTAAATTCAATCAAATGCGTTATTGAATCAAATCTTCAATGCCACTTTATTGAATCGGCAACACTTTTCAGAATCAAAACTGTGTAGAACAAAGGGGGTTCATGTAAGAGGTGGCCACTGGATAAACCATAAAAATAATGGAAGGGGTTGCTTTGAGGGGTATTTTTCTCTTTTTCGGGGGGGGGGGAGAGTTTGTGGCATTTAGAGAGGTGCTCCCCTGCTTTTGGGGGGTATAATCATCCCTGTGCTATGTATAGATTATAAAATGGAGGGTTCTGTTGAGCAATCACGACTGCTTACTGTTTTCACTTGACAGCAGTTGATTTGTCTTTTGATTTTATTTTTCTATACTTATAATGGGGCGTTCTGTGCCTTAGAATCAAATGGCAGTGGACGCCGCTTCATGTGATTACATTTAATATTTATGCAACACAGTTGTTTATCAGCTGAGCCTTGTTTGGTTGTGCATATGTACATTAAACTTTTCTCTTTCATTATAATCAGCCAATTATTGATATCAAATTACTTTCGCCCAAATGTTATCACATTAGGTGGTGTCTACTGAATTTAAAAACTACCACCTTGAGTTGACACAATCATTTTTACGCAAAATCGGTATACACACACAACATCTAACATCCAGCCCATGGCATTCATTTGAATTTTGACGTCTTGAATTCAAAAAATGGTTGCAATAAAAGCCATTAGTAGAAACAGGAAACCCAACATGTCGAGTCCTATCACAGTTTATGATTGCAAAAAACATGATTTTTATTAAAGGTCTCAAAATCCAATTTTTTTTATGTATAGTAACAATACACAATTTAAATGCTAAACAAATACAAACAAAAACTTACTATCTGTTGTGTTTTTAAACATACTTTATATTAAAACACTACCTGCATATATTTATTTTTCTTTCTAAAAGAACACCTATTGATTACAAAGTCAGCTTGATTACTTCCTAACAATCTTTGAATTATGTTTTTTACTCAAGTTGTATAAAATTGTAATTTGCTTTTCCTTTTGCACAAATACTCTTACCTGTCAATTTTATTAATTTTGATTATCAATTAGTTTATGCAATTAATTCGAAGTTTTAATTCAATGAAAAAGTTTGCCTTGCCTGTCCACACAGAAACGAAATAAAAGTTCAAGCACATTTGAAACAATGTATAATATTTATATCATGAGATTAATTCTTCCCCATTTAAAAGATGTTCCTTTTAACCCCCGAAACACGTGTGCAGTGTCCTGCAAATTTGGACATTAACGTTGTATTATTTATGTTTTGTTTTACTTTTCATCACAAAGGAAAAAGCACAAATTTAGCTTTTACTTTTAAATCTGCTCATATTTTTCCTCAAAAGAAAAAAAAGAAGAATAATAATAACAAAAATAAATAAATAAAAAATCTCTGAAATTCTGTATTAGTTAATTGAAATATTGAAATTATAAGAATCGTATAATTTTAATATTTCAATAATTATTGAAAAAATATCTTTATGCCTAAAAAGTAAAAAAATAATAATAAGTTCTTGTTTTACATTATAATTATTGCTGGATTCGATAGTAATAAAATAATGAAATCGAAAATCGGCGTAGGTGATTAAATGAAAGAATATGCAATAGAACCAGAATTTTTTTTTTTGCTCATTTAGATTTTAATAACATAGATTTTTTATTTTATTTTCGATTTCTTAGAAATACTTGAAAAGAACATAATAGTACGTTAAACTACGCACTGCTTCTAATATTAAAGTTGGGCCAAAATGCAGTTCGATCACGCTCTAAACCTTCGCATTAAATAAAACCATTTCATTGTTTTACCATATGCTATCCACCCGCGCTCAACCGATCAATATTTTGGTTCAACCTCGCACTAGTCTTTTGCGCGAGCGAGACTCATTCTAGGTTTCAGCTTTCACCATTCCTGCGGGAAGAAAACGACGCCGCTTAATGGTTCATTCTTTCCCCAAACAGAAGAACCAGCAAATGTTCTCCTGATTTTGGTTCGATGTTTCACCAATATTTTTTACAGTGAATGTTGTAATATTGTCTCCAAATTTGCCGAATCGTCAGTGAAATTTTTCAAATAAGAAATTTTTTGGCATGTCACACTGACAGCGAAGGATGCAGCTGCCAGGCGACCGGGCATTTGCCCGGTGGGCCGGTAATGTTTTGGGAAGATTAGTTACCCTATCTGCTAACAGCAAATATAAGCACTGTGCGCATGTGTTTGAAATAATGCAAATTCGCCAAACACAGCCTCAGCTATTCTTTATATGCGTAAACAACATAGGCTGCGAGTGGAGGGGGACTAGACCGCCGCCAAGAGTGAGAAATTTCAGAAAAGAGACGCAAATATCATTTTAGTGATTCAATTTTTAAAAAAATATTTAGTTGCGTAATTTAAAAAAAAGAAGAAAAAAAAAAAACACGGGACGCTCGGCAGAAGTGATCATGGGATTACTTTCATGGGATTAAATTATTATCATTATTTAATCATATGAAAGTAACAATTGGCTTATGGTAGCTATAGCTATAATAAGCAACGAAAATTTTACATTGTATGTTATCTAAAAATCTTGCAAAGACTGCATCAAGTACAGTTCCGTCACTTGTAGTGGCTTATCAATGATTTGTAATGGGGCGGTTTCCTTCAGTCAAAAGTACTACTTTTAGTCATTGAAATGGATAGAATGCAAAAAAAATAACATGAACCCAGAAAATACTTTCATTTTTCCAACAGTTTTTTTAATGCACTTTGCCGCATCTTTCTACTACGTTTCCACGTTATGATAAGCAGCGAATTAAAATTGCGCTCTACGCTTGCTATCTACCATATCGTTGCCAATACACGTGAGTAAAGATGCGAATTAAATATTTTTCTCTGTGAATGGCAACACTGAATGGCATTTCATCATTTGTGATGTCATCGGCAGAAGCCGCAAACAATGAAAGCGCTCCGCTCTAAGTAATTTTTTTAAAATATTAAACGTAAACAAATTTATCAAAAAATGGTTAGATCCTAGTGTTTTTAAGCATGCTCTTTCAGAAAAAAAATACTTTTAAAATTTTGGAAACGACCCCATTGTAATTTGAATTGTAGAAACGATACTAAATTTTTAGCTCGATCAGAAGCAAAATTAACATTAAAATGTCCGGTTAAAATTAAAGAAGTTGTATAACTAAAGCAGAACCTTCTTGTGTATAATTTAAAAGCTGTTTATGAATAAATTGAATAATGCTTGAAATAATTTTGTTTGGAGATATATATATGTTAGCAATAATAATTTGTTGCTTTCCTTCATTGAAACATTCCACCATACACATTTCATCGACATCGTTTCGTGTAGCCGTATTAAAGCTTGTAGCATTATTAACATGTAATCCTATATTTGGAGTGACAATATTTAAACAATCAAGATCATTCTGAAAAACTGCTATGCCTCCTGCTCTTATATTTCGACGCTTTAATTGCACAATACGTTTAAAAGAATGAATAATTTTAGTATCATAATTTTCAAGCCATGTTTCACGTAATAGAAGAATATTACAGCGTTGAGAGACCGAATCAATAAGATCGACACTATGAGCATTAAGGCTTTCACAATTAATTGAAAAAAGGGATATTCCTCTTTTATTTGAAATGAACTCTACGATACTTTGATCAATAGTCATTAATGCGTTTGAAGATAATTTTTTAAATTCTTCTTGTATTGCTGTTAAAAAAAAATAGAACCGACTTTAAAATTGCTCTAAATGAAAAATAATTTTACTCTTTGATCACCATTCAGACTACTTTTAAACATAAGTTTTGATGTCGGCGCAAAAACAATAGATTAAATGACGCGTTGTTTCTAAATATTTAGTTTATCAGAAAAAACACTCTAACTTACGAAACATTTTAGATTTTACTCGATGATGAACAAATTAAATGTTTATTATTTTTGTTTTCTCGGCCGTTCCCAACATCCGCGTTGCGGAGTCTGCGGGAATGAAGTTCGTTTAAAATATGTACCGCTTATCACAGTTCAAAACCCTAAAGGAAGCAAGATATTTTTAGTATAACTAATCGCAAAAATGTTTTTGTTTTGAAAATAAATGTAAAGAATTAATGCTTTTTTGAATATATATTGTGTACAATGTTATTGGTATTATATTGTATTATTGAACTCACCTTTCGTTAGGAAATTGCGTTATGTTGCGACGATCATCCATCTTCTGTTAGTTGCATTACTTTTTCTACTATCACTTAACGCTTAAAGCTGACCCAAAGAGTAAAGAAACAATTTCCCCGAGCATGCGTGCTTCTGTCGTATGCGCGAACGAAAGGAATGCCGGACGAGAGCTGCGCCGTTACGCGTTATGTTACAAATCGGTTTACACTCCCATAAGAAGTTATCACTTCAACAGGGAAACCTTAGCAGACTTAAAAAGTTAAAATACTTTTGGTCCTTTAGATGCTCCCAATTGCTATAAAATGTAACTTATGACCAATACCGACGAGAAGTTGCGTCACCCTAGACGGAAACTAGGGCGCGAGTCTTGAACTTGTGCAGAGGGGTAAAATGTTTTAAAGGTTACGAAGGGGCCCTGTGAAAAAAATCATATGAAGCCTGGCCTTAGCTCTCGGCAGCCCTGCTTATAACAATTGGAATAAAAGTGACAAAAAGTTTTTTTTTTCCCTAACATTAAAAAGACAAACATGCAGACCCCGAAGAGTTCCTACTTTTTGGAACTTACTCCTTTTTTTCGTACTTTTTCCTCTTTTTTTCCTACTTTTTCTTTTTTTAGCACAGCTTTTCTAATTGTGCATTGATTCTTATTTTTACTATGCCTCACCAAGAATTTTCTCCATGCTTCAATGTCGAAAAGAAAAAGAAACGAGCAGATGGTGAGCATTTCATTGACTGACTATTAGGGTGGGTCAAAAAAAAAAAAATGTTTTTCGAAATGTTAAGGGGCAGGGGATTGAAAAGGTGCTAAATGGTCTCAAACATGTGTGAAATTTTATTCCATTCTGATAAGTCTTTTGCCTCCGAACTGAGTTTGAAGCTTGGATTTCCTTACCCAAATAGGATACGTTCCATGTAAGATTGCAATAATGATAAATGTTACTTCGTTTACAGAAACAAGTGATGAAACTACCAATTTGCACCTGATTTAAATTCACACTTGCCACTTTAGGTGTTAGAATTGGCTGAAATGTGTGAATTAGGTCAAACGCTCCCTGCCTACTGTGCAACGTAAATGAGTAAGAGATGCTAAAAATCTACCTCTTGAAATGCAGCAGCAATCTTTTGAAATCCTATCCGGAAATAACTAAGAAAATAATCAGAATCATTTTACCAAGCTAGTAAATTACTATTTGACACTTCATCTTGCAAATGCAAAGATATTAACGACTACATTTGTCCGGAAAAAAAACCATGAAAAAGGGAGAGAAATTGCAGTTTCATCCTCAAGAAGAAAATGAACACAGTTTTAGTATCATTACTTCATCGCATCTCTTGCATCTCTTCTATCGGATACAAAGAGTGAGGATGAATTCAAAGGACCTTTACAAGCATCAAACTACAAACGCTTATATCAATAAATTTACTACTACACGCAATACAGTGGACTATAATTTGCTTTCGCGGACATGTGATGGATACGAAGTGTGCGAGAGGGCTGGAGTAGCTATTGCTTCAGCAGTACTTTTACCCCACCAGTTCAGAAATTATTGAGAAAAACATGCTTCGTCGAAAGCGCAAAAAAGTACGAAAATCTGCCCTGACAAGAGCCAAAGCCTAGCAAAATGTCTCATGTTCTATGGCTAACTCGTGCTAATCGAATTCTACGTTTGTGTGTTTCAGTTCAATCCGGTGCAAATGAATAAAAGATATTTGGAAAATTTATTTCTATCATCCACCAGTTCTCAACTTGTGTGGAGAGGGGCACATCAATTGCTTTTGCTAATTGCTTAAATTGCTTTACCTAATGAATAAAACGGTAATTTGTTGACTACAGGGGGTCCTGAAAAAGGGTTTGGCCAAGGGCCCCTCGACATCTTAATCGGGCCCTGCGCACCCGCGTCCGCCTGGTATTGGGGGGGGGGCGCAATATCCGCAACATAAGAGTCTTCTCTCTAAACTTTAGGGGGGAAAGTTTTTGAATTGGGTAAAAAAGAAAGATATATATTTAGAAAATGTACTTGTCTTATTCAGCAGTTCTCAACGTGTGTGGAGTTGGGCGCGTCTATGTCTCCCTAGGGGACGCAATATCCGTAACTTATGAGTCCTTTCTCTAAAATTTAGAGGGAAAGTTTTTGAATTTGGGTATAAAAAAAAGAAACATATTTGGAAAATTTATTTCTCTCACCCACCAGTTCTCAACCTGTGTAGAGTGGGGCGCTTCCGCGTCCGCCTGTGATGGGAGGGAGGGGGGGGGGCGCAATATTCGCAGCATATGAGTTGTTTCCCTAATATTTAGAGAGAAAGGTTTTTGAATTGAGCATTAAAGAAAGGTAGATATTTTGAAAATATATTTGTCTCATTCAGCAGCTCTCAACCTGTGTAGAGTGGGGAGCGTCCACGTCCCCCTCGGGGGTGCAATATCCGCAACTTATTAGTCTTCTCTCTAAAATTTAGAGCGAAAGTTTTTGAATTGGGTAAAAAAGAAAGAAACATATTCGGAAAATTTATTTCTCTCATCCTCCAGTTCTCATCCTAGTCGGGGGGCTACGGGGGAAGAAACTGCAAATTGTGATAAAATTATGAAACTCGGCATGCTTGTAGACATTGTATAAACAAAAATTTTAGGAAGGGGAGACATTCCAAAATCCCCCCTAAAACCCCCCTGGCGTCCATTTTTGGTCCAAAACCAAAAACGGCGATTCTTTTTAAATTTTCGTTTCTATAATTTTTTAAATCAATGGTTGTGTCATTCCATGGATGTATATTAAATATGGATATGGTAATTATACAATGGTAAACTCCTAATAAAAAATTTCAAATATCTTAGCGATTCATTATTCTTTGCTACTACTCGTCTGCATGCAACTTGCCATCCGTAAATGAAGCTGGAAACTTTTTCCACCAGCGAACAATGATCAATGAATAACTTACCATCCACTGCTGAAGCCCTAAGGCAAGTTATTTAGTGCTTATCAAGGTGGACATCAGTGAGGCAGTATGTCCAAAAATTTAGCCGTAACTTCAGTTTATGATTGGGGTTTTACAGTAACTGATGAAAAGCACGTTCTTATTTGTTTGAGTTTGCCCGAAGTTTCAAGTTCTTGCTGAAAGCGAATTTACGTTTATGCAAGTGTAAAAAAAAACTGCTCTCAAATAACTTGTGGGTGCTTCAAAAATGGACTTATCTAAACACCTATGTGTAAATACTGCAATGGAAAATGTTATGTACTTGTGTAAATTACTTGTAAATTCAAACGTTTTAAATTGCCTTCTATATAATCTTTGTATGCATCACTTAATCAGATTTGTATTGCAATTTAGTTGTAGTTTTTGTAACAGTGAATTATATTTCAATAAATAACAATTTTATTAATAGTAAAAATATTGCTAGCTTTATTAATATAGCACTAAACTTCTTATTGTAGTAATTAAATATTTCTTCCTCTTGCATCGTTTACAACATAGAACAAACACCTTAAATCGTCTAATGAGAAAAATCTTGAAACTTTTTTTAAAGCGTTTAATAATAATAAAGATTGGAGTTCTGTAAAAGTAACGTCCGTGTCCCCTCCCCCTTATTTCAAGTGCACATACGACTGATAAAACTGCAGAGTGTTAGTGAAACTCCCAAAAAATTGCGTACTTCATTTCCAAGTGTTTGAAGTTTTTTTTTTTCACCGATAATGAAAACTGATTTTGTTTTAACTAATCAAAGTGCTATATCTATTCTTAAACAACAATTCAAATGTTTGTTTGAAGTTTTGAAAAATTACTAGCTTTGTTTATGGTTTTTAATTTCTAGTTTTATTCTTAGTTTTGTAATAAATTTTTAATAGTAAACTTTAAAACATAGGTTCGGATTTTCTGATGTTTCGGATTTCTGGGGTTCGGATTATTGGGTTACACTGTAAATGAATTGATTTTCCTTAACCCAGTGCTTTAAAATGCATAAAAAAATGCATAAAAAAACATTTCTCAAACGATCCCTCAAGAAATGTTAAAGACTTTGATTAGTTAAAGTTTTGTTTAAAAAAATCAAGTTTTTAAAACTAATTTTAAAATTAGGAGGTTTCGAGATATTTTGATGACTTTTTACGCTTTAGTAAGTATAATAGAACTCTCAAAAGAAGATACAGTGGGTATTTTTTAAAAAAATAAAAAAAGAAAAGTAGTTTTAGATTTTTGACCAAAAATGGCTGCCAGGGGGGGATTCTGAATTGCCTCCCCTTCCAAAAATGTTTGTTAGTACATTGTCTACATGCATGCCAAGTTTCATGATTTTATCACAAAATGCAGTTTCCGGCTATATTTTCTACCATAGCCCCTCTACTATCCTGTGTGGAGTGGGGCGCATCCTCATCCGACTTGGGGGCGCAAAACCTGCAATTTATGAGTTTTCCTTCTTCATTTAGGGGGAATGTTATGGAATTTGGTATAAAAGAAAGAAAGATATTCGGAAACTTAATTTGTCTCATGTGCCGGTTTTTTACCTGTCGGGAATCGGACACGTTCGCGCATCTTAGGGGTGCAATACTTACAAAATTAGTGCGTTTCACCGAAACTTAGGGGGAAGTTTTAGAATCGGGTGCATTGCACACCATCAAGGTTCAATTCCATCCCCACGGTGGATGATTAAGTGAATTATATGTTCCATTTATTTATCTTCGGCTTGAGTAATTTGCATTATCTGACTATAATTCCACCGTTTGCTTACCTTTTGGAACGCTATATTCAAATGGTTTACTTTATTTACATATGCTTTTTCTGACGCCCAAATTTCACGTCGCATTTTCTTAGTCTTGAACTTATGGAGTATATAATCTAAATGTTAAATGACTCCTGATTGTATGTTAGTATTTTACGGTTAAACTCCTGTTAGTTATCAGAACACTTTGTGAGTGACTTTGAGCTACTCAGACTCAGATCCTAATCGTCGCCTTCTCGAAAGCCACGCTCAGACCGGAACGAACATTTCTTTAGGATTAAAATACTTTCAGTAAAAGAATGAATACTTCAGGGAATGTTTTGGTAGGAGTTTCTGACCCTGGCCAGCGATAACAAAACCTGTGTTAGTAGACACCATGTCTGTCAGCTCATGAATGGCGGGGCGTGTTTGTTGGTTCTGAAAGCGATGTTGCTTCAGCTTTTGATATGAGGGGCAATAAAAGGAACCCAAGCCAAAGTAAATGGATTTTAAATCTGGACTAAAACAGGAAAAGAGAGTTGATCATTGTAAGCTTCTCCCATGAGCAGGGTCGCCAGACGTCCCGGATTTCAAGGGACAATCCCGTATTTTGAAACATTGTTCCGCGTCCCGGGGAATATCCATACGGGAAGGCTTAAGTCCCGTATTCTGGCTAATAACAGTATTTTACAAAACGAGACATTATTTTAATTGAAAAAAATAACAAAACACATTAATGAAAAAAGGGCTTAAAGAAAATAATTTGGTAGCAAATGCAAAAATTGTTATCGCTTTTATTTGGTTCGTACGTTTTTGTTTTGGCGGCAGACCATGAGGCTTCCTCATTCAAATTTCCACATTGGCTGGTGTGGCATTAAAAAATAATTTTTGCTCCACGATTCCTTCCATTACTATTTTTGACAAAGTAGTCACATTTAACAAGAAAATTTTTCGATTGCACTTTTTCTCTTATAGCAAACGCAAGTAAAAATCTAGTTAGCACCTGTTCCTATCAACGTCGATCTGTACACTGAACATCGTTCTATTGCTTGCTTTATTCTCTGAGATAGAGTTTCTCCAAAATTGTGCTCACCCATAAACATACTGAGAGGAATCTTCGGAAAGCTATAAAAACATTGTTGTTTATCACTCCTTAAAAATACAACATAACCAGTAATTGCACTCAATCTCAAAAATATCCCTCCCCCCCCCCTTTTTCACTCCTAGAAGCTAGCGACCCTTTATACTAATAGACCAAGAGCTGACCCCCCAAAACACGATTTATCTCTTTTATGGCTTGTGGCCGGTTAAAATAATAAAAAAATGCAATTTAAAACTTTGGCTCGAATCCCCCCCACTAATTTTGGGTCAAACGGCTGCGTGGGTGGGTGAAAGGTCAAAAAAATGAAAAATATCAAAGTGATGAGTTAAATGGCTAAAAACTATATAATAGCATTAAATTAATAAGAAAAAACCCGTAGCGAATTTCCCCCCCAGCTATGTTGGGGCGAACGTGGTGCCCCCCAGGGGTAAAGTATCGATTATTAAACTTAAAAAAAAATGATCACTTTCGTGGGGGGGAATTTTACAGGGTATTAGTTTCATTATTTTGATTGCCGAAAAAAATTCCCCCCCAGTAACTATGGGTCAATTTGTCAAAAAAAATTTTTTTTGTTCCTCTTTATTTGGTTCAAGTCGAGTATTATTCGAACTTACGCATGACTGTTTAAGTTGCAAAAAAAAAAAAAAAACCCCAAAGTTTGAACGTTTTTTCATTAAAAAAAATTCGTAGCAATCCCCCCACACCTATGGAGGGGGTTGCTACACGGTGCACAGTTTTACAACGTGGTGCCCCCCCCCAGGGGTGAATTGTCGATTGATTAAATTAAAAATAAATGATCACTTTCGTGGAGGGAATTTTACAGAGTATACATTTAATTGCAAAACAAAATATCTCCTCCCCAGCAATTATGAATCTACTAGATGCATTGCCAGGCGTTGCACGGTCTACTTCAAAAATGTACGTGTATTCTGCGTTCCAAGCATTTTATACAATTATATAAATTTTCTCGCTTTCATTACATTTCTTATTGCTGCTCTACTCCTATTAGTCAAAGCGCAATGTTATATAGCCTATAGCCTTCTCAATAAATGGACTATTCAACACAAAATGAATTTTTCAGTTCGAACCCGTCGTCCCTGTAGACCAAGAGCTGAGCCCCCAAAACACGGTTTATCTGTTTTATGGCGGGTGGCCGGTTAAAATAATAAAAAAATGTGATTAAAAATTTTGGCTCTAATCCCCCCCCCCCCTCCGCCCACTATTTTCGGGTCACACGCTGCATGGGTGGATGAAAGGTCAAAATAAAAGAAAAATATTAACATAAGTGAAATGGCTAAAAAGTATATAATAACATTAAATTAATTAAAAAAAACCACGTAGCAAATCTCCCCTCCAGCTATGTTGGGGCGAATGTGGGAGCCCCCCCCCCAGAAGTGAATATCGATTGTTAAAATTTAAAAAAAAATCACTTTCGTGGGGTTGGGGATGGGGAACTTTACAGGGTATTTGTTTCATTATTTTGATTTCCAAAAAATCTCCCCGCCCCCAGTAACTATGGGTAAATTTGTCAAAAAAAAAAAAAAAGTTTTTTGTTTCTCTTTATTTGGTCCGAGTCCAGTACTATTCGAACTTTCCCATGACCTCTTAAATTGTAAAAAACAATTGCAATTATTTATTCTGTAAAAAAAAACACGTAGAAAATCCCCCCCCCCAGCTATGTTAGGGCGAACTTGTTGCCCCCCCAGGAGTGAATTATCGATTGATTAAATAAAAAAAAAGATTACTTTCGTAGAGAGGAGGGATTTTCTCAGAGTTTACATTTGATTGTAGCAGGAAAAAAAATCCCCCCCCCCAAAAATGTTTTTAATTTAAATTAGAAATTTTGAAATATTTTTCAAAATGAAAGGAAGCAATTCAGCGTCCGTACATCTGCTTCTACCATTGTGTGCTCAGCATGAAAAGAATGAAGGGGAAAGTATACGCCTGTGAGGATTTCTTCTTGCTGTTTCGAGGGCAGTTTCGTCAGTGATCAACTGTAGCCAACACAGTGAAGTCGTTATAGTTGTTGGTTTTTCTTTTCGGAGCACACTGTACCGCATCCTTAAACTGAAAACGTAAAAAAATCCTTTTTTCAAAAATATATTTTGCTGTTTTTATATTATAAGTGTTTTAAAGGGTAATTTTAAGTGTAGCCAGCCACCAGATAAAAGATAATTTAGTATATTATCTCTAGAGTATACATTTAATTGTTTTAATTGCAAAAAAAAAAAAAAAAAATTTCCCCCCTACCCCAGTAATTATGAGTTTATTTCACAAACAAAAGTGATTTTATGTTAAAATTGCAATAACGACTTTTTTACTTGTAAATGTTAATGCGTTAATCCGATGCGTTAAATGAATTTTTAAAATAATAATTTGGAAATTCATATAGATTTATTTACCTTCAGCATATTGGTTGTGATAGTGTCTATCTAGTTTGATAAAAATGTTCCTGCAATCTCGATGATATAAATCTGCTTCTGTTAAGAACTCGGAAAAATCTAAATCACGGAATTTCAGTTTTCAGTGTTTTCGAATCTTTGAAACTTTTATTTCTTCAAATAAAGTTTCTGTCAAAACATTATCTTTTATCTGGTGGCTGGCTACACTTAAAATTACCCTTTAAAACACTCATAATATAAAAACATCAAAATATATTTTTGAAAAAAGGATTTTTTTACGTTTTCAGTTTAAGGATGCGGTACAGCGTGCTCCGAAAAGAAAAACCAACAGCTATAACGACTTCACTGTGTTGGCTACAGTTGATAACTGACGAAACTGCCCTCGAAACAGCAAGAAGAAATCCTCACAGGCGTATACTTTCCCCTTCATTCTTTTCATGCTGAGCACACAATGGTAGAAGCAGATGTACGTACGCTGAATTGCTTCTTTTCATTTTGAAAAATATTTCAAAATTTCTAATTTAAATTAAAAACATTTTTTTTTGGGGGGGGGGGATTTTTTTTCCTGCTACAATCAAATGTAAACTCTGAGAAAATCCCTCCTCTCTACGAAAGTAATCTTTTTTTTTTATTTAATCAATCGATAATTCACTCCTGGGGGGGCAACAAGTTCGCCCTAACTTAGGGGGGGGGATTTTCTACGTGTTTTTTTTACAGAATAAATAATTGCAATTGTTTTTTACAATTTAAGAGGTCATGGGAAAGTTCGAATAGTACTGGACTCGGACCAAATAAAGAGAAGCAAAAAACTGTTTTTTTTGACAAATTTACCCATAGTTACTGGGGGGGGGGAGATTTTTTGGAAATCAAAATAATGAAACAAATACCCTGTAAAGTTCCCCACCCCCAGCCCCACGAAAGTGATTTTTTTTTTAATTTTAACAATCGATATTCACTTCTGGGGGGGGGGACTCCCACATTCGCCCCAACATAGCTGGAGGGGAGATTTGCTACGTGGTTTTTTTTTATTAATTTAATGTTATTATATACTTTTTAGCCATTTCACTTATGTTAATATTTTTCTTTTATTTTGACCTTTCATCCACCCATGCAGCGTGTGACCCGAAAATAGTGGGCGGAGGGGGGGGGGGGGATTAGAGCCAAAATTTTTAATCAAATTTTTTTATTATTTTAACCGGCCACCCGCCATAAAACAGATAAACCGTGTTTTGGGAGCTCAGCTCTTGGTCTACAGGGACGACGGGTTCGAACTGAAAAATTTATTTTGTGTTGAATAGTCCATTTATTGAGAAGGCTATAGGCTATATAACATTGCGCTTTGACTAATACGAGTGGAGCAGCAATAAGTAATGTAATTGAAAGCGAGAAAAATTATATAATTGTATAAAATGCTTGGAACGCCGAATACACGTACATTTTTGAGGTAGACCGTGCAACGCCTGGCAATGCAGCTAGTAGACTCATAATTGCTGGGGAGGAGATATTTTGTTTTGCAATTAAATGTATACTCTAAAATTCTCTCCACGAAAGTGATCATTTATTTTTAATTTAATCAATCGACAATTCACCCCTGGGGGGGGGGGC
This sequence comes from Uloborus diversus, assembly GCF_026930045.1. Classification (NCBI taxonomy): domain Eukaryota; kingdom Metazoa; phylum Arthropoda; class Arachnida; order Araneae; family Uloboridae; genus Uloborus; species Uloborus diversus. The sequence continues at coordinate 149,811,528 of NC_072733.1, forward strand.
ACCACGTTGTAAAACTGCGCACCGCGTAGCAACCCCCTCCATAGGTGTGGGGGGGATTGCTACGAGTTTTTTTTAATGAAAAAACGTTCAAACTTTGGGGTTTTTTTTTTTTTTTTTTGCAACTTAAACAGTCATGCGTAAGTTCGAATAATACTCGACTTGAACCAAATAAAGAGGAACAAAAAAAAATTTTTTTGACAAATTGACCCATAGTTACTGGGGGGAATTTTTTTCGGCAATCAAAATAATGAAACTAATACCCTGTAAAATTCCCCCCCACGAAAGTGATCATTTTTTTTTAAGTTTAATAATCGATACTTTACCCCTGGGGGGCACCACGTTCGCCCCAACATAGCTGGGGGGGAAATTCGCTACGGGTTTTTTCTTATTAATTTAATGCTATTATATAGTTTTTAGCCATTTAACTCATCACTTTGATATTTTTCATTTTTTTGACCTTTCACCCACCCACGCAGCCGTTTGACCCAAAATTAGTGGGGGGGATTCGAGCCAAAGTTTTAAATTGCATTTTTTTATTATTTTAACCGGCCACAAGCCATAAAAGAGATAAATCGTGTTTTGGGGGGTCAGCTCTTGGTCTATAAGAGATGCGACACAGGCTGAAATAGCGTTTCTGCGCACACTTCCGAGTCGAAAAAACCGTCCAACTCGAATTGGCGAGGACATCCGCGCCTGGCGCGTTATCGCTTGTTTGGCGCAGAGCAGCCAGTTTCACGCGGTCAAGAATGAATATTCCACGCTTAATTTTGCCGTTTATGTATCATATCGGGTTTTTTTTTTTTTTTTTTCAAGGATTGATATATTTGGGACAAGTGGTATTTCACAATATTGCTCTTTAGTCCTTCGAAATAAATCTTCGGCTGGAACCGAATTTACCTATAAGCTAAACAAGCTATAGCCTAGCCCCCCCCCCTCCCGTTTTGTTTTGTTGGGGCCCCTTACTCCCGACTCCCGATAAATTGCATGATTCGTTCCTTAAAAAATTGAAAAGTACTTGAAAAGCCAGTACCTAAGGCATTTAATTCATAGGCGGATTTAGAACCAAGTTCCTGGGGGGGGGGGGGGGCAGGATTTTTTTTTTAGTTGTATTGATTTCAACTGGCTGGATTTAGACTCTACGTGTCCCTAAGCCATTTCAGGTTTTGGGTCTCTTTAGTAGTCCGGACAACTTTTCTGTCGGTGACAAAAAAAGGCCATTTTTTAAAGCCTCCTACTCCCCACTATGCTTTAAACATAAGGTCTAAGGTGGGATAGAAAATCCCCAATTTTAAGGGATCCGGGGGTTTCTCCCCCGGAGGAATTTTTGTAAAACAGATATAAAATTCTGCTTTTTGAAGCCTTATAAGGGGTAATTGGAACTACAGAAATATCGGAAACAAATAGCAAACTATTCTTTTGCAAATTACGATAATACACAATAAAAATCGTTTTCGAGTTGACAAATCAATGACAGCAGTCCTCAGAGAAAACGCGAGGAAGAAGGGAAGATTATGCATTGTTATTTGCTTACATTGGTTGTCGGTTCAGTTCAATTATAGTTTTTGATCTTGCTTCCAACCCACCCAAAAATACAACAATGAATTAAATACAAAATGATCAATAGTAAAAAATTCTTTAAAAGAAATTGTGTATAAATATAGGTCACAAGAGAGCAATATGCTACCCATTTGGACAATTCATAATTTATACACTTGATAAGAAATAAAATTGAAGCACACTTTGCTTAGGAATTTCTGACTCACCTATAATCCGTTTCAAGGACTCGAGAACAATTAAAATTATTAAAGGCACTTCATTTGCCCTTTCCAGTCCCTGAAATTTAATATTAGATTGTACAGTTTTCTATTTTAAGTTAAAAAAAAAAAAAAAAACTAGATTTTTCATTACAACAACTTTTTTTTTCAATTAAAAGTAGTGCAAAAAACGAAAAAAAAAAAAAAAAAAAATAGAGGTAATGTTTTTCTCCCCCTGCGCTAAACAGATTATAATATACAGTAGACGCAAAGCAATACAAAAGAATTTCCAAAATTACTGCATTTGGGAAACAGCAATATACGATACATGCGAGTCACAAAAATTTATCTTAAGTAATGTGTTACAGAAACGTGAGAACCATGATTTTTACATTTTTGATGCAGGATGTGGCAAGGAGCTAAATTTGACACATATCGACCTTTCTCCCCCTACCCCCTCCCATATGTTATAAATTAAGTTTATGGTTTGTAGACACACTTTTCCAAATTTTCAAGGTTTTCAAGCACTTTAAAAAGAAATTTATTTTTTCAAGTACTTTTCTTTTTTTTTTTAAAGAACAAATGATGAAATTTTCGGGAGTTGGGGGCCTTCAACAAAACGGGTGCCCTAAGCTATAGCTAGTTTAGTTTATAGGTAAATCTGTTTTTTTTTTTAAACCTTTGTTTCAGTTTCTAATTTGTGGAAACAATAGTTGATTAATTTAAGTATTTTCAGCTGATTACATAGCTTGTTCAGCTGGTATTTTTACTCATGTACTTCCCCTAATGGTTTTCAATTCAAAGTAGTCGTTTTCAACACATTTCAGCAATTCAGTGACAGCTTTACTCTCTTGTAATACAGTGTACGGTCCCCCCCCCATCAGAGAAGGACAGTCGCTATTCTACATCTTTACTTCTGAACTACTTTAAAAAAAAAAATTTAAAAAAATCATGATTTTTCTTTTATGATTTTGGAAGATGCGTTGTTACTATGTATCGAGTCCTCCCAAGACTGGGGGGGGGGGGCATTGCCCCCTTTCGCCTCTTCATAAATCCGCCCATGAAATTACAATAAACAAGCAATCTGCTCAATAAATTTAGTTAAGAGAGTAGTTAAATCTAAAACAGCTGAATTTTGAATTTTTTTTTGCCATACATTTTGCTTTGATACAGACTAATGAATGAAATATATTTTAAACACTACGCAAATCAAATCTTGTTAAAGGTTTATAAAAAATTTTAATAATAATATTGAGGCAAACCTAACACGACAGCGCTGCGTAGCCTTTACAATGTTGCGAGGTTATGTTTACTACCCCAACCATAGAACTTTTTATACATGTATTAAACACATTTAACATATTAAAAATTTATTAATATCAATATATGATATTTTAAATAATTTTCAGTGATGAATTAAGTTTCAACTTTTTTTTTTACAGGAGCATTTTGAATTCAAGCACATTAGCTTTTAATATGGTATGAGGAAGAAATCCGTAGAACTGAATTACAACGAAAATCGTTTCTTCGCTCAATTAAAATTAAATTCTGTAAAAGAATAATTGAGTGCATTATTTGTGCAAGTCATTTCAAAAAATTTCTACTAAAAAAAAAATCTTTTTTTTTTTTATTTTTTAACAAATTTTTGTTCAGTAAAAAATTATTATAGGATTTTAATTGGTGATAAAACTAATTATGGCAGTGATAATACTAAAAGTTTAAAATGCGCTGATGAAAAACGATTTGCTTTTCCATCGGGAATCGAACCGACGCCCTCCCTACCTCTAAGCGCGTACCTTATCCATCATGCTACATAGACTAAAAGCACAGATTCTAAGTAATACTGATATACGATACTGCAAGCATCGTGTTTCCAAAAATAAATATCGAAATTATCAGATATCATGATAATTTTAAAATAAACGTCGGATTTATATATACTAATATAGCAGCAAACCCTGCGAAAACAGGAGGGAATAAAAAGAACTAAAATGTTGTTAGAATGTAGAAGCCAATTGATTCGAAAATTCACGCTATCAGATTTAAAAATTTAAAAAAAAAGGTCAAACGTACACTTGCTAATGGTTTTAAAGCAACAACTTTATTATATAAATCACGTAAAAGAGAATCCTTCAATTATCCAGCTTTGTTTGTTTGTAAATACAAACTTTTTAACATTGAGTACAGTAACCTGATTGGCGCGTGTTTAAATCCCGAATGTCGCCAAAGCATGCTTTTTTCATGAATCGGAAAATCCAGCATTAAAACTAATATTACAGGAAAGAAAACACTATGAATTTCGAGAGAAAGTAAGTTAACACATTAAAGTATATCCTAAATGTATTGGTTTGCCATCAAAGTCGAAAATATCGTTTGATACAAGAAACAAAACCTTGAACGTAAACCTGGCAAAACAAAACAATTTTTCAGAAATTCCTGGGGAAATTTTCTCCTTAGTGAAGGCAAGATATAGGTAACCAACACATCAAAGAATGTAAAACCAAAAATTAAATTGCATAGTTTTCCGTATTTTAAAAGGAATCCACCTTTTTTCTTTGAGCGCGTGTTGCGCGCAATGCAAATCCTATGGACGGGAACTTGAGCGTTGGACGGTTTTTGCCAGTGACCAATCAGCGCGCAGTACGCCTGTGTCGCATCTCTCAGTATAAAGGGTCGCTACTAGAAGCCTGTCCCGTATTTACTGTTCTTAAATCTGGCAACCCTGCCCATGAGACATCATGGGAGAAAGCGGAATCCTTCTAGGCGGCGGGCCGTGGTAGCCCGATCGGTAGAGTGTCGGATTCGGGGCCGGAGGGTTCTGAGTTCGAACCTCGATGGTCGAAGATCCACCGTCGTCATTAAAGGGGACTGGGCGACGTTAAATATGCTCGTGGTCTCAATGTCCTCCAAGTGAAACGATACCTCTGGGGGTGCTAGCACCAGGTAGCTATTAGCTCCTGGTCTAGTTCTAAATTCTCATTAACTGTTCGATCCGGTGATGGTGCTGCCATCTATAGGTATAAAAAAATAATGGAGGCAAGGCACTTAGTATGTAGTTCTCGACATAAATACAATTGTAGTCAGTTGTGACTCGAAATCGGAATCTTCTAGGCGGCGAAGAAGGCCCACAAATGAGGAGCTAAAAGCCCCTCATTAGAGTGAAAAGGAGGATACAACCTTAAAAACATAGAAAAGAAATTAGAATTCATTTTTCACTTTCAAAAGGTGGATATTAGCTTCCAGGATAGATTCAGGTTGCGGTCAGAAGTGATGAATACGTTGACAGGTTTCTTTCAGTGGCTAATTTGATTTTTCTGTCTTGAGTAAACGGAGAAACATTTTTAGCGGTTTGGCAACTATGGAGTAATCCGAATCAATCGCATGTTTTCTGCGACGTGAGAGTTTGCCGTTTAAAGTCGTTTTTTTCTTTCAAAATTGAAATGAGGTCTCATGGCAAAAAATCATCTGGCGCATTAAATTGTAAAAGAAAATTACGACATTTAAAAGAAGATGAAAGGCAGTCAAAAGCTTTGCAGAAGTTTTTTTCATTTTCGACTGTCTCCAATAAATTGGATGAAGCAATCGTATCTCAAATCGAAGATGATGATGAATCTACATTGGCTACGTCAAGACAGTCGACAAGTGAAGATATCAGTAAAGTTGTAAGTGGATTCTATTTACATCATTATATAGTATAAATAAATTGAAATTATCAATTATTTTAATTAGATTACTAATAATTGTGAATTATGTATTAATTTATTCTAAAAACAGTACAAATTGCTTGTTTCAGAAAAGTATTGTATCGTGACCAGGATTTTCAAACTAAAAATGAGGACATCTCACTGACAGGGCAGGGGAGACGATATCGTTTCTTTTCATGAAATCATGGCAACTGTTCTTAGCTAATAAATGAGAAATAATTGAGACGTACCTCTGAAGAACTTAAATTAAAAGATTACTCAATATGGCGTCAATTACAGCATCTAAAAGTGTCAGTCTTATTTATTTTTAAAAGCAATATAACTATCAAATTTTCATCGTCTCACGAAAATTTAACGCATTCCTTGAATTCAAAGTAAAGGATTAACTTGGTTTAAGAGAAAAAGATATTTTAAAGCTAACGAATGAATGTTCACGAAAGTGGTGAAAAGGCTAGTTTGTTTTTATTTTCCCCATTTGCTAGTTCTTAAATACAAAAGTGGAACTTCAGCGGATACTTTAATAAGGGAAAGACGGAAAAATTTACCGCGACATTCGGCCAGCGAGACTGCGAGTCAAAAAACGGGATTGCCCCACCAAAATCGGGAAGTCTGTCACTTTATGTATACTTCTTTCATTTGGTTCAAGTTGCTAGTTATTACAGGAGGAGGAGAGGGAAGTGACACATTCAGAAATTTATTCAGATTCCTCGTAATTTATTGTTTTACGTTCTAGTTTAGAATGCAATTGTTTTTGGTTTTTGTTTCACAAGTTATGATTTCATTTAATTAAATTGTATAACATTTTTAACTCTCAATGTGTAATTGTAGTTGAAATTAAAACTCCGACTATGTAAAACGCTTACCCTTTACTACGTATTCTGGTTTACAACACAGAGGCCGAGGTAGCCTGGTCGGTAAGGCTTTGGACTCGTTACTACTGGAGAGTCGCGGGTACGATGCCAGACGGTCGAAGATCCTCCGTATTCGTTAATGGTGACTGGAGCACGTTAAATACGTTCGTGGTCACAAAGTCCTCCAAGTTCCCATTCCAAATCAATACCTCTGGGGATGCTGGATCAGGGGTTACTCGGCTCTTGGTCTGGCTAAAAAAAACAGAGCTGTCTTCAGGGTCCCATCCAACCGGTAAAACCATGTACGCGGGACCCTGGAGTATGAAGTGAAGACACTGTTAACAAATGTCCGAAGGAAGGCAGAACCTCTCTCCTCTCATTCATCACCAAAGATTGGCCAAAACTGAGTTTTTGAAACTTCAATTGCGGAAAATGTTCTAGAGGGAGTTTCGGATCCAAACCTTTCCCCAAACGCCTTAAAAGAAATCCTACAATTATTGTGTTTTTAGGATTTTAATTTTGACAAATTTCCAAGGGAGAGCCCTCTAACCTCTCTTTTCCCAGTATCACCGAAGATTGTCTGAAATTGCATTTGCGGAACTTTTACAAAAAATTACACTTGAACCCCATCTCGTTCCTTAATATTACGTGGAATAGTAAACAATAGCGATTTTAAGACTTTAGCTTTCAAAAATATACCCGGAGGTAGGCCATCGAGCCTCTCCTCTTTCTTATACCACCGAAGGTAGTCTTGAATTGCAATCCTATTAGAACTTCAACTTGCTAGAGGGAGTTCTAAACATTATACACCCCCCTTACATCATCAAAGATGGAATGCAATCGTGTTTTTAGTTTAAAATTGCGATTTTTGAACTAAAATGTAGAATTATCTCCGATGGAGAGTCCCTCAAAGAAGGGGAACCCGTCCTCATCCCCTTCCCTTTGTATCTGCGTTTACCCTTTCTATTTTTGTAATCGTTACTAAGCCGATGGTAAAACAATTGTTTACATCAAAAATGTGTTATACACATTAATTTACTTTTATTGCAATAAATTTCAGTACATTCTTCAAGATTTTCTCCACTTCGAAATTACCACTTATTTAATATCCTTTCAACTTTTGTAAGTGCAATTAAAGAATATCCTCACCATTTTTTAGGTCGTCCAATGCGATTTTTTTTTCTTTTTTTTTAAACTTCCGCGAAGTCATTGGAAAAAAAAATGACTTTGAAAATTATAGCCACTTTGTGTATTTACGACGCGTTTTTTTGCCGGGGAAGGGGTACATTGCAAATTCCTATCCCGGGAATCACCCGTGCTAGGAACGCCACCATAAAACCATTACGTTTTGTTTGTTTATTTGTTTGTTTTAATTATTTTTTTGTTTCTTATATGTACCAGTGTATTTTTATTTCCTATTTTTCTTTCAAAATGGATAAATAACTGAATGTTTAAAAGTAAAGACAATGTGGACAAAATACTAAAATGTGATTTTTTTTCCTTTTTGAATTTATGGGGGGGGGCAAAATTGGGAAAAAAATTGCCCCCCCCCCGAGCGGAATTCCGGATCCGCACCTGCTTAAAACAGCACGTTCGTGAATTGGCAGCCTGTTGGATTTTAGAAGCTCGTAGTGTTCAGCAAAACATACTCCCAAGAGACAAATTTTTCACATTCATATTGTTAAGTTTGATGCAGAACCTTACATTGATCTCAATGACTGGAAAAATGTGTCCTATCCACCAATACTGAAATTAATCTATTCAGCTGTTCGTTTCAGGCAAAAAAGAACTGTTTACAACACCTGCTATGACATACACACAGGCTATTGAAAGGCATGGGTGTCCCCCAGGGGGGTTCATGGAGCAGACTTCGGCATTAAAATTTTTAAGAGGGTTGATTTTACAGATTTTTGACCTTATTTTTTTGGGGGGGGCTCTTGCTCTGGGGGGGAGGTACTTCCCAGCATGTGGGGGGGGGCATCACCATATGAGCACCCCTGTGGAAGGGCAATTAAAATTGGCATAAGTTTTAACTACATTGGGCAAAAAGATCTTTAATAAAGAACCAAATGAAGTCCCGGAACCTTATGACAAAACTAGATAGTAAGGACGTTCAAGCTATTTTAAGATGAATGTTTTAATTTTGAAAATTAATGATTATCATAAACGTTTTTGTAAGTAAATGATTAATACTTTTATAACCTTAAGTTGTTATATATATTTTTTTAATTTTCTTTTTAATTTTTTTAATAAAAATAGATTTGTTTCTTAAATACGGATTTTTTCAAACTCAACCCGGAGGCAAAAAAGGAACTCCTAATCGAATGAAATTTTATATATAACCTTAAAACGTCTTTTGGCACCTTTTTCTGCCCGATGAAAATCGGAAACTTTTTTTTTCTACCATAGGACGATGACCCACTGTACTGACTGTAGTAATTTCTGGAAGAAACGCAGCGCCGTTTGCGTGTTTAAAAGTTAAATTTTCGGACTTTTTTGCCAATGTGGCACTTTTCTCTTTATCGCCTCGATTTTTGTCCTACTGTTTAACAAAACAATTAAGAAATAGATACTGACGCATTCTGATACAATTATATATTATCTACTCGTGAATGAAGTTTTAATTGCAGTAAACGGCCGACTGTTCAAAAAATGCAGGAAAAGCCATTGCAGTAAAATGGAGCTTGTTTTAAACAAAAGGCCAAAGGACCTCAAAAGGAACGTAAGGAAAAGAAGCAAAAAATGAAAAACCTGTATATATTTTATTGATGTTGGTACATAATAAAAGCGACAGATAACAAAATTTTGCAAAAACTAACCACTTCTAAAAAAAATCACGGAAACTTACTTTTTTTATACATAAATATGATTATTACGGGGCAAAACATTCCCGATTTTTAGAGAAAAATCGAAACCCGATTTAAATGCTAGATTCCATCACTTTAACACTTTAAAAATACTGTTAGTTTATTTTTGGGACAGTTTTAAATTGGTAGATGCTTTTTGCACCCTAGTGTCTTTAACCTCCTTGATTTCGATTTATACTTGATTGAATAGTTTTTTTTATTTTTTTGGATCATTTTATGTTTTTAAAAAGTGGTTATATTTTCGTAACTAGTTTGTTCTAGTAAATTCTAAACTTTTCTGTTTTAACACAGACATGTAGTATGTTTCAGGTTATTTACTTTTTTTAGAGAGAAATGCCAATTTTCTTTATTTTTCAACTTAATAAATTTCTTCTCTTTTTAAAAATATTCTTTCACCTTTTTTTGATAGTTTTAGATCGTTAAAAGTGCCCCCCCCCCCGCTTTAAATTTTTAAAGCGGGGGGGGGGGGGGCTTGTTTTCCTTTTCCTTTTTCCTTGTTTTTTCCTTGTTTCCGTCTCTTCTCAGATCGGTTAGAAATGTTTCGTGTTACCCTAAATTTTTTTCTGTTTACTCTTTTGGCTTGTTATTCAAAATTTAAAACTTCGTTCGTGTGCTTGTTTGAGCAAAATGTTTTCAAATTCTAGAAGTATTAAGTCTTTCACTCCTTTAACAATTTCTCTTTTTTGGCATCTTTTTCGAATTTAAACATTCGTTTGGTGCAATATAGCCTAATAAAGCTTACACTTTCTATTTTATTTTTTATATTTATTTAGGTATTACATTTCTATTTTTCTTAACCTAGTTTCTGCATGTTATTAAGGTTATAAAAGATAACTATCTTTTCTTCTGCCAGTAAAATGTATCTTAAATTTGATTGCTTCCCCTTGACATGTATGTAATCATATCTGTTGTATTTGTATATCATCTTAAATATTATTTGTATATCATATTATTAACTTTATCTTTTTTTCTGGAAATGAAATTTACGCTTAAATTTGGCTCCTCTTCACGTGTGTAATCATATCTTTTCCTACTTTTTAAAGTTATTTTTTTCCTACTTTTTTAAAATTTTTGATTCCTTATTTCTTAATCCCCCCCCCCAAAAAAAACCACTTCGGGGGTCTTAATATACTATTACGGAGAATCAGTGGTGCAGCGAAGGGGGGTGGGGGCTTTGGTGGTGAAAACACTCCTCAGACCCATTGGTTTTAACACAAATGCAAATTCTAATACAGTAGTTTATGCATACGAAAGGGCTGTTTCGATTTTAAAAAAAACGCTTCAGAAGGTATTTTTGATCAAAAAATCCCCCTCAGAAGGTATTTTTCGTCAAAAAACACTCCCCTCAGAAGGTGCTTTTCGTGAAAAAACCCCGTCCAGAAGGTATTCCTGCCTGCGCTAGTGCGGAGCATAAGTCTCTGCATTATTGAGATTATTAAAGTAAGCCGCCGAAATGTGCGTTTCAAACATTTTTTTAGCAAGAAGATAGAAGTACTCTGCATGCTGTAAAAACTCACGGTTTTGGGCAGTTCAGTTAAAAAAAAAAAAAAAAAAAAAAAAACTTAGGCAGTCATGAGACTGTCGACAGAAGTGAAAACTTAAAACAAAAAAATAAATTTAGTGTGTTTGTGCGCGTGGGTGGGTGTTTAATTTTTATTTGTTAATTGTAGTTTCTAAAATTAAATTTTTTTAATTTGTAAATTCAAAATTTCAGCTACAGTCTAGTCTTTACGTTTATCAGCAATCCGAGTAACAATTATATACATGCTGTTATGGTCAATTTCAATTTGTTTGTAAAATAAATATTAATGCAAACATAGGAAATATTTTGAGAATAGATTCTTGGTTTGTGTTATTCAGTTTTCTATGCATAAAAATAATAAACAATACAAGTACTGAACTTCCCACGTAAGCAATTTACTGTATTACCCCTCTTTTTCCGACATTCTGTAAGGCATGCCAGATAATACGGGGCTCATTTCAATATATATATATATATATATATATATATATATATATATATATATATTATCAGATTTAAAATTTTAAAAATCTGATTAAAATCGAAAAATTCAATTTTTTTTTTTCAAAAATGATTTTTTTTCGCTTGATCATCATCTGGTATCTTAGTATTCCATAACTGATAATATAGGTTTATGGTAACTGAAATAGGAAATAAAAAAATTTTGATTCGAATCTATTTAAATATCTTGCAAAGACTGCATCAATTTTAGTTTTATATCTCATTGTGCTAAGATAGCAATCATTGAGCATTGTTAAATTAAATTCTCTATTTAAAAATTCAATTAGAGGTAGACTTTTATCAGCTACAAAGTTGATGTTGAAATCCCTTCTCTGGCAAATCACCAAAGCTCTTCTGAATTCAATTTTGAAGTAATGCAGAAGCGTTTTTAGAAAAATTAAATAAATTTTCATTTAAAAACTCTTGTATTGCGTTTATAGACTTAGCTGGTGAAATATAAACAGCAACCTTTACAATTAGCTGTCCATTTGCAGAGTGGCAACGACAAACACATGTATCACCGATATCAGAAACATTATTGTTTTTCCCACCTCAAAAAATGCTCAAAACACATTTAAAGAAGTTTTCACTTCAAAAATATTATAGAAACTTAAAAAGGTTTTCTTCTGGAGAAGAAATGCACTGACCCGGGTGAAAATGCAACGCGTCCTGTTAACAGCTCTACTGAGGTCCACAGTTTCAACTGAAAGAACGTAGTAAACGAACCGAGAGAAGCCGCGCATGTACTGTATTCCAGATGTCGGTGAGATGAGGTGTCGGTGTCACGAAATGGATAGTTTTTCCCCACCTCAAAAATGCTCAAAGCGCCTACAAAGAAGTCCAGAAGTTTATGATTTAAAAAAGAAAGTTGAAGTGGTGGAAACAAAAAGACCCAATTTTCGTATCAAGGTACCACGTTAGTTCAAAATTTTAAAAGTTCTTTTACTCGGGCCACAAATGTTGCTACTTCAAGCGAATAAAATAATATTAGGATTTAAATTGAAATTTTCACTATGAAAAGTCTAACATCAAATAGTTTCGGAAAAGAAAAGTATTAACAGATTTTCCACATTATTTCTTATCAATAACTTAAACAAATAAAAGATAGGGACGTAACCTTAATGGGGGAATGAGGGGATTCCCAAAACCCTCCCCTTCCTTTTACATCACTAAAGTTAGCCCAGAAGTGCGTTTTTTGAATTTTGGTCTTCAAAACACTAGAAAGACGGAAGGGAACCAGTGTGGCCCCTCGCATAATTTGTTGTTCAGTAAATGGAATAATAACTATAACTGTAAGTTTTTCAAAATACGACTACATTTGATTGTTTATTTAATCATTCAGTCATGAGTCTCAGTGGTATAATTTTCAAACATTAATACATAATTAGAATCAAAACTTGATTTAAATTTTATTAATGATCTTCAAAGCTGTGTTCAGAACTTTTTAGAGACGGTCATTATTATAGACGATGTTTTGAAACTGGCCCACCAAAGGCTTCAGCCCCTTTGATCTCCGACACTTTCTACAGTGAGCTCGGAGCCCCAGCTCCCCCTGCTTTTACGAAGTTCTTACGCCTCTGGCGCTAGCAACTAAGTTAGTTTTAGCATGCCCCATTATTCCTATGGTCATTTAAATTTTAAAAGAACGCTTAGAATTATTGAACGCGTGTATTTTTTATATTTTACTTTTTTTTATCTGCAATAAACATTTTTTAAAGAGGGGAAATTCCCCCCCCCCCTAAATATTCTGTCAATGAAATATTAGAGGGTGCAATTTATTCAACTCTTGATAACTCGAAGTCCCAAGGGACCGGCTAAAACTTTCGAGTTATGGGAAGTTTCCACAACAGTTTTAAGAGTTTGGGATCCACTGAAAACTTCGAGATAAAGGAATATTCAAGTTATAAGCTTCGAATTATCAAGATCCGACTATATTCTTTAGGTTCAAATTTCAAATACAAACATTAAAGTAAGGATTAAAAATGTGGATTTACAATTAGAAAACAAACTAAATTTGACGTGTTTCATTCACACAAAGTTCATTCACTCAAATTCACTCAAAAAGACAAATAAACGTAATCATTTCAAGCTGAAAGCATCAAACTATTATCGATAACGAAAAAAAGTTGGAATGCGAAATAAATAAATTCTCGTTTCCGACAGTTGCCAGAAAGTTACACACATTGAATTATTATTGAAAAGTTTACGCAATTTGTTTCACATTCTGATCATTTAAAGAAAATGAATTCCAAATTTTAAACTGACGTATTAGTATTATTATTTTCATAGAGTGCTAATTTTCAGACACAAATAGAAAGGTTGTTTTTGAGCAATAGATGGCGCCACAAACTCTCCTATTAAAGTTTAAGATAATGCTAAATTCGAAGTATTAGCAGCCAACAAAAATTGAGAAAGCGATTCGTGAAATTTATTTTTCATAAGTTTTTTTTTTTGTAAATTAATTATTGCCAGTTTATAAAATTAACATTAAACTAATAACAGTTTTCATTTCGACGATTCCAAATACGGAGAAAACAAATTCCAAAGCATACGTTTCCTCTCGAGTACTATGCTTCAAAAGTCAGAGTTATATAATTCTTTAACTCTTATGAGTAGGATTGAACGATATACCGTCATATATCGATATATATCTACTACCCGCGATAACGATATATAGATTTCTATCCGTCCGATATATCGTTTGAAAAGAAAATACGGGATTTAATTACGGAGAAATTAAAATACTGACTTAAAAATACATAATCTTTCATAGCTCTGTGTGATGAGTGAGTGCTTGAAATTTCAAGATATTTTCTGCATTCTTCAATCAGTTATTTAATTTTGAATTATAATAAAAGGGAAAAATTCACAAGGCCGCCGAAGGTAAATTGGGCCCCTTTGTCAGTTAGGTCTCCGGATCCCCTCCCCCTATAAAGTTTTCAAAATTTATACTACTACCATTCAGAGCGGGCTCCTTCCAAGGACTCCCGCTCTCTTTCTGACAAAGCTGAGATGGCCTCTCGTAGGCCCATAAAAGTGAACGAGTATTGGTTAAGAAAGCATCCTAAAATGCAACAATTAAAAATTAACCAATTAAGGTATCAACACGGTTCATAGTTCAAATTAAATATAAACTATTGATATTGCGCTGAATAAAACGTTTAAGAAAAATACTGAACAGAAATATTTGTATTAAAAAAAAATGAAAAACGAAAAAATCCTTTTATGTAAGTTCTACACATTAACGTATTTGAAGCCGTATTTTTTATAGCAAAGCGAATCCGAGCATACTTACGGTTTCAGGTTACGTCAGCAGTTCATCGAAGCTCTTTCGTTCCGGAATTGAAAAAAGTGAAGAAATTTTCGTATTCGTTTTTCGGTTAAATTGCTTGTCAAATAATGACATTGATGAGATAATTGATTTACCTAAAAATACGGATTTTGGATTGGATCTGCTGAAGAAAAATTAATTGCATTTTTAAAATCAATATTAAAATGTGTGTGTATCGTTAAAAAACAATAATTTTAAATTTATTATATATTTTCAATTAACAAAATAAAGATTTTATTAATGCAAATTTACAGTTTACGTCAAGATTTTTGCCAAATATGGCAGAGAGGTCCTTTCACATTGGGCAGTTTTCGTTCGCAATCGGAACGCCTGTCCCCCTCCCACTTTTACGAATCCCCAGTTTTCGTCGGATTTTTGCCAAATTTTTCACAGATGTTCTTTGATGCTTAGGAATTTTCATAGAGAGTTTTTCGCCTACCTATGAGGGAGGGGGTGGGGTGCGAAAACACCCCACGAAGGTTTTCCTTATGCAAATCCAGTTTACGTCGGATTTTTGCAAAATTTTGCAAAGAGTCCCTTGACACTCAAGAATTCACATATAGGGTAGTTTTCGTTCGCAATGGTGGCCACCCTCCCTCCCACAGGGGATTTCTTTATACAAATCTTTAGTTTTCGTCGGATTTTTGCCAAATTTAGCACAGCGGTTCTTTGATGGTCAAGAATTGTCATAGGGGTTTTCGCCTACTAATGAGGAAAGGGGGATGGGTGCGAATACACCCCACGAGGGGTTTTCCTTATCCAAATCCAGTTTTCGACGGATTTTTCTCGAAACATGTCGCAGCGGTCCTTTGATGCTCAGGCATTCACAAAAGTTTTTTCTCATCAAAATGGGGTGTATGGGAAGCACCTTGGGGGTTCCGCCAGAATATCCAGAATGATTACGAAAAAAATCCAATGATGTCTGAATTTAAATTTTGAGCCATAAAATTGTGCTTTCTACAAATTGACGGGAAATGTTTGTGCTATTTTTTTTCCTTCTTTTTAAAACCTGACTGGAAAATGTAGATGGTAATTTGATAAAATAATAACACTTTGTTATATATTATATATTTAAACAAAATATGTATGTATTTATTTTAATTCTAAAAAAGACAATAATTTGCTCTTTATGTATGGAATCGAATGTTTTTCTGTATGAATGCTTTATATTTTAGTTCCACAACCTTCTCCGATCAGGGGGGGGGGGGGGAGAGAAGGGACACCTGTTGGCTCGCTCCTGAAGGGGGCCTGAGGTTTGTAAAATGAGGGGTTAAATATATGTTGGAGCGTAGGTGTAAACAATGTGGAGAGGGGCACATAAAAGTCAGTTGTGACGCCCCTCTCTCCGATTCGAACAAAATTTCAGACAAAATTAAGATACCCTCTGGACGAAAATATTGTCAAGGTTTCATAAGAGAAGCTTGAATTAATTCTTTATTTACTAACGTTTACAAAATTCTTTCAATTATACGAAATAGAATGAAATTTAGACCAATTCTCTAATTATCATTTAAAAGCTTTAACTGACACTGTCAACCTTTTGAAGCTCAGTGGCTTCCCTTGATGCAACCGATTTGTTATGTATTTGGAGCAACTTTTAAATTATTATTAGAAAAAAGGCGTCATTTCCGTTATTTTTTCTTTTCTTTTATTTTTTGCAATGTATTGCTAAAATAGATATCTTTAGGACCAGTTGTGGCATTTATGATGAATTAAATTATGCATCTACAGTAGCTCTGCCGTGCTAAGCGCAAAAGTGGTATCTGCAGTGGAACTTAAACTGAGAAATTCATGATTAAAGTTTTACAATTCGTTTCTTTGATTTATGACTTAATTAAATGTTCAACTCGCGGTACTTGTTTCGTAAATAACTTATCTAACCTACAAAAGAGCGTATTTTTGTAAAAATCTTAATTTAAAATTTATGAATGAAGTTACGACAAATTTTCTCTTCAAAACCTTTTCATATACTTGGTTAATTTCACCGTAAGTGACTATTACTATGCATTTTTATGGGTATCTGCACAGATGCGATAAAAACAGTTTAGTAAAACACGCTTAATGTATCTTTAAATAATATTCTGCTTTATTTGGACTTAGCTGCCACTTTATTATGTTCATACAAATCTAACAGAATCTACCTTCTGAAAAATACCATTTTCAAAATTTCGGACATTTAAAACTGTATATATATAAACCGTAATAATTTTCTGTTCTTTATATTCAAAGAATATGTTTATGCAATCATTTTTATAATGTTTTATTTTCTAGATTAATTTTTACCCAGCATGAAGATAATTTTGACAGCAGACGATACTTAAATAAAATTATAATTGGCCGTAGAATGAAATGAATTTTTTTTTTTTTTTGCATTGAAGGAATTAAATATGAATATTTCACATGCATTTCCTTTTTAAGAATTTGCATTTTAAGTTAAAATCGAAATTGAAAAATCTGAATATTTTACTTGAACATTTATAAAAAGTTATATTAGTTTTTATTATCGACCTACGATAAACTAATTTCAGTACTCTGTTACAATAAATTGCTACATTGTTAAATATGCTGCTTTACTAAGGTATAGAAATCGTAACTACAAATTACTAAGGAAAAAAGTGGTAACTGCGCAGATACTACTTTAAAGGTTTAGTATTTGTCACTTACGGTTGAAATTACCTTAGCAAACTACGCAAAATGTGCAGTTACGACTTTTTTCTTAAAGCATTTTTAAATATTTTGCGTTCACAAATCGCCAAATAACTTGAGATTTAGGTAAATTAAATTACTAACTACCACCTGGTGACAATAACTCAGTTTTGATAAAATGTGCAGATACCACATCTGTACTTAGCGCGGCATTGCTAGACAAAGTATTCGTACACTTTAAAATTCTGTAGTGAAATATTTTCGGATAAATTCATGATTCAAATTATAATTAATATTTTTGCTTTGTGTGTGACTCTTAAAAATCATTTGGCTCTATTTTTTTTTTTGCTTATCTACCCCATATTATTAGACTTATTATTTCTAAACGGCTAGTATTCGCAAAAAACAACAAACACCATTCGAAATTTGATTTTTTTTCATCATAGTAGCTGTAAATCGGTTTGAAATATCACTAAATTAGTAGGGCTAGACCGATGGAATTTTTTGGCCGATGGGCCGCTGCCGATTGTTAGAAGATGGCCAATTGTTTTTCTCAAAAAGGCCGATGCCGAGGGCCGATGGCAAAAAAAAAAAAAAAAAAAATCAAACGAAAATAAATTGCAAAGATAGTCAGAGATTTGAAGGATCCATCCCCCTACCTTTCTTACTCTTGCCACCCTTTTCCTGATGTTGAAAAAAGGAAGTTCTTATTTTATTAGGAGGTTTTCGAAAAACTCTCTAATAATAAAGTGATAACTTTATAACGAAATTTAGGAAAACTTCATTGTGTTCTCCATCTCGAGTTAACCTCTGCAGTAGAAAAAACATTGGTTCCATGATTTTTCTATGCCATCTACTCAGAGAAAAACAAGGAATTGTACTGATATGCTATCAAGAAATACTCATGTTTGATATCTAAGTAATTTTATTCTGGTAGTGATACGAAAGACTTACAATTCTAAGAGACTTTCTTTGTGCCTGCAAATATAGATTAAAAATATACTATCCTTTTTAGGAAAATACGTTTGTTTTTCCCACATATTGAGGGTAAATTTGCCGCTCCTAAAGAAGTGCCGCCCGGGGCGAACCGCCCCCTCCACCCCACCCAAGCTACACTACTGGTCTCACGTATCCCCCCCCCCTCTATCACCTCAACTATATTTGGTCAATACAAGTACTATAGTGCAATCAGATAACCGGGATTCGAAACTGAAGCAGACTGTGAAGTGAAAATATAGTACATTATATGACTAAAAGTATTGGTACCTTTCAAAAATTCACATTTTTAAGAATTTCTCAAGAAATAAAAGGCCAATTGCTTTGTAAATTTTGTCACATAACAGGTATGCTCCAGCTGTCAATTTCCAATAAAAATTATATCACCTTTGCGTTTCGAGGGTCAGTAACAAATTGAAGAAAATAAAAATGTTTTTGGACATCATTCATCGTAAATAGCTCAGAATAAGCTGTAAATTTCAGAAATTAGTTAGCTTAATATGTACAATCTTTTTTCATATTTTTTAGAAGGTATCACTGATATTCACGAAAATATAAGCATTTCTTTCAAAACTACAAATTTTATTTGAAGATTTTTGGCTCAAAATGTGCAAAGTTTCTCATCAAAACTTACAAAACTTTCAGAAAAAACATAGACATTTAAAGCAATTAATTGATCACTGCGCGTGCGCGAAAGGTAGCAATTTATAACTTTTATCATTTAATACCCAACTAGATTCCCCAACTCATAAAAAATTCTAGTTCAATATCTCAAAAATTTAGAAAGTTATCATCAAACTAATGAGCCGAATTTGAATAACTACGAATCGCGAGGGATCGTTCGCAAATAAGCTGTTTTTATCATGAATTACACTGAACGATTGCAAGCAAATGTTACAAACTTGCGAACGACCCCTCACGGTTAAAATTAATTGCTTGAAATATTTATATTTTATTAAATTTTCAACGTTTTGATTTCAAATTTTAGTATTATGCTTCTCTTGTATGCTGTCAAGTTTTCTGAAAGTTTCGTAAGCTTTGATGAGAAACTTTGCGTGTTATGAGCCCAAAACCATCAAATAAAATTTGTAGTTTTAAAAGAAATGCTTAGATTTTCATGAATATGAGTGATACCTTCTCAAAAGTATGAAAAAAGATTGTACATATTAAGCTAACTAATTTCTGAAATTTACAGCTTATTCTCAGCTATTTACGATGAGTGATGACTAAAAAACATTTTTGCTAGCCCCAATTTGTTACTGACCCCCGAAAAGCAAGGGTGATATAACTTTTATTGCGAAATGACAGCTGGAGCATACCTGTTATGTGACAAAATTTATAAAGCAACTTATCGCTTGCTTCTTGAGAAATCCTTAAAAATGAATTTTTCAAAGTGTCCCAATACTTTTGGTCATATAGCGTAAGTTCGTACGCAAAATGTATATTAGGGTGGGCCGAGAAAAGGAAATTTTTGATAAGCAACTTTTAATAGCAAAAAAAAAGTTGTGTATTGCCATCCTAAACATGAGAAAAAAAAAAGTTATGTCTTCATATGGGTCATTCCATGTCAAGTGATCCAAAATTTGGGAAATTTTTTCCCTCACCCTTTTGTATTTCTTTGAAATTTGGCTCATCGATTGTACCCTTTGAGGTAATCAAAAGTCCAAATTTTTGGATTTTTATCTCTATTATTTTTTTATTTATGACACTTTGATTTTTCGAAAAACCCGCTTTTTTTCATGGATGCTTGAACATAAAATGGACGATAACTCAGCATCAAATATAGATAGAAAGATTTGGTAAAAAGCATTTTAAAGTACATTAGTTGTTGTTTAATGGGATATGCAACATGACTAATTTCAAAAAAAATTTAATTTTTAAAAAATGAAATTTAAATTTTAAATTTAAATTTTTCAAAAAAGGTATAATGAATTTTTTTAAAAAAATTCTCAAAAATTTGTGTGTATTTTATTTTCATTTGTGCAAAGTTTCAAGTTGGGATCTCAATGGGATCATATTTTTATGAATTTTTAAATAAAATTTGACTTATGAAATAATGACATTTTTCAGATTCCAACTAGTTAAATATGGGGTTCTCTCACTGGGGATGGTCTAGTAAGTAGTAATTGATCATAACTATGCTTGAAATGAGCTGACGTGAATTTGTAAATTGGCAAGCACCCCCCCCCCCGCACCACCACTTTTATTTATTTTATTTTTTTTTTCAAAACTATTTTCAAAATGTAAAAAATAAAAAACCAAAATGAATAGTAAACTTATTAAAAATTAGTAAATATTCTTCTTTAAAGTAAGAAAAAGACCCCTTCCCCCGGGCCACCACTTTTATTATTTTTTTCCAAAACTATTTTTAAAATGTAAAAAATAAATAAATAAATAGAATAAAACAAAATGAATAGAAAACATAATAAAAGTTGGTAAATGTTCTTCTTTAAAGCAAGACAAAGTACATTACCCCCCCCCCCCTCACATTCACTCACACATACGATTAACACTATACTAATATCACGCTTCACCTGATGCTTTTTTTTTTCAGACCAAGTGTTTCTTTTTCAGTCCGAACTTCACAAAGTGTACTTGATTATTTCACTATCTGATAAGGAAAGTTATGATTCATTTCGTCCCTTACCTCTGCACCAACTTTCAAATTTGGATGGAGGAAAGAAATAGTTTTCCCCAAGATCACAGCAAAATAGGAGTGTTTCCCCCCGTGTTGTTTCATTCTTTTTACACCAAACTAAAAATAAATCTAGTATCAGGTCATATGTCTGTCCACATAAAACTCTTTCAACAACATTTGGAGTGCAGCTGTTTTTTCTTTTCTTTAATGCTAGTTTTCTTTTAATTTCACTTGTAAACGAGAGCAGTGCAGCGAGATCTATTTATACATATATTAAAAGCAGTTATATATCAAACAAATTTTACTAATTTGAGCATAACCTTCCATGTTGTTATGTTTCATTCCAGATTGCCCCCTCCTCCCTACCGTCTCACTTTCCGAAAGAAAAAAAAGCTGCAAATGAGTTCAGTTTTTCTGACTGTTATTTTTTATGACCCCCCCCCCCCCATTTATAAGCTTTAGTCACTACTGATGTTTAGCAGCGTGCGTCCCAGTTTATTATGGTTGTAACTCTTACGTGCCGGCTTTTTTTTAAATACAGTTTTGAAAAAAAAAAAAAAAAGATAAAAAGTGGTTGTGCGGCGGAGGGGGGGGGGGGGGGTACTAATCTACGAAGTCATGTCAGTTCATTTCAAGCATAGTCATGATCAATTACTACTTACTAGACCATCCCCAGTAAAAGAACCCCATATTTAACTAGTTAGAATCTGAAAAATGTCATTATTTCATAAGTCAAATTTTATTTAAAAATTCATAAAAATATGATCCCATTGAGATCTCAACTTGAAAATTTGCACAAATAAAGATAAAATACACACAAATTTTTGAGAATTTTTTTTTAAAAAACACATTCTACCTTTTCTGAGAAATATAAATTTAAAATTTAAATTTCATTTTTTTAAAATTAATTTTTTTTTGAAATTAGTCATGTTGCATATCTCATTAAACAGCAACTAATTTACTTTAAAATGCTTTTTACCAAATCTTTCTATCTATATTTGGTGCTGAGTTATCGTCCATTTTATGTTCAAGCATCCATAAAAAAAGCGGGTTTTTCGAAAAATCAAAGTGTCATAAATAAAAAAGAATAGAGATAAAAATCTAAAAATTTGGACTTTTGATTACCTCAAAGGGTACAATCGATGAGCCAAATTTCAAAGAAATACAAAAAGGTGAGGGAAAAAACTTTGGATCACTTGACATGGAATGACCCATATCGCGAATTGGCATCAAAGTTTGAAAAAAAGGTAAAAAAAGGTCAATTAAAAAATATTTTTATAAAAATCCAAATGTTCAAAATTTTTGTTCTAATCTCGTTTAAATGCTTCCTTTTAATAGTTTTTTAATATATATTTCGAAATATTTACACTATTTAGTTCGCGCAAAAGCCGCAAAGTTACGTGAAATAAACGAAAAATCGACGTTTTTAGCTTATTGTGTATATTGCAGTATTTCTTCTTTTAAATCTCAGTTTTGCATATATTTTTTACAGTAAATGTGCACTATACAGTTCTTTGCTGGAACTGTAATTAACTTATGTTGCATTAACATCCTACAACCCATCCCAATTTGGTGGTTGCATTTGGTATTCCACCTGCAGTTCCCAAGAAGAACGGTTATTGACAGGACTCATACATTTATAAAGTAACTTACAATAATAATAATTATTTAGTTTTAAAGAAGTTTCAAAGTTTCGATCAAGGTTTTAATTTGGACTTGTGACTCAATTTTTGCATTGAGAATCGCGAGCATAAAGTTTTCCACATTAATCCATATCTTGTCTCACCCCAAGAAACACCCTACCTACCGACTCACTAACCAGTTCAATTACCCATTCTACAGCCGGAGTGTAAAAGAGGAACATTTACTGATTTATGGGTAAAGCATCAACTGTTTTTGTAAAATTAAATATTATTAACTTAGAAAGAATTCGGTCGGAAGAAATCGAAGTTTTGGAAACTGACCTAAAAAGCGAGCAAAAGTATTTGATTGACATTGTTATTGCAATACAGCTAGGAAAATGTGACTTTGATCTCGCTCCCACAAAACTAAGACGTTTTAGTCATTAGCTTTTATTAACGTGTGCTAACAGAGTGCTGTGACTCCAAAATATTTAAACTAATCTACTAGTGGAATGAAGGCACTCGTAAATAATATCTTTGAAACTTATGCTTCTATGGACTTGCACACTTATTTAAAGTTACAAAATATACAAGTCAGATGGGTGATAATCTTCCAAACATCGTGGATCCGGTGATTCAATGAAATGCTTACTTTGTTATTTTTGAGAAATTGTTATTGGTCATGGCAATGCACTGAATGCGAAATATTAAAAAGTTAGACACTTTAAAAGCTAAAAGAGAATTTCTTCCATCAATATTAAGATTTGAAGATTCGAACTACAGCAGTTAGTTGACAGGTCAACGTGCTGGCTTCCTGCACTTCAGTAATAATGTGAAAAAAAAGGATATTTTATCCTTTCTAGAAACTATACATATATTCTTAAGTTCGTATTCTTAAAATTCCCATATCAAGCACGGGCAGTTTAATGGATTGCAGAACTGTTCAGTGAAGCTGCAGAAATTCATTTGAAGTATTAGACGGAAGAGATGGATTTATATGAAAACCTTTATATATATTTTAAACATCAGTGCCAAAACTGAGTCGTAAGTCCAACTTCACACCTTTATCGAAACGTAGAAACTTGTTTAAAACCATATAGTTATTATGAAAGTTACTTTACAAATGAGGCAGTGAAAAGCAAAGGGATGTAAGGGGACATTTTCAAGTTTTGGGTAAAACGCGTTTAAAGGTAACATCCTAGGTGAGCTTTCATTAAAATCATTTTCTAAATCATGCTGTATAGCAGCAACTACAAGGGGCTACTAGTACCATCTCTTGCCCCAAGACAGAGGAGAGGTTCACCTACCATGTGTACTGGTTATCTACAAATTTTTTATTTTGCCATTTACATCCCTTTGCTTCTCACTTCCTCAAATGTACAAGTCTCGTCAGTAAGTCCAGTATTCTCGGGAATTGCAGGGTGGAGCACAAAGGTGCAACCAACTACTTGGGGTGAGTTCTGGGTTGTTAATGCAACACAATATAATTGCAGTTCCAGCAAAGAGCTGTTTCGTGCACATTTACTGTAAAAGAATACAAAACTGGGATCTAAAAGAAGAAATACTGCAATATATAAAATAAGTTAAAAACGTCGATTTTTGGTTGATTTCACGTTACTTTGTGGCTAATGCGCGAACTAAAAACTGTAAAGGAATTGAAATATTCTCAAAGATATATTAAAAGACAATTAAAAAGAAGCACTTAAATGGGATTAAAACAAAAATATTGAACTCTTGGATTTGTAAAAAAATATTTAAAAAATTGACCGTTTCTTACCTTTTTTTTTTTTTCAAACTTTGCTGCCAATGCGCGATCTGAAGACATAAATATTATTATTTTTTATTATTTTTCCCATGTTAAGGATGGCAATACACAACTTTTTTTTGCTATTCGAAGTTGCTTCTCGAAAATATACTTTTTTCGGCCCACCCTAATGTATATATTACTACTACACATATAACTTTATTTTGAGCGTGTTATTATTAGAACTCATAAAATCAAAAAGCAAAGCACTAATACATATTAATTTGAGGAAATCTATGATCTAAGTGAGATTGGCATATAAGACCAGCTACGTTGGCGAGAGGGCTGCCATTGTTTGTGATTCATAAATTTCTGAATGTTAGGTTGTAATTAACGCAGTGCATCAGATTACTTTCAATACCTTCTTCGACGCTTTGACTTTGTATGTGGTGATAATGCTGAAAATTTAAATTCACTCATATGTGGATGAAAACTACACCAACACCCTGAGAAAGGTGATAATGTCAAAAATATTCATATGTGACCACAAAACTGTGCAAATTATTACTTTTTCATTTTATTTTTTCTGAGCATGCTCGCCTCCCAGGACACTCTTCTTCGCCCACTAGGGAGATGTAAGGGGACATTTTCAAGTGTTGCGTAAAACGCGTTTAAAGGTAACATCCTAGGTGAGCTTTCATTAAAATCATTTTCTAAATCATGCTGTATAGCAGTAACTACAAGGGGCTACTAGTACACTGTTAAAAATGGGTATTCAAAAATAATGAAAATTTACTCATTTTTGAATACTTTCATTACTCAATATAGCTCCGAATCAATAAGGTTCAATTTTGAGAAACACATGTACTCATTTTTTTGAGTACATTCTGGTAATCAAATATGAGTACACATTTGTTTCAATTATAAACACATTCATTAATTAATAATGAGTTTTTAGCTCAGTTATATGTACTCATTTTTGAGTACATTTTTGAATCAAATATGAACACATTAATTAATAATTAGTTTTTAGCTCAGTTATATGTATTCATTTTTGAGTACATTTAGAAATCAAATATAAACTCATTCATTAATCAATAATGAGTTTTTAGCTCAGTTATATGTACTCATTTTTGAATACATTTAGAAATCAAGTATAATGGCTTATTTCAAATATATGAATTGGGTCAGCTCACTTTTGAAAACATTTTGAATTCACATTCTAAGTATTGCCATGCACTTTAGTGCAATTATCATTTCAGTCATTTAAAAGTCCATAAAAATTTTTGAGTAAAGTTGTGTGAAAATAAGTGAATTTTGTGTTCCATTTTTTTAAATGCATAATGTAAAAAAAATTCCGTAAAAAATACGGTTTTTTACCGGCAGCTGGGTTGGTTGTGCAAAACTGTAAAATTTTGCGGAGAATACCCCTCAATAGAATGGTGTTTTACTATACAAGGCCAAATTTTTCCGATAAAATTTACAGAGGGGCCGTGGTAGCCCGATCGGTAGAGTGTCGGATTCGGAGCCGGAGGGCCTCGGGTTCGAACAACGCCCCCTATGTCTGGAAGGCCTGCTCACGGGCGAGTCACGTGGTCAAAATAAGTCCAGTTTCTCTCGCGCCGTGACTTGACGGAAATCGGTCGGGAAAGCGCCGTGCATACAATGTAACACGAATTTAAATATTAAATAAAAAAAAGGTGACGCATATCTTTTTTCAATTAAATCACCAATCTAATAGAATAGACAGCTTATTTCTACTTCACCTCACAAAATCACTTATTTTACTAATTTTATAAGTGAAACTTGTGCGTTTTCCAGGGCAGAAAATTAATCTTCAAATTTTACTTTCACACGTTTTCAAAATTTCAAATAGACATCGGGGGGTTGGGGAAACTTGTACCGTAAATAATTATAAAATTATTTAGAGCGTACATTTTTTTCATGTAGGGTTATTAATAAATGAGAAATATTTTATTGAGTCTTGTTTAATTTGAAGTTTCCAAGTTTCTTTTTTTTTGAAGAAATAATTATCTCTGATTTTTCAACTTAATCTGCTTTGGTAAAATGCTCTTTTGCTATAAATATCAAAATAGGCAATTAGTTGAAGACTTTTGGGTGGAACTATACAGCTTTGGCAAATTAGTATAACTACTTCAAAAGGAAAATAAATAAGTTGAGCCTACACATAAGTAAATAAATATTCCTAATATATTTTAAACAAAACATCTGTGAACAAATAAATGACTTAATTGCTTAAAGAGATTTAGCTTTTGTTCATATTGATGTAATTTTGTACTTTCACACAAGTAATCCTTTCTTGTAGAAAAAGTTCTGAAAAAAATTGAAAAAAAAAAAAAAAAAAAAAGGAATGCTTAGCATATGTTATGCTTTCAACTACCTTATGAATGTGATACTCAAATAAAGACAATATTTTAAGCACAGTAACTTTTATTTGCACATGATAACACATACATCACATAAAAAACACCTATTACCATTTATGTTACACATGAGGTCAAACAAGAGCTAACACTCAAATTATTTAGCTATTAGGAACTCAAAATCAAAAACATGAAAAATTAAGAATCAAGTACTAACAGTTCACACTACATATGCAGAGGTGGTGGTCTACTATTTTACACTCATAAGTTCTCATAAAGCACGGTTTAATTTAATTGACTCTTTTCTTTTTTATATACAACATCAATAATGATTAATAATAATTAAATTTTAATTGATAAAACTTAAAATTAAATAAAATAGAAAAATTCAGTTTTTTTTTTTAAGGGTTTAAGAAGATGTTCATTTCTCTTTGTACAATACATTAAGAAACTTCATTGTCCATAACTAATCAGAAATTAAAATTCTGCACACTTTCACAATCAGGGTTGCTAATCAATTTTGCAAGAAAAATTCCCTATGATTTCCCTGCATGAAAATGAAACATTATAAACGAGCGGACACTGATATTTGAAAAAGAACATAAATATCTTGATAATTTCACCACAGATTTTTTAAAAAAAATCTAAATAAGTAAGGGAAAATAAATAAGAATTCATAATAACTGAAATAATAGCATGGTGATTGAATATATTCAACTTTTACTCAAAAAAAAAACTTCTTTGACCATTCATTACATGGACCTAAAAGTGTGTAAGTGATCCAGAATAATGATTATTGACGACTAATTTCATACACTCAAAATTATCATGAAATTCAAGAATCTATTTTTATGATGAATATTTTAATATTTAACTTGAAAATAAAAACTTAAGCAAAATTGCCATTTTTTATTTTACTTTATTAATATTATCATTATAATTATTACTAGTAATTTATTTGTTTTTTGGTGGTTTATATATTAGGAAATTGATTTTCGCAACTTCAATTTAAGAAGAAAAAAATTCCCTGTATTTTCCAGGTTTTTGAGGAAATTTTTGAAATTCGCTGGATGGTCAGTTCTTTTTATATATATATACATATATTTGAATTCCCTATGTTTTCCCTGTTTCTTCAGGTTTCCCTGTGGCGTGGCAACCCTGACAATAATCTGCAATGTACATCACAGTGTTTCCACCTATTCCCTAGGTTGTAATTTAAAAATAGTTTAGGATAATTCAGTCAAACTTTTACATTTTAAAAGATAACTCATAGAAACAATATAAAATTGCTTATTTATTTAGTGTGGACAATTTACGTGCATCTTTCTTAAATTTTTTCAGTGTATTTTTTTCTTTTTGATCTTTTTTCATTTTTTGAAGAGAATCATTTTGTTTTTTGCAAAAGTTGTTCAAAAATATATTAATGAAAACCCATACAATTTGTTTTACAAGAAACAGAGAATCATGACTCTCACATTCATCGATACCTAGAGAAATATCATTTTCATCCAGTACATCAAGAGTTAAATATTTTACAACCTTTCTGTGATTTTGACAACTGATAAAATTTTATTCAAAATGTGTTGACAACAATTTGTTTACAACTGCATATGTGAATTGAGAAACACAAACAACTTCGGGATGTGGGTATTTCAACCCCCCTCTGTCTAATTTTGATATCCAATCATTGTTTACATCTGTGTCAAGGGGCTTATCAATGCATAAAGTTGATCGACATTGTTCACACTTTAGTTTCAATAGAACTTTATGAGCTGCATATCCACTAATGTATGTTAAAATTGGCAAGCTCGATTGAGTACTTACCATTTCTTCCGGAGTGATTAGAAAACCATTAAAAAA
Source organism: Uloborus diversus (assembly GCF_026930045.1). Classification (NCBI taxonomy): domain Eukaryota; kingdom Metazoa; phylum Arthropoda; class Arachnida; order Araneae; family Uloboridae; genus Uloborus; species Uloborus diversus. The sequence continues at coordinate 149,839,948 of NC_072733.1, forward strand.
AGGATATGAATCTGAGCTATCTTCATCTTCATCCCAATGTTTGTCCTGAAAAAAACTTAGTAACAATTCTCCACAACTTTTCGATTTTAACACAAGGGGTAAAATTGTTTGCATTCTCAATTTTGTTTCAGTGTCATAAATTTGACGTATACTGACATTGTAATTTGACCCTGCCAATGTACGGTAAGACCCAAATCTGTCTTCTAATGAGTCTGTTTGTATTTTCCCTGGTAAAAAAAAATCGAAATTTAAAGTTTTAAAACAGTACTCGGCAAGAGCAAGCATAGCTTTTGTAGTATGGCTTATGGCTAGATGGGTTTGCTTTGTTAATCCACCAGTTGTACAATTCATTTCCTCCCATTTGTCTAACCAATTAATAAAGTTAGTTAAGAACTTATACTGAGCTGTGTCAGTATTTGGTGTGAGAGGCGTTTGGAACTCATCCCTTTTATGCTCACCCTTATACAAAGTTTTCACATTCATTATTGAGCACCACTTGCAAAGAATCTGAATGTAGTCTGCTGTTTGAATATGATGGTTTATATCATTTTCCTCACCAACCAGTTTAAGACCTTCAGCCACTACATTATTAAAAATTTGTAAGACCAGTTTCACATTTTGTTTCTCAAAGCTGGTTGGAGCCAATGCTTTTTCTGACAGCCCATAACCATACTTTAACAACTTTTCAGATTCAATTTCATGCAATTTTTTTAATGCATGAAAAGAAGCTGTACAAAAAGGTAGAAGGGTGTCAAAATTGGGATAGTACATGCAAGTGCCTAGATTTTTTTGATTGATCCAATTATTTCTAAGGCACTTGAGGATATGAACGGAATCAAAAGAAAAATAGAAATATTTTCCTGGACTTCCAGGATAATCATACCTAACCCGCAACTCAGGGGGAGAGGCAAACATACTAACGGCCTTTTTATTAATAGCATTATTGTCAGTGGCTACTGATATGACATTAAACCCTATGGCAGCTAAACCAATCAAGATTTTTTTTATATATGAATGGAAATCGTCAGCATCTATGCTACGGACTGGCAAAATATGTGCCACATCTTTGTACGGAGACAATAAACTTTGGATCATAAATGTGAAAGCACTGGATGCAGCATTTGAGTCATTGTGGGACATACCAAATATTTTCCTCCCGACATAATCAAAATTAGGCTTTAAATGTATTTCATCAATCATCAAACTGATAATTTTCTCTTTCTCCTCTAAAAAAGTATATTTTTGTTTTACATAATTTAAAAAATTCTCATCATCTTGTTCACTGCAAGGATTCACATTAAATTCTGCACATATTCTTCTCAAAGTACTTACATGAGGTAAAATAAAAACATTTGAACTTCGTAAAAATTTGTAACAATGAGGAGAAATAGACTTTAAGAGATAACAAAATACGAGAAAACTGGGAGAATACCTACGTTGCTGTTTTGTTACATTAAAGTTAGCAAACTGTTCAATTACAAAATTTAAAAACTTGATCTGTGAATCATCATTGCAACTATCTTTAAGTTTTAGGAGAAGCTGAACAACAACATCACAAATTACTTTTGATTCATCAGAATTATTCACATCTGACTTACTTAACATTTTCAAAGAAGACAAAATTTTAAACAATATATTTGAATCATCGACTTTCATTGGAAAATCAAAAGTATCTAGTTTTTTTAACGATAAATTTTTATGGAATACATATACATTTAAATCATTCTTTACAAGCATGCTGCACAATACCGCATGAGTTTCTGACAGATGCAACAAGAGCACGGAATCTTCTTTAGGAATGTAAGTCCAAAATTCATCAAGTTTTTGCTCTTGAAAACATTGCTTCAGTTCTTTTAAGGTAGAAAACAGAGTTTTGTTTTTATACTCATTGTCAGCAATAATACTTGCCTCTTGAGCTTTTTTAAAGAGAGATTCCTCTAATCTCTTACGTTTTTTAGAAGGAGATTCTCGTGCAGGTGTGACTGATGGCTGGAGGTAAGATGGACAGTTACCCGGCAAAAATACAGGAATCGCTCCGTCTCTTAAACGAGGATGTTTTAGTTCACTCTTTAGAAGTCTCATCGACTTTTCATCGAAGAATTCTGCTTCATGAAGAATGTCTTCTTTGCGAAAATGTAATTCACATACCTAAGGAATAGAAAACTCATCAATAAAAAAACATATGCAAAAAAAAATATTGAATATTAAGAAAAGCGTTTAACTGAAAATGATAAAACTCAACGATATTGAACTGTATTTTTCTACTTAAAATCGGGCAGATAGGTGCAGAAAAAGATTTTAAAAAATCTTTCTGCAATAATAATTATCTGTCATCTTATAGATATGCGACAGGCGTCTCAGCATTGCATTGTTTACCTGATATCGAATGTTGCATAATTTTTAAAATTGCAACATTGTTTAACAAAATTATTACTTAGCGAAAAATAATTATGTTTCACTTTCAAATATATTTTGTTGATATGATCAACTATATTTGTTAGAACACCAGTGACATAGCCACGGGGGTCCAGACCTTTCTCCTAAAATGAGTAAGAAAATTCAAAAATAAAAGTGTTCACTCTTAATATTTTCCTATCGCATGCATAAGATATGGAAATCAAATCTGAGCGCATACATTCCCCAACTCTTAAATTTTGTTATAAAAAACAAGTTTCACAAAAAAAAAAAAAAAAAAAAGAAGAAGAAGACGTAATTGGGTTGTGCTTTTCCTATGAAAAAATGCCAAATGTCTTCGAAGAAGAGCATCGATTTGTATTAAAGATGCATCAAGTTTAAAATAGAAAATTTTTGAACTATTTTATGAAGTGTAAATGCATTTCCATTTAACATAGTAAATTTATCTATATATTAAGTATAATTATCAATTTAATTTAAAATAAATAATAAACCATTTCAAAAAAAGCAAAAAATAAATAAATAAAATAATATAGTAAATGGGTAATTTGCTTTGTTTGTCTGCAAGTAAAAACTGATGTTTATTATTATTAGTCGCATTATGTTATTTACTTTATTACTTTTCATTCTTTCATATTTTATTTTCATATTGGTATGTGGGTTATATAGACCGCTGAGCAAACTCTTGTATTTAGATATCATAGCTACTTTATCATTATTAGCTGCATTCTGTTCATTACTTTATTATTTTTCATTCTTTCATATTTTATTTTCATATTGTTCCCCCGACACGACGACGCTTGGATATATTACTGCTATTATTTATAAGGCAATTTATCAGAAACCTCAAAAGCCGATAAATATATTATTTTAAGCATTTTTTAGTCGGGTATTTTTAGTTCTTTATTTTAGTTTTATTTAAGGTTTTTTTTAGTCGGGAGTTTTTTAAATTTTTAATTTTAGTTTCATTTAAAGTTTTTTTTAGTAGGCGATTTTTAAAATTTTTAATTTAATTTTTATTTCATGCTTTTTAAAGGCCAGAATTCAAACTTTCCCGGACGTGAAATTGTAACACGAGATTCTGTGCCACTGAATCTGCGTATTCTGACAATAGTTGCAATTCAAGTTATTGCTAACCGTAGTATGCAAGTTATTGCTCACCGTGATATGTAACTTATTGCTCACCGTATACAACATAGTGTTGGAAAAAGGTTTTGTTCACCGTGCAATTCGTAATTATGTTGCACAAAGTTATTGTAAATACGCGATCGTAATATACAGTCGGACCTCCATGTATCGAAGTAGCAAATTGCCGGGAAAAAATTCGATATATAGAAACGATCTTATTTTAACATAAAAGACTTCTAAATCATTAAAACGTGCATGAAACCCAATTTATAATTTAAACGAGAATTAAATGAAAGATAACAATAAAAATATTAATTTTGCAGAAATTTCATTTTTGCGTCTTCATACATCTTCATTCTTCGGCAAATCAACTTGATCTGTAACATTTGGGGATTTTCGTTTTGACAATGGAATCGAGTGAAAAGTAAAAAATCAATCTACTTAACTTGAATGATTTTTACTGAAGCTAAAAAGACTAGGAATGATACTCAACAGACAAAAGGGATAGCTTGAAACTGATTTTACAGTGATACTGGTTACAACTAAGATTTGAAATAAACTTGAGGGAATGTAAGAACTCCAGAACGGAACAACGACCGAACTACACACTCCTAAACCCCAGATTCCTCAAGTTTTGTAGCAACCTTTAGTGAACATAATTTTCTCCGCTAAGCTTCATTTTTCATGATACGAACAGTCTAAAGCCGAGAAAAACCTACGAGTATCTCGAAAAAAAATTTCGATATATAGAGATTTTTTCGATATATAGAAACAATTTTTCTATGTAATGAACATAGAAATTTGCTGGGATTTCGATACATAGAAAATTTCGATATGTGGAAGTTCGATATATGGAGGTCCGACTGTAGTTATTGCTCACCGTATGTAATATAGAATTGAAAAAATGTTTTTCCCCGTACATTTTGTAATTAGAGTTGTAATATTCTGTTGTAAAAATGTTTTTGCTCACTGTGCACTTCAAAATTATGAAACACAAAGATAATATAAATATGTGATTGTAAAATAGTTATTGCTCACCGTAGAATGACTGTTATGGCTCACCGTATGTGATGCAGTACTATTTATAAATTATTGCTTACTGTGCATTTCATAACTTATAGACGCAGTGGAAGTGTTTTTTGTAAATTGCATAATGCATCATTCAAAAAATGAAGATCTTTTTCACAGGAGGTGAAAAACATCTCGGCTCTTTTATGTAAATGCAACTTCTATCCAAAACCAATGTATGTATGACGTTTTTTATATCTCACCATGCATTTATCAATTTTTTAGAAGTATTTAACAGTTTATTTGTAAATTGCACAATGCAGCATTGATGTCTCTCAAGTTTCTGTAAAAATGTAAAATTTTCTTTAAAAACGAAGTTCTATTTTCACAAAGAGTATGAAGCTTCTCAATGGCGGGAAGCACCATGGTCTTACATGTAAATACTAACATTATCCCTAAGTAATCCTTCTATATTGTTTATTATTGTTCACCATGCATTTCATAATTTATACAAGTAACTCATGATGTATTTGTTAATGATACAATGCATGATTAATAATCAAAAATTATTGTAAAAATGTGAAGTTTACTTTAAAACTGTTAGAGAAAAGCATTTCTCTCTCTCTCTCTCAGCTCTTACATGTAAATGCAATTCCTATCCATTAGAGACGTACCGAGTAGCACTTTGGCCGAGTAGCCGAGTACCGAGTACTCGGCCTTTCATTACTCGGCCGAGTACCGAGTTACCGAGTACTCGGCCTTTCACTACTCGGCTGAGTTACCAAGTACTAATTACGTTTTAAGAAGGACCAACGACACACGTGATGAATTTTGAACTTATTGGAATAGTTGTATAGACCTCCTTGTATATATAATAGTTTTCAAAACTAAATTCCTGCTGAAATTTAATTACGCATTATTTAAAAAAATTTGTTTATGTCAAAAATTTTACAAAAAAATTATATTTAAAATTAAAAATACATAAATAAAAGGTATGAATCAAGTTGGAATTAAAACAAATTATACCAATTATAGTTATAGTCTGCCAAACATAAATAATTTTTAAAAGCAAATAAAACAAATGTGCAGGAACACTGCAGACACGTGTCTCTGCGATATAAGGAACGTCTTTTTCAGTGCATAAAATGTGAGCTAAAGAATGTAAAGACATTTGACAAAAGAATCCGACTTTTGTCGGATGCCTTTAAAGCCACGAGCTCACACTTTGTGCATTGAAAAAGGAATTCCTTGTAATGCTATAACACATGTCTGTGATGTGCTTTTAACGTTGTTTTATTTCCTTTTATTTTTTAAGCAAAGGTATTTTTATAATTCTTATAACTAATTTTTGTTTGTAGAAAAAATCCATTTTTAATATAAAAATTCCATATTTTCTATACTTACTTTTTTTGCACAATTTTTAATAAATAAGTTTTATTTACTTTGGGGACATTAAAATAGAGATTTATTCCATTGAAGCATTACAAACTTCATTATTCTCAATATTTAAATTGGACTTCTATAAATGATTGCAGAATATTATATATGCTTGCACTTTTTTATAAATTTTAATATCTGTCTTGGACAATATTCAATTTTTTGCAACTACTCGGTATTGGCCGAGTATCGGATCAAAATGTGGCCAAGTACCGAGTACTCGGCAAATTGGCCGAGTAGGCCGAGTACCGAGTAGTTACCGAGTACTCGGTACGTCTCTACTATCCATAATAATTGAGTATATAATGTTTTTAATTGTTAACTATGTATTGATTAATTTATAGGAGTAACTTAATAGTTTGCTTGTCAATTTAACATTACGGTATTAATTTTTCATATTGTAAGCAAATATAGTCTCGTTATGGAGAACTTATTATCAAGTGGAATGAATAAATATCCTACTGCTGTTATAGTTGTAGTTATTTTTGCCCCTAATTCCTTCGTTTTGTATTTAAACTGAACTTTTAAATATTTTTTAAGAGGGTTATTTGATATTTAAATTGTTTAGTTTAATATTTTTTTAGAGTTTGTTTTCCATTTTGATACATTTTGTATTCTTGTTACACAGAATGTTTTGAATAAAAATTAAGAATTAAATTTTAAATTTCATCACCACTAATTTCAGCAAAATTTGACAAGCAGATACGCGTTTTATTTATTTACGCGAGGGGGCAAAGCTTAGGATTGCGGGGGAGGGGGCATTCCCTCGACCCGATTGAACATTACTAAAATCTAGCAAGCCTGTGCATGGCCGAGTGAATCATACTAAAGATTTGGAAATCTTATCAATAGTTATGTAACGATAAATGATTAATATGTTCACTGAAATATGTTGAATTCAAATCCGTATTTCTTGTTACTTTTCGGCAAAAAGGTTTTTATATTAGTGGTATTTCGAAAGAAAAAATATTTTTGCAGTGAAACACACAAGTGTTCCAAAAATGTATTCATGCAACGATTTATGCTTGATGAGAACCTAATTTCTTCCATAGCTGTTTGTGCAAGATGTTGCTTTCGCTTTTTTTTTTTTTCAAATTTGAAGAGTAAAATATAAATAATAAAATTTACGAAACTCGTTATGAACTTTCCTTTCACAGTTTGAAAACATATCCACATAAAATATAACGTTTAAAAAATGTTCCGAGAACAGTCGGATGTTGAATGTTCTATCGAGCAATTTAGGCAAGTAATTTTTGGGTAATTTAGATACAACCCTTCAATTATTATCCTTACTACGATAATAAAGGTTACGAAGCTCGTTATGAACTTTCTTTCACAGTTTGAAAACATATATATCCACATAAAATATAATGTTTAAAAATATGTTCCGAGCACAGTCGGATGTTGAATGTGCTATCGAGCAATTTAGGCAAGTAATTTTTGGGTAATTTAGATACAACCCTTCATTTATTATCCTTACTATGATAATAAAAGTAAAACTTACTTTCAAAGTTCGATGAAAACTCTTCCAATTTCCAATCTTCTAGTTTTTTCTTGACGAACAGATTAGCCATCTCGATCGCTCCGCAAGACAGCACGAAAAACGCGCCGAAAGCGTATGAACATTGTCGACACTAGTTCACGCTCTTGAGCGACGCGTAGCATGCGCAATAAGAAAAGAGTTCGAAGCTCGCGAGTTTTATTCTTGGAAGTCACGCTTATTATATTTCCTATTTATACATGAATATTTATTAAACCATGTTCTTGAAACGTTAGCTGCAGTATTAAATGATTGTATGCATCTTTATTCATGAATTAGTGTTTGATAATGTGTTGTATTCTTATATGATGACTTGGGTATGTTCGTATATGATGACTCGTATTTCTCGTATGTTTGTATTTGATGCCACATTTACTCATTTTTGAATCAATTGTATTCAAAAAAAAAAAAATGAATACATTCAGAGTTTCATTTTTGAATACATTTTTTTTAACAGTGTACCATCCTGCCTTCGAGCGAACAGAGAAACCTTTTTAAAACTTGCACCCCAGTTTGTTTTGACGTGCAGTGGCAGATTTAAAATATCGCAAATGTTGCAATTGCTCTAGAGGCCCCATGACCATAGGGGCCTGTAAGAGTTACAAAACTGCTTATGATAAATGTTTTATATGCTCCGTAATAGAAAAAGAGGGCCCCAAAATGTATTTCGACGAACCTCAAACTTGTAACTCCGTCGAAGCGATACAGAAAAGACTGCATTACAGTGATTCATATTACAAGTATCGAATAGTTAAAAATTACCGTCGGTTCAACGGAATCTAACAAAATGTCACAAAAACCGGTTTCACCCTCTCATATTTGCTTCCAAGTTGATCTTCAATTCGGCAATATATTAGTTTTGCATTGAAATAAGTAATTAATAGCCACAAAAAAAAAAAAAAGAGTAAATAGGCCTTTTAAAGCCCCCGATTGAAACAAAAACGGAAGTCCGCCACTGGAACGTACGCAGACCCCACATACGAAATTTTAACCTTCTACCGCTTACCATTTTTGAGTTATGACTTATGAGAGATACATACGTACATCCAGCCGCAAAAAACAACGCAATAATTAACTTGTTTGTACCTGAATGCAGTATTAAAAATTCTTTTAGGGTGATTAAAATAGAAATTCATACTGAAATTCAATTAAAAAATGAAAACAATAACTCCCTTTACTTTGTATTAAAAAGTAAAACAGCAAAAGTCCTTTTTTTTTCAAAAACATCGTCCAATTGCATCGGCTTTTCGATGTTTTTTAAGGCCGATGGGCCGATGTTTCCTCCAAGTTAGCATCGGCCATTGATGCCGATGGATACATTGTTGAACCATCGGCGCCGGGTCGAGTCCTATAAATTAGTTAATTTATACCGTTCTGTAATGCAATGCGTGATAAAATGCTTTAAAGAAAAAAGTCGGATCGAAAACAAAGTAAGAAAGGGTCAACCGGCAAGGTTAAGAAAATGGGATCAGAGGTTTACAATGAAAAAATTTATGAAAAATTCACGTTTGAGTGCTGTAAAAGTTTCTAGAACTTAATGAAGCAGTTTGCGTTTTAGTTTCACTTAAAACTATTCGCCGAGTTCTCTGAGGAGCTGGATTAAAATATTTTGTTAGTGCGCAAAACAGAATGCTTTGGCTTTTCTTGGCAAAATCAATGACAATTAGGCTCGAAACGTTTTGAAATAACGTCTTATTAGCAGGTGAAAGGAAATTCAGCATTTTGGTTCAGATATTGTGTATTATTATGAGGACAAGAAAAAAAATGAGGAGTTTAATCTTAAGAACTTAGTTGAATCAGTTAATCATGGCGGTGAAGGTGTTCTACACTGAAAAATATCCATGAAAATTCGAACCAAATTCAGGGGGAAATTTGCTGGCCTTTCTGTTTGGGGAAAGAATGAGCCATAAAGCGGGATCGTTTTCTTCCCGTACGAATGGTGAAAGCCGAAACCTAGAATGTGATCTCGCTCGCGCAAAAGATTAGTGAGAGGTAGAACCAAAATATTGATTGTTTGAGCGCGTCCACAAATAGGCACACTTACTATAAGCTCTAAATGTAATACAGCTAAGCTTAAGCGGACCTATAAATGCATTACTAAAGTAGAAATTACCAAGGTTATGCAAATATTTTAGTATAAATTATCTGCGTTTGTTGTATTTCAAATATGTAGACAAAAGTAATCATGAGCAACATTACGTTCACTAAGTAGTACAAACCTTTGGATTCTCACTTCAAATTCAACTCGGCGCTGCGGAAAGTAAATAAATATGGCTGCCTTTGAGTAACTTCACTGTTAAAACTACAGGTGGCATTCGACACCTTTCAGGGGTGAAACGCTTGTTCACCAGCGGCACCTAATACGGAGCCGAAATTGCACTTCTAACTAGGGTGAAAAACAGGTATCTTTTAAAAAATAGGCAGCCGGGGTGAAAGGAATGAGCCTTCGGAGAGAGAAATGGCACCCTTACTGTAGATCCTCCTCCCCCCTCCCCCGTATTGTGTGCGTTTTTGAATACAGTTGTGTATTTTTTTTTTAAATAGTTTTGTTTTGATTCATGATAGTCTACGTTTTGCACACGTTTCACATTGCATGAATTCAGTATTGGAAATGATTAAAACTTGTAATTACAGCATTTGATCATATTTTAGAGTTTTCAACATAGTTAAGAAGTGCTCATTGCTTTAATTCATCTGATCGTTCTCTACATCAGTGTTTCTCAACCTCTTTTGAGCCACGGGTCGGTAAAAGCAAATGAAAAACATTGCGGCCCTGTGAAATTTTATCCTTTTCTTAAAAATAAATAAAATAAATAATATTAATTATAATAACTCTCGGGGCGGTAAAAAACTTGTGAAAAAATTCTGCGTACTGATGAGTTTTTTTTTTTACAAAGTAATATTGAAAATTAATAAAACAATAAATATCTACAGACTTTATTTGGTATCAAAGAGTTGTCACAAATATATTTAAAGTTAAAGACGAGTAATTATTTGAATAATCATAGTTAAGTTAATGATCATTTGTGAGAAATAACCGCACCGGAAGTAAAGTGTAGAGGTACTTATGAATTATTTACATGAAAAACCAAAAATATTCTAGGATATTAAAGTTACGGAAAAACAAATTCGTTTCTCAAACGTTCAACATTTCAATCAAAATAAAATGCGCATGAAAATTTTCGACAGTTTAAAAATTTAAAGGAATTCCTAACGCTATCGAAATATTAACCGCTAATAGGAAATGATTCAAACACTTGAACGAAAAAGCAAAAGAAAAAGCTAGACGGAGAGAGATTTCTTTTTTATTTTTTGCGCTCGCTGTTATGTAGTAATCTACGAAGCAAAAGAATCATTTTTATTTAGGTTCTCTCTTGTTGATTATGGATAATCTTATTCCGGTTATTATATTGGTGATTAAATGTTGCTTATCGAGTACTCAAGAAAGTAATGATATACATATTTAGTAGCGTTTTGAATGATTTAAATTTCACGACAGTAACGGTAAACTGAGAATCAACAATTAATGGTACTACGGTATCGTAACGGACTAACGGTAACTGAAAAGCATTAAACATACTTTTAACTATGTTTGAAAGCCCTAAAAGCTACAAAGAGATCAAGAGCTGTACTTACTTGTTATTTTAAAGAATTATCCTAGAAAAGCTGAGAGTTAATCCAATAGTGTACTTCATTCAATGTGAAAGACGTAGAAGCCACGCATAGATGCAATCTATCATTCGTCTGCCATATTGAAGTGGTTGAATGGTGAATGTATGCCGGAAGCGCAGCGCCAGCAAGTCATTTTGCGATTGCTGGCGCATGCGCTTCCGGCATACATTCACCATTTTGCGATTGCTTGCTGTTTTGGCACCCCTGTCTACGATTGTCTGCTGTTTTCGAACCCCTGCTCTACTACCTGGCTAGTATGGCACCCTTGGTCACCATGCTTTCATCTTAGGGGGAATATATTCACTCGTCTGGAACCTCTGGTTATAACAGTGTTCACTTCACTTCGTTCGTTGAACTGAAATATAGTGAAGAGAAGGTTGCACAATGATTTCGAGCCATTATCGCTTCTGAAAAATTTTAGTTGAATCTCTTTTTTGCGAAATTTGTACAAGTGGACCATAAATTGGTTCAAAGTAGTACTGAATTTTTTAAGAGTGTATTGTGAGTGTACACATCTGCATCAGGAAATTTTAATTTGGAATTTATTGATAAAATAATAAAACACGCTGTTAATTTAAATATTATGAAGGTCAATTTTAAACTATTGGCCAAAAATTTTGGCATTGAAAACAACTTTGTTTTTATCAAGACAACTATGTGAAGCATATGGCTTTCAACATTTGCGTCTGGTGCCTCTAAAATTGTCCACAAGGTTTGAAAGTATTTACTCAATCATCAGATTTAAACGCAATTGAACATATTTGAAAAGAACTGGAGGTTAAATTACTAAAATACGACATTGATGCAAAAAGAGAACTCGAAACCAGTAATTCTCGTAGTGTGGTTGAATACTCACTCAGAAATTGCCCCCCCCCCAAATGAAATTTAGTCCCAGACATTCAACATCAAGCTGTTGCAGATGTTGAATGATATCCTATAAAATATTATCTTAATTAAATATAAAGATTACTTACAAGTATGTAGACATTTTTTACTGTACGAAGACATTTGTGAGATTATGTTTTTGATACTTTTTTGATTATTCATTCCTTATTAAAATTTTTATGTAGTTTTGTTTAAAATGGATCATAGACCTTATAAATAAATATTAATTCCGAAATAGTAATTTTAATTCATGAATAGGAGCCTATTTCATTGAAAATGGTAAGTGAACGAACACTTTTGGGAGCCACTGTATGTATTTTGACAACATTTTGATAAATATTCAAATGTTAGCTTTTTAATAAATGTTTTTTTTTATTAAGGTCGTGAATAATTTAAATTTAAACAAAATTGGTAATTTCTATGATGTTTTTGATTTGATTACTCATTTAAGTGGCTAGGAGGAAGAATTACACCTACCTACCTACCTCACCACAAAACACGAGCTCTGTTTATTCTATTGATTAAAAACAATTTCTGTACAAATTAGTCTTTTTAAAATTAAAAATATAATTTTACTGAACTACAGGAAAAGCAAAGATAGGCTGTATTACGAATTATCGTGAGAAATTTTGATTTTAAACCTGATTACTTTATTTTTTTGAAAAGGTGTGTACGCATTTTAGTTGAAAAAAATGATCATTTCACATCAGGCGGGGGGTGGATTTTTTTAGTTCAACGGACTTCCTTTAACTTCTTAGCACGGGCTCCGCCGTGCGGTACTGCTAGTAAACAAATAAATAAATAAAACAAAAACAACTGAGTTTAAATTTACAATTTTTCGAGGAAAAAAAAACGCTACGAAATTGCTACGAAAATATGTATTCCTGAGTGTTAAACGACTCGCGGTATTATACACAAGTATAACTACACGGAAACAGGCACTGATTTGTTTTTGCTGCCAATCGCTCGAATGGGGATTGATTTGAAAATCATTTGCGCCAAGTTGGTAACATCGTCAAGCAAAATATTATGTAAAAAAATTCAAAATTTCCCAATGATTTCGTTAAACTCGGTTTCATCTTTGTAGATGAGACCGGGTTTAATGGAGATATTAAATGGATAGAAAATAGATCGGTAGGTAGATACATAAACAGATAGATTGATATGTGGATAGGTAGGTAAATGCATAGACAGATATTAATATAGATAGATAGATAACTAGATATATAGAAAGGTTGATAGATAGATAGATGGACAGGTAGGTAGGTATGCAGATAGATAGATAAGTAGATAAATAGATATTTATCTACTTACAGATACAGATATATAGATATTGATAGAGATAGAGATATATATATATATATAGATAGATAAAGAGATAGATAGATAAATGGTTTAATAGATAGTTAAATTAATAATGAAATGTAATTTGATGTAACATAATATAACACATTATGAAATAATTTAAGAAAACGAAAAAAAAGAATCTGTGTAAAATGCTGAAAAGTATTGTTTGCAAAGAAAAAGAAAAGAAAAAGAAACAAATAAAAATAAGATGAAAGAAATAAAAAAATAAACACGTGAAACAATGGATCACTATCAAAAGTTACTATAGATCACTATAGAAAGTTTCTTTGTGGATTAAACAACATCTTTCTAGTGTTCATTTACTGGAAAAATTTGTGCCCACTTACTGGGTTAGAGGTGTTCATTCACTGGGGTCGTTGTGCCATTTTTTCTTTAAACACCGAAAAAAAATCCGGAAGCATCATTTACATTTTATCATTTAATTTCCCACATTTTTTTCACACATTTACATAGCTCAATTAAAATATTTAAGTATCGCGAACTAAATATTACAGCAATTAAAAATGCTAAGATTTTTTAAAAACGAAATTGTGCTTCAGTGTTCATTCACCGGTCGGTCTACCCTATCACATTATTGCATAAAGACATCATACTGGAAATACCTTTGGTTGTATTCGATGTCTTAAAAGGGGTCTTGATACAACTTTTTGGAAAATCGACGTTAATGCCAATTTAGATGTGACACCCCCGAGTCCTCCGCACCTACTAATTTAATTCATTTATCGTGTTTAAATGAATGCCAGTGTGAACCGTGGCAAGCGGGTCGCTCACTTAGACCTCCACAATTTTGGCTATGGTAGGTCTCTAGTATCCTGCACCAGAGGTAACTGCTAGTGACCTACGCCAGGACTTTCGGACACACGGATTGATTTTTACAAGGATGTACTACGCGAGTACTCGGTAGGTATTTGGCGATGCTAGGCTCCGAACCTGGAACCCTTCCACTCCGAGTCCCCTAAGCAACTAGGTTACTCACGGTTCTGTCAATGCAGACATAAGTAATGTCATAAATTGGTGACCACCAGGGCGGAGGAGTCAGAGAGAAGATGACTCCGGCTCTTTTACCCCAAAATCACTCTGACTCCACGACTCCGATTTTTACTCCGCAGCCTTCCGCAGAGTTAAGAGACTCGTGTGTGTGGGGGGGTGGTGGAAGGAAAATAGACGACTCCTATTCTTTGAGTTCTGGAGCTGGGAGTTTTCCACTCGTGGCTCAGATTCAGTTTCGCCAAAACCAGCCTGACTCTGACTCCACGACTACGACTCAGCAGACCTAGTAATCGCTTGGAGATTTATGTATCAAGCTTTTTGTTGCCTATTTTTTGTTCGACAACTTAGTGACATGTCTCCAAGCTTTTGGTTTCCAAGTTTTTTTCATGAACTTGGCGAAATATCACCAGGTTGGCAAAAAATTGGGCGACAGAAATAGGATGCCAAATCCAATGTCAATTTAGCGATATTTAGCGAAATTCTCGTAGAATGAACGTTAAAACAGTAAGGGACCAACTACTATAATTTTTCAAACTTATTGTGACAGTTATTGAATGCACCAATATTCTTAGGTTATACGAAGATACTATAATATTGCACCTCAAACTCGCTTACCAAGCATCCCATCTGGTTTTTTTATAGAATTTTAGCAACAGACATAACTTTTTTTTCAAAATATCATATCTTTACTCTTAACAGAAATGTCCAGATTCACATTTCAGGGCATTTTCTGATCTGGACGGAACAATGCACCAGATACCACCAACCGAGCACAGTTCAAACACACAATTATATTGGTGGTAGAATCATGGTTTGGGTACAAATCTCACTCGGTGGTCACAGTGATCTGCACGTATTCTAAATCTGGCCTTGAAGGTCTGGTGTGAGATATCGAAATGAATCCTTGGCCCATATGCTGATGTTGCTGGCAAGGATTTCATTCTGATGGATTACATAGAGTAACTCGACCACAGATTTTGCAGCGTCGCGTCGTCCTAATAATGATCAACACTGCCGCATGGATGCTCTCTTTGAGTTCTTCTTACAGTTTTAGTCCAGTCATTATAGTAAGTTCACCTCGGAATTCGAGATATCCAGCTGTAAGTCTGTAAATACTTGTATATTGACACCCTAAAAGTTGTCTCAAAACCTACATATGGTAGGGTGTACGCAACTATTAAATTTCAAGGTCAAAGGTCACAAAAATCGTTTTTTTTGCGCTTTTTTTTGTAAATATCTCATTTTCTATGGGTTTTTTGCTATTTGTATTTATTATCAATATTGTAGAATACAAAATTCTCTACAAATTTTGTTTAAAATTTTTTTTTATACGGTGAACCGTTTTCGAGATAGAGGGCAGAGAGCGCGCGGTCACAGGATCACTTTAGGTCAACCGGTACCTCCGATCGAAAACGCGCCATATATAGTTGATGAACTATCGATAAATCAATGATTATAAATATTTGTCAATTTTTATTAACTTCTATATTATATTTTATCATTTTTTTTCCTGACCTATCCACTTTTTATTCAGTATTAATTTACTTAACAACACTTACCTGCCCATGTAATTGCAGAATTGTTAATGAAAATATAGGAATTGTATTTTGAATTTTAACCTAAGTAATATTAATAACTTACATGATGAAAAAAAAAACAAATAAATTACGAATTAATATTTTTATTTAAAAATATCATTCGATACATTTATTTTTATTAAAAGTAAAAAAATGGAATCAAGGGTACAAAAACTACAATTTATAATTTTAATCATCATCTTCCTCTTCATCGTCGTCTTCCGGCTGCTGGTAAATTTCAAAATGATCTTCATTATCGTCTTCAACGACATTTGTCTCAAGTTCTTCCATGATTTCGGGGTCAAAGGTTCCATCTACATTAATGTTGCTCTGATATGGTAGCGCATTGAG
Source organism: Uloborus diversus (assembly GCF_026930045.1). NCBI lineage: Eukaryota > Metazoa > Arthropoda > Arachnida > Araneae > Uloboridae > Uloborus > Uloborus diversus. The sequence goes on from NC_072733.1 coordinate 149,856,319, forward strand.
ACAAGCTTGCCCATTACATTGGCCACGAGTTAAAGAGCATTGCAAGCCCGCTTTCCTGCATTCGCATCGCGAACCACAACCACTCTTGCAGTTGCAGAAAATTTTATTTAGCAAATCTTCTTTAGCAGGTGGTAAAATTGTTATGATAGGCTCTAGAAAATCGTTTCGCATTGCCCAACCCCATACCTGGGTTTCCAAATCATGCCCTAACGAAATTTGAACTTGATAATATACACGTTTGAAATGTTGATGAGCAGCTGCACTTGTTGGTGGAATATTTGAAAGCTGCACAGGTTTATTAAGTTTTGTAGACTTGACATAATGCATATAACGAAGATGATCGAGACTTTTCACAGATTTCGGAGCATTATAGACTGCCAATAAAGTTCGAGTTCCACTCTCTAATAATCTCTGCGTCGAACAATTTTCTTCCTCAAATGCTGCAGCTAGTTCATCCAAATTTGTCAGTATCTCAAAAACTTTTAAAAATATTTTTTTCCCTTTTTAAAAAGCGCAGAAGTTGTGTCACAGCCACTTAATGCGTGCAGAAACAGAATATGTGTTTTGGAATGAGGATGATTATCAAAACTTTTAGTCGAGTATATCTCCGTTTTAACATTTCCTTTCCCAACTTTTTTAAAGAAAATTTCTTGTTCGTAAGACAGTGTACGCCCAATTAAAATGACAAGTAAATCAATATCTTGTCCTATTATAACTGCAGTTTTTTCAGACTTTGATTCTCAATTGCAGTTTCAACAATAAGAACATCCGCATCATCTCTGGCTTGTTTAGTAGTAATATTTGCAGTTTGTAATTTTTCAATTAACATATTAATGAGCATATCTTTGTTATTTCGATTTGATAGGAATTTTTCTTGAGTAACTGGTACAACCATTGTTTCATCGAAACAGACAAATATTTATAATCATTGATTTATCGATAGTTCATCAACTATATATGGCGAGTTACCGGTTGTCCTGAAGTGATCCAGTGACCGCGCGCTCTCCGCCCTCGAACTCGAAAACGGTTCACCGTATAAAAAAATTTTTTAAACAAAATTTTTAAACAAGTATTCTACAATATTGATAATAAATACAAATAGCAAAAAACCCATAGGAAATGAGATATTTACAAAAAAAGCGCAAAAAAAAATCGATTTTTGTGACATTTGACTTTGAAATTTAATAGTTGCGTACACCCTACCATATGTAGGTTTTGAGACAACTTTTAGGGTGTCAATATACAAGTATTTATAGACTTACAGCTGGGTATCTCGAATTCCGAGATTTTTACCTAATTTAAGCTTAAATGACTGGGCTATTTTGGTTGTAGAGGTACATAAAGAGGGTCATTAATGTGCCTCTAAAGTACTGCAGGATCAGATGAACATCACGCATATTGTAACACACACATAAAAAATTTGCTTTCCCTGTTTTGTCGCCATTTTAAAAATATTGCGTTCGCATTAAAATCTGGTTTACACAATTCCAGTTCTTGATGAGTCTGTTGTTATTTTTGTGTGTTCCTCAGTGGCGAATCCAGGGGAGCGGCTGTGAGGTTGCAGCCGTTCCCAGACTCGAACTAATTTATTTTATTTATTTATTGTAGCCCCCTTTTTTATGTCTATGTATCTTAATGTAAAAAAGACTTTTAAGAAATAACATACCTATTTACATCCATTCAATATTTATAACTTAATTTGTTTTCGTTCTTCTTTAAGCAAGGTTGATACACGAATTTGTAACAATAACAGGGGTGTTAGTTTTCCGCAATTTCCTTTTGAATTTCGGAAATTTTGCTCTACCTTTTCCAAAATTTTATTCATTAACTCTATAAGAAAAGGAAGGGAGAAAAAAGCGCAGAGCTCAGAGTTACTTGTTTTTTTCTTTTTTTTTTGCTGCTTTTATTATCGAATCGATTCTTGAATTTTTATCTCTCGCCATTTTTAAATGTTAGTTTACGATTTTTCAGCTTTTCTTTCTTCCATTTCGTTTGCACCACATACAATTTCCATGCTTCAATTTTTTAGTATTCTTAACAAGAATTGAATTTTTCCCCTCCAAATTGCTTAGCAATGCTGTCTAAAATGCATGTTTTTTTTTTTTAATATACACTGAGACTTAAATTTCCAAATTTTACCCCTGAATACCAAATATAGAACGATAATATAGTTTTTAAAAAAAGCCTTCGTTTACTTCAATGAATTTTGGTGCTGTCAAGGAGACATAAAATTAAAATGACCCCAGCCGCCCAAAGGACAAAATCCTGGATTCGCCACTGGTGCTCCTCATCGTATGTGCAATATTTTTGGATGCATAACATTTCGAAAAAGAATGAATTATTTGTAGTAACCGAGTACTTTGACGTTTCTCAGGTCGTTGACTCTATTTTTCAGTGGTGGTAGACACGGCTACTGTCATCAAGCAATTCAAGTGCCATGTATTACAATGTTCAGATACGAATTGCACGATGTTCATGAAAATGCTTACAGGAATATAATGTTCTTCTTTGGCCGCCAGAACTTGATTCAGTCGAGCATGTTTGGGGTAAAGCCTGAAGGTAACGGTATCTTCATGTCCCTCGTAATTCTTCTCGTAATTTTCTCTTTCTGGTTGATTGCCCTCCCTGCGTATTCAATCGTATAGTTTCTACGGGTCTTTACAACCTACTGAAATCAACATTCTCTTTGATGCTACAGATAATTTTTAAAAAATCCTGAATTTGCTACATTTATGCCAAGACTACGCGCATTCCCCAATTGCGTACTGCGTGACGTTTTCACTGCAGTAATACTATCAATGCCGTAAAACCTGTTTTGCAGAAATAATGTTATTCTCTCCTAAAACGGAACGATGATTTTACTTACTTGCCTTTCTCCGTCAGACACACACACACATACACACAACACACACACACACACACACACACATATATATATATATATATATATATATATGTGTGTGTGTGTGTGTGTGTGTTTGTGTGCGTACATAATTACGTACAAATGGTTTTGAAAGTTGAGAAAGCTATTTTATTTTCTTTGAAGCTGTTGTTTAGTTTAGGTTATGTAGAATAAGAAAGTGCTTGCAGGCATAAGCACGAAATTGATAGAGAATCATGTGTGGAGGGGGAAAATACCTGTAGCTTAGGAATGTCTCCGTCAGATGGCGGTGCGTAACATAACGAGTTTACCTTTTGCCACTGCCAAAGGGAGGAGGAGCATTGAGGCCGTAAACGATCCAATTTCTGTGGTGTGCCGTTGGGCGAACGGACGTAATCCAATTTGTGTGACGCCAGACAGCTCCTCCAGTTCGTTGATTGGCTGGCTAACACGATTGATGAAATCTAATCACACATCGAAGCTCCAATTACGCCGGGGCGGCCATTTTGCGCGGCACACGGCGCCTATTTAGAAGCATTATTAGCGGCTGAGCGCTCCGAAACAGGAAGCAATTTCGGAGCCGAGTGCCTCCCGTATCCCTTCCCTCCCCGAGCGATTACTCTCATATCGTTGCACTTGACGGGGATCGCCACTGGGGTACTGTTTGCCCGGACATGTTCACTGTTGCTCGGCTCACGAGTGGCTAAGCATTGTGGCAGCCGCAGAGCGCAAGTTAAACACATCTTCCACAATTTGATGACTAAGCTGTAACCGATGTCAGCTTTTTATCCTTCCTGCCGGAAAAATAGGGTTTCGCCATCTTTCGGAAGTGCCATCGTGTTAGCCCAGGGAAAGAAAGCGGTATCCGGAAGCCAGCCTTACCTCGAGGATACCACTTTTGGCGTCATTTCGTCGCTGCATATATTGACGGAGCTCTGACGCTTGTGCTTCGACGTTTGCTTACAAAAAGCGCTTTCGGCACAAATATGTCACCGAAAAATACAAAGCCGGCCATAAGCTCTTTAGCTCACTCATCCTTATTTTCTGTCGGGATTTTCTTCCTACGCCTCTCCAAGCTGCTCCTCACAAGAGCATAGCTCGGTTCTTTTGTGGAAACATTTCTATTCAAATACCTGTTTCGGATTTCGCATCCAAAGAGCGGGTCAGTAAACAAAACCCGGCGGAACAACACCACAAAAGATCCTCTCTCGAATTTTTTTCTTTCCCATACCGACTCGCGTTCGCTTCGTGGGTGCTTCGAGACTGGATACGTTCTATGTTAGAAAAATGTTTTGACTCAAATTTTTCAACTCATAAATATTTCTGATGATTCTCCCGTTGTAAAGTATTCGTTGAATGAAACATTATTAAAACTAAAAAGAAAACAAAAATCTCGTCGATATAGTTTAGTTAGTCTTCAGTGTCCGACAGAATTTTTAAAAGCAATCTATGTATAATGCTGAGTTCTTCAACAGAAGGTTTGAATTATTTTTGCATGAGAAAATGTCGAAAAAAAAGGCTGAGGAATGTTTTTGGAATCACTAAAGCTGCAAGGAATTTTTTTTTTCAAGTTTTCAAGAAATGATGAAAATAAACACGCTTCTTAATTTAAGAGCATGTTTTACATGTAAAGTAAAAACACCAATCAAGGGATGGCTTTCAGTTTTGTCACTTACAACTAACATGATTCAGAACAAATAAGAAAATTTGCGTAAAATGAAATTCATGTTTCTGGGATTAGGACCGTTTGTGTTTAAACGCTGAAGTAAAAATTTTTACCTATGAATTTAAATTGGTTAAAAAAAACCCGGGAAAGGTGTGTTTACACGGCATGTATGCTATTTGGGGTGCCATAAAAATATTGATAGAATACGACCGTTTGCATTTCTTAAATCATTTATTTGCGTTCAAAGAAAATACTCTCCAAACACCAATAAGCCATAGATTATGAAGGAATAAGTGATCATAGGGAAGACGCAGGATAGAAAAAAAAATTTAAATTTAAATTTATAATCTTGAAGTAACCTTGAACTTATACAAGACACAAAGCAGTTGCCAAAGAATTATCTTAGCAACCTTACGGATTCTCAAAATTTAATTTTGTCCTGAAATATTTCTAAAACAATAGCAAAAGAGGCAAAAACTCCAAAACTTAGCAAACGTGCTTTTTAGGAGGCTTTATAATTGAAATAGTCAATGGAGCATTTCGAAAAACAAAGAAGCAAACAAGAATATGAATATGTACTAATTTTAACGAAAAACTTTTCTGACGTAAAAAAGAGTACTTCTTTTCCGAAAAATGAGATAAATAATAAACAAAACAATCTTTAACATTCTTGACTTCTATTATTCGACGACTGTCTTCTGTGAAAACTTATTTAGAGTCGTGCAAATGCTTTCTCACCTTTTATTTCAGCAAACGATACACTGACTACAAAAATCCACTAATAGTAATAATATTTAAGTGCTTGTGTTTGTGTCTATATTTGTGTGTTCTAGTATTCTTGCTTTCAAGTTTGACTGTTAATTCTTATTATCAAATTTTTGCTATCCTAAACATACCATTGATAAACGTTTACGTCTTAAACACATGTTTAGATTATAGTTAAAACGTTTCTGATATATGTGTGTGCATTGACTACATTTCTATTGATATCGCTGCAAGAAGAAGGGAAAATAAAAGTTTAAGAAAAATCATTGTATCTGTATGTATGCAGGACCCGATTAACGTACTGGGAGGCCCTAGGACAAACCTCTTCTTCGGGGTCCCCGGTTTTCAAAGGTTACAATTTTAGCCATTGGCTAAAACAATTTCTGCCATTAGGGCCCCCCTAAAAAGCGTGAACCCTAAACCACGGCCTGGTTGACCTAATCAATAATTCGGCCCTGCATACATGTATGTATGTATGACGTCTGTGCTAGACAGAAGGAAATAAAATCATTATTTCGTTTAAAGAAAAAAAAAAAAAACCTTTTAATTTCTGTAAAACGAGCTTTACGGCAATGGTTGTATTACTGCAGCGAAAGTTTCGAGCAGTACCACAATTGGGAATACAATCTTGAAAATGGTAAACGCAATGACAATTCAAGGGGAATATATGTCGCAAGATATATGTCGTGAGAATAATGCTCATTAATGTTAGATTTTTTTATCATTCATGTACCGATAAGATTATATGTATGTTTGCGTCATGCACCATTTAGGTCAAAGGTTCCCAAACTTCAGACCTCTGCAGACCACCTCCGGAAAAATTACGAGCTTCGAGACCCCACCCCCTCCAACGCGCCCAAAAAAAAAAAAGATTTGCAAAGTTAAATCTATTTTTTTTATAATATATATTTACGCTTTTTTTCCCTTTAAACTGACGAATTCATTGTTCTGTATATTTTTCAGAGCTCTTGTCTGGTTTTCATTTTTTACATAGTTATTTTGAGTTATGGAAGTAAAATTCTATTTGAAATTCTATTAGGAATAAAAAAATTATCATCAAATTTCTACGACATGAGTCTTGAAAATTCTGGAGCAACAGTTTTAGTCGAAGTATAATATCCCAGCTGTAAAAATGTGCCTCAATATTTGCATTTCACTTTATATAGTTTTGTAACAACACGAACTACATCAATGTGCACAAAATTAATTAATGTTATGTGTGTTTATTTTCGAGAGTTCCGGGGGGGAGGGAGCTGCTGCGTCCAGCATGTACTTAAGCAACAACTTTTTTATTCCTCATAAATGTGCTTTCTTTTTGAATTAAAATGTCGTTACTCGTCCTTCAATCTCAATTATATTTAACGTTTTAGTTTGATAGCACCGCGGACCCCCTGGTATGGACTCGCGGACCCCCCGGGATCCGCGGACCACAGTTTGGGAAACTGATTTACGTTATAAACATTCCATCAATTTCTGAAAAACGAATTTTACGGCAATGACACTATCACTGCAATGAAAGCATCACATAGTAAAAATTTAAAGGAGGGCTCGTTGACGCAGAATGTTTCCTTGAGAAACTAATTTATTATAATAGTTACGTTCAGTTGAGAAAAATAATCTTATTTTTTTATTGTGAAACGTAGATAAATAATAGTTTTAATTATTTAACTTTGAAAAATTAGGGAGAGATTGATCAAACCTGGTAGAGTATTTATTAACACATTATAATAATTATTTATACATTAGTAAAGTAATAATTATTACGCGAGGAAAATTTTCATAACGTAAAACAAAAACACATCAAACGTGAAATACATCATTTTTTCACATGTTTTGGGCTCAAATACGCAGAGTTTCTCGTACTGGCTTACCAAACTTTCAGAAAACTTGTCAGCGTGCAAGAGAACCATTATACTAAAATTTAAAATGAATACTTTCAAAATTTGTTAAAATATGAACATTTAAAGCAATTAATATTTCACCGCGCATACGCGAAAGATAAAAATTTATAACTTTCAAAATATCTTGGCCAATACTTTCGGCAACTTATAAAAACTTAAAAAACTAATGTCACAAAAACTTAAAAAGATATCGTCGACTCAATGAGCCGAACTTCAGTTGTCCTCGGCTAGGTGACGAATCGTAAGAGATCATTTACAAATAACCTGTTTTTTTATTATTATTACGAAACACACTGAACGATTGCAGGCAAGGGTTGCAAATTTAAAGACAATTCCTTAAGATTCGTCGCATATTCGAGAATAATTGAAATGCGGCTCATTAGGTCGACGATCTTTTTAACCTTTTATGATATTCAAGTGGATTTTTTTTTTAAGTTTCCAATTGTATTGTCCAAGAAATTTTGAATGTTATAAATTGCTATCTTTTGCGTATGCGCAGTAAGAAATTAATTGATTAAAATGTTCATATTTCATCCAATTTTAAAAATTTTTATTTCAAATTTTAGTACAGTGGTTCTCTTTTATGCTGTTAAAGTTTCTGAAAATTTGGTAAGCCAGAACGGAAAACTCTGCCTGTTAAGAGCGAAATCATGCGAATAAAATTGATATTAAAAAAACGAAAATGCTTATTTCTTCGAATGTAAGTCATACTTTCACGATAAAATTATTGAACATAGTGAGGAAACCAAATGCTGAAAATTCGAGTTTATTCACAACTATTTACGATGAAGGATGAAAAAACGTTTTTGTTTCATCACTTTGTTGCTGGTCCCCGAAATACATAAGTGATTTGGTTTTTATTGAAATGTGTCAACTGAAGCATACCTTTTATGTGACAAAAATTACAAAAAAATTGTTCTTGATTCTCGAGACTCTTAAAAATGTAAATTTTTGCAAGTGGTGCAGTTTTTTTTTTCGTCTGCCACTGTGGGTAGAGCTTATTTTTAAATAATGAAACTTTGATCTTCTCAAACCCTATTTTGGTTCCTTTTTAAGAAAAAAAATCAAGCCAAATTTTAGAAGAATCTGACAATATTTAGAGGTAGCTCAACAATGGGAAATTTTTAATGCACATTTTAATATGTAGGGGAAGAGTGGGTACAGTGAGACACGAAAATTCAATTGCATTTTTTGTCACTAAAAATATAGAAATTAAATTATTTCAATATTCGTCACTGTGATAGGTATTATAAAAAATGATCTAGAGAAAACTACGAATTCACACAAACGAGAAAAAAATAAAAAAATTAATGTAAAAAAAATAGAACCAACTTTAAAATTACTCTAAAAAGTGAAAAATAATTTTATTCTTTGAACACCATCAAGATAATACTTTTAAATATAATTTTTGAAGTAGGAGCAAAAACAAAAAGTAAAACCGAGTGTAACCACACTTCGTTCCTAGTTTTCCAGAAAATCATCCAAAAGTTAGGAAGAAACATTTATACCGTTACTCAAAAGTCATCAATGCATAATATATGCGAGTGGTGTTGAAGAAAAGTGGGCCTAGTTAAATTTAGTTGTAGTTGAATTATGGCTACTAATGATGTTATCTATCGTTTACGCGCCAACTTCAAAAATTATGTTTAAAACTATTATCTATTTTGTTCAAAGAATTATTTTTCACTTTTTAGAGCTATTTTGAAGTCTGTTTTATTTTTATTATTTATTTATTTATTTTTCAAAATTATTTTATTTTAGTCTTTTTAGTGAAAATGTATTTCAAAAATGGTACGAAATTCCCATCACGAAACTTCACATTATTTTTCATACAAATTTGGGGTGTGGTGTGTCATTTCCATCGGAAACCTCTTTCGTTTTCCAAACATAGACTTGCGTTTTTTAGAGTTAAATGTCAAAATTTTCTGGAGAGAAAGAACCTACTGCTCCCTGTCTTCCACTTATGTTACCGGGAAAAACCTAAAACTGCGAATTTTGACGGTAGTTTTGGAGTTTTCTCAAGGGCCGTCTCTTTTTCACACCACCATCATTTATTGTAAAATCTGTGCAGGAGCTTTACATTTAACAAAAGAAAAAGCGAATGCTTGGCATATTATAGATATGTTGTTGTTGGGTAATTTATTTATTTATTTATTTTTTTTCTTTGTAAAGATAAAAATGTTTTTCCAGAAAAAATTTCATCCGGACGAACGAGCGCCGGATAAACGAGGTTCTACTGTTATATTATACAAGCATATAAATAATACATTTCATATACCCTCGTTAAACATATTTTCTAAAAAAGTTCCCCTCCCAAATCCATAGTCTGGATCCAACACTGTTTATATTTAATCATTTAATAGGGAAATTGCATGAAATTTGCTGTTTTTTTCCCATAACTTTTTTTAACGAACAAATATCGTCAAAAAAGTACTGGGACTTAAATTGAACCATTCCCTATCCATTAAAACAAGAGTCATCAAAATCGGTTCACTAGGTGAGATAGTGTAAGTAAACAAACAAAACAAAAAGAAAAAAAAAAACATTCGGTATAAACTGATAACCGCCTCCTTTTTGAAGTGGGTTAAATTAAAAACGAAATGCAATTATATCTCACTGTTCCCCTGGTAAGTGAGAATAGTGAGACACATATTTTTTTTTTTTAATTAGTAGCAAACTTCGAAGAATCTAAATTTATCTGGAAAAATATGAGTGATTGTTGTCGTTTGGTTTTGGTATGAGCTACTGCCTTTGGCAAGGTAAATGTCATGTCGTCTTGACACACAGTAGTGACATCTGCCACGCATTTGTTTGGGACTGAGATATAATTGTTTAGATGCTTCTGAATAAGTAAATTGAACCTAAAGTGTCATCCTGTGATTTAACAGATGAATAGTTTTACGACGAGCAAATGATGACCATCAACGTCGAGTGGAAGAAAAAGAATTTTCGAGGGGGTTCCGCTTGGGATCTCAAGAGTTATTATTTGCCATTTCAGTTTTTTTTAGGGGGGGGGGCTAGTAAGCATCAGGTGGGAGTCATAAAAAATATACAAACTATACAAACGAAGTGTAAGCGATTTGATTGAATTCTTATTTCACATTTCAGGATATTAAAATCAAATTAAATCAAAACATTTTTCTCAGAAGCATATGAATGTCTAAAAATTCAATTTGGCAATAAAAATTTAAATACTATCTTTCCCGCATCAAAGAACTTTACACAAGTAAACGCGTTTTACAACTGACAAATTCTACGTAGATTTACCATCAACGATAAATAAGTTTAATTATAATCCAGCCTTCTATTTTTACTAGAACGAAACTCAGACGGGCATTAGAAATTATATAACGCATAATACAAGATCATCCTTGTGAGACACAACTTGTTGGTAACTTTCGCCCGTAGACACGGGCGAATGCGTTAAGAGAGAATAACGAAAGTATAATTTCTGTAAAACGAGTTTTACGGCAATGGTGGTGTTACTGCAGTGAAAATTTCATGCAGTACCCAATTGTGGGAAACAAGCTTAAATGTGGCAAATGCATTTCCATTCCAGTTTAAGACAATTACTGTACCCAGAATCCCATGGAAGATATGTTCCAGGATAATTATGCTCATTAATATATTTTTTTCTGGCTCATTAATGATTCCAACGATGGCATCACGCAGTATAGCAATTGGGAAGCGGTCTCAAATATGGCAAGTGCATCCCTGATTTAAAGAAGGGTTCGTTTGACCAATAATTTTGCCTTGAGAAACGAATTTATTAAGAAATTTTAAAAAATAAAGAAAGAAAGAAAAAATCTGGTATTTTTTCCTTTGAACATAAGAAAAGAAGTCATTGAACTTGATTTTGAAAAATTAGTCAATCCCTTTTTATGTAGGGGAACGTAGGGGCAAAATGAAATAGCGGGGAAAAGTGAAATGGTGCAATATTTACTCTTGTTTTAGCGTTGCCTATCTAGCAATATTTTAACTATGTAGTAACACATGTAGTCTATTCCAGTTAAGTAAAAACCACCTCTGAAAATCAAAAAATGTGATAATATTAGAAATTTTCAAAAGTTGATACTCATATTGTAATATTTTGTTGTTAGTCAAAAATTATTTTTGGTAACATATAGTAATAAAGCTCTTGTTATTAACATTTGAAATATTAATTGAGACCTTCTAATATTCGGTACAGCATTTATGTAGTCAATATTAGGCTTATTTGTAGTTTGAATATTTTATACAGTGATTCAAGTACATGCGGGGTAAAGTGGATGGCGCAAACTGAAATAGTTCCTCTTATTTACTTATTCCGTCATTTATCAAATCACTTATTAATTCATTTATTGCTTAGTTCATTTACATTCCTTCATATAATAATTTTCTTATATTTATTCCTTCACTTACTTATTTTCTTATTCATTCGCTATTTTATTCACTCTTTTATTATTATTATTATTATTCTTTACATTCTTTCATTTCCTTTTCATATATTCATTCATTCTTTTATTTACTGATCTAATTGATCAAAAATATCTCTAATGATCGAATAGAACATATTTCATTAGAAAAATATTTTATTTTTCACTTTGCCGCATGGAAAAAAAAAAGTGAAGATTTTCCACCTTTTCTTTTGGCGGAACAAACTTACTGTCAAAAATAAAAAATAATGTTTCAATACAAGTTTTATTGCAAACTATATTGTTCTTTCTTTACTTACCTTAATTTTCAGAACAAGTTTCCAATTTGTTTATTTTTTAAAACGTAAATTTTGTTAACTATTTCACTTTGCCCCCACATTCCTCTACTAGAATAAATATCAGTACATTGTTAATGTATAAATGCGATTAAGAAGGCAATACATTTGACCTTAATCCTTAGTTAATTGAATATATATTTATGTATTTGTCTAAACGTTTAGATAAGTTTAAGTTGCTGCAACCATTAAGAAAACAAAACAAATACACGTGGGGTCCTTTGTCCAAAAAAAAAAAAAAAAATTCGGGAACTTTGTCACAAGTGTGGATACAAAGAGTAAGTTTACGAGAAATGTGAACGTTACTCCCTCTTCTACGACTGAGAAAATTGTGACGCAGATGAGGGTGATTAAAAGTTCAATTGGCTTAGCCTATAAAACTGGGCTACTGAGTAACATTTTGTTTGATTGTATGATTGTAGTACAGAAAACTATTGTTGATTATGTATCTATTTACAAATGTAACATTTTATTTAAATAAGAAAATGAACATAATTTAAAAACCTGTTAACGGTTAAATTAATTGTTCCTTTTAAAGTACATGTGACAAAGTACCCTCTATCTTGTGACAAAGTGCCTGCCACGGGGCACTTTGTCACACTTGATGTGCTTAGGGATGAAGAAATGAATCCATACTCCATACTTAGACATTTACTAGAAAGCTGATTTTTTTTTTTTTTTGTACAAGGTATGTACCATTTATTTGCATATTTGTTTTGGCTCAAATAAACCAAAACCCGGTAAAAAAAATCACAAGTGAAAATTGTAACATAGTACTCTGCGCTCCCCTACATACGTGGTACTAATATTTCGCTTGAAGATAAGCTTATTTTTGTCGGCGTTCCAGTGCTTTTCGTTTTTGAGTATTTCTTTTCTCTCTAAATGGAATACTTTTTGTGTATTTCAAGTCTATGTAGTACACTTTTTCACTACCGTGCATATGTACCAGGTAGTATAATTGAAAAAAAGGCTAGTTCTAACAAACATTAGTAACAGACAGAAATACCCTATTTTTGTTTTAGATACGATGAGACGATTTCACTAGATTTGTAAAGATACATTAATTTGTTTTAGTGAAGATGTTTTTGAAACATTAAAGTCAAAAATTCTTGGCGACATTAGGAAAGCAGTTGGCGATTCTCGATTAATGGTAACCTTTCTCCATTCGTTCATTCATATTTCAGCTGATTCGGCCCTTTGGATTGCTAGTTGTACGGGTGGGTGAGTGGCTTTAGTCTTTGAATGATCACTAGAGGGTTTGCCAATGCCTTTAGAACACAGTAATGTAGATACTTGCTGTTTCCTGGATGACTTATCTCTTTGTGTGCCCGAACTCTCAAACTTCTATCTTGGAGGAACGACCAATAGGATCTCCGGTACTATTTGCCCCGTCTGCAAAGTTTCGCAAACAGAAATCAATATATGGATAAATAAAATACTACTGCCGCTCGCTTTTGGTAACCCACCCTCCGAACCACTTTCTTTTGTTGCTGTCGTTGTAACGCTGCGAATAAAACTCCGATAATGAAACAAAACGCGTTAAAGCCGGAGAAGAGCACTTTCTTCCATGGCGTCTCTTCTTTCATGCTTTTCAGTCAAACATGACGCTTCTGAAGCACTGAAAAGCATTGATTTTTAGCGCCTAAACCGAGATTGCGTCGCTTTTGAAGAAGCGGAGGGTTAAAGCGATTTTCAGGTTTTAAATCACATGATTTTTTTATTTATTTATTTCTTTATTTATTTTTTACTCGATGATATTTTTTTATTCGCGATTTATTATTTTCTTGGGTCCCGCGTGCAATATAGTCTTGGGTAGGAAAGGAATCAATTTTTATTGAATCGAACACGCAAGCATGGAAAAGAGAGAATTTATAGCAGTTCTGTTGAAAGGGGGAATGCGTCGATTATAATATGATACAGATCAAAGGCTAGTTCCTGCTAATATACGGCAAACAGGGCGGAAGTGATATGTTTTTTTTCATTTTGTGCTTTGCATTTCTACGTCTGCGTTTTGTAAGGAAAGAAATGATTTACGTTTTCTGTTGTAGCTTATTGAATGATTTATTTTCCATGACGTAACGGAAACTATTCCGTACATGTCAGAATGTTTAGTTTTACGATGCGTTACATATATTTTACTTACCAAGAAGTGGCAATTTTTAGAATTGATATTTCTAAATTGAATAATGGAATGATATTAAAATAAATAATAAATAATTAGAGGGGATACAAGTGAGACGAATAGAACGAAGTAAAATTAAAAAATAATAATAATAACTCCAAATTTAATGTTCTTTTCATTCATTATTTCTAGTTTCAAACCAATGCTTTTGTTTTTAAAAGTTCAATAATTACAATAATAATACCCTGTTGCAATGGATGACAAATGAGATTGCTTCTACAAAAAAAAAATCTAGATGATAGGTATGCTAGTTACTCTTATTTACCATTTGCAGTTGAAAACATGTCTTAACACATAAATTAAGCACATGAAAAATGTACGGAGTGCAATGTCTGTATAATTTTCGACGATTGCCAAAAAGAAGTAATAATAACTGTTTTTATCATTGACATTTTTTTCTCCTGCAAAGAATTACTGTATCTTAATAGTAGATCGACAGCCAGAGTTTTCGGGAAATTCTGGTATATTACACCACTTTTACGACAATTAGAAAATAAATGAATACATAATTCAAATTTAACAAAAATATTTAGAATTTATTATGTTCAAAAACGTATACTTTGTCCAAGAGACAAGGATTCAAGTTGTTTTTCAGCTGCTAAATGATCTAAAGGAGGAGTGCAATCGCCATTTTCATCTGTAAGCTTTCCACTTCATAGCCTGCATTTCCTAAAAGTTGAAAAAAATAGGGCTCTGTTAAATATTTCCATTAAATAATGAATAAATTGCCAGCAAAAACATTAAACATGTTTTGATAACTGTATCAATTATTGCTTGTAAGTTTTCAAAGTAACATAATACAGTCGACGCCCGCTACCTCGCGATTCGACTTACGCGAAATGGCTGTAACGCGAATATTTCAGGAGTAACGAATTTTAGAGCTAACGCGAATTTTTCGTCCACAAAACGAATTTTTTGGAAGCAAGTATCAGCTTCGTTATTGGCTACTAAATATTGATTTCGTGACTGTTATTACATCACTTTTAGCATCACTGACAGCCAAAGTTCCCACACCAAACTAGTCTAGTGCATCAAATAACCACTCAGCTCCTTTTATTTATTTATTTTTTTCATTATAAATATAAAAGTTGATGAAATATAATGGTAAATTAGTGTCACCTTTATCTGAAGTTGGTGAAGATGGGAAGAAAAATAAAGTTTCTGATAAAATATTTAAAAAAAGGCTAAGATTATCGATATGCTTCAACAACTACAAAACGTCGACGTTCGCGTGACAATAAGTATGAGTGAATCTTCCATATGTACAATTAAAATTCAAAACAAAAAGATACCCGTAAAAGTTCTGAACTTAGTTTCAATATTGAAGCGAGCAGAGCAGCAAAGTAAATACAGTTGGCTCTCTGTTTAACGACTTTCAAGGGACCACAAAAAATCGTCCTTAAGTAGAAAACGTCCTTAAATAGAATGCTTTTAACACTACAGTAGACCATCTGGGACCGAAAAAAGCCGTCGTTAAACAGAGAAAGTCGTTAAATAGAGCGTCGTTAAACAGAGAGCCAACTGTAGTATGAAAATGGAAAAACTGCTCTTGTATTGTGAATTAATAAGGATATCAGAAAGAGGAGATGTTGCCACAAATTGAAACGTTATAAAAGAAAAGGCGAAGCAACCGTATTTAAAAATGTATTAGATAAGAATAACGATTTGATCATGGATCATAAATTATCACTATCTTCAATTTTTAAATCTGAAATATCGTTACTGTATCTACTGTACAGTACTATTAAAGTGAATCATTTTAGTTTTACTACATGCTGTGCATACCTTGTTGTTTTATTTTATGTCTTTCATTCCCATCAGTCATTCATTTTGTGCATCTTAAAGTATTTCATGTTGAATAACAGTTTTTTTTAATACAGTAAAAGTTCAGTTCTTTTTGCAAGAAACTATAGTGCATGGTTAAGAAATGCTTTAGAGCTGTTTGAGGGGTGTTTATAAATGTCTTTTTTTTTGGCATGCTTTATAAAAAATTGTATGCATATATTTTTCCACAACGCGAAATTTCGACATACGCGAGGAATCTTGGAACTCATCCCTCCCGTAAGTCGGGACTCGGCTGCAATAAAACTACTGAAAATACTCTTTACTTACTATTTAACTGTGAGCGTATCAAGCATGGCAGGTTTGTCACTTGTTCTCTGAATTCAGTAGAGAAAAAGATGTAAATAAGGGCATCCTCTTTTGTTTTTAATTTAAAAATACTTTTAATTCAAAAAGGTCTAGATTTTTGTTTTTCATTAACAACTGCGGAAAGTATCCTATATGCGAGAGAACGTGACGATGTTTTATATCAAAGTTTCATTTCAAAAACGGCGAATTACAAAAAGCTTTAAAATCAGCACCAGAAAAAATGGGGTGTAAATATGGGCACCCTTCAAAGTCACCCAAAATAGTTTAAAACAGGTTAAAACTGTACAAAATTGTAGATAACTTATTTATTATACGGGGGGGGGTACAGAAATCGCAAATATAACTGGCTTTCTCAGCCCCAGCACAATATAAGTGTGTCCACATTTGGCACACTTAGATTGTGCTGGATGTGGGGCACACATATCACCCACAACTCTTCTCGAGTATCTTCGAGGATCTTTCTATCTCGAAAGACACAAGTTGCAGCGCTTGAGAAATATTTTTTGTTTTTTAAAAAAAGATGTGGTATAGCTATGGGCACTTTTTTAATGGGACCCTATATTTACACCAACTACACCTAAGAAAGATGGCCACTCTCACTTGCAACGTGAAAGCATGCGGGACTAGAAGTGTGCTTCAAAAAGTAGCTTAAGATCTCCGCTTTTCCGGATGTCACTGTGAAATTGTCTTTAACTAAACATAATACAGTTGGCTCTCTGTTTAACGACGCTCTATTTAACGACTTTCTCTGTTTAACGACGGCTTTTTTCGGTCCCAGGTGGTCCACTGTAGTGTTAAAAGCATTCTATTTAAGGACGTTTTCTACTTGAAAGTCGTTAAACAGAGAGCCAACTGTAACATGAAAAGAAAACGATTTCACATATCTCTAAAAAGGTTTGCTGTCTTAAAAAAAAACACTATTTTTCACAATAACTCAAGCTGCATCGACACTACTTGCAAGAATGTTTCCAACTAATGAGTAAACGGCACTATATACAGTTCTCACCGCCAGTCTTCAGAACTCCCCTTAGCTACTAGGGAGGGGTGCCCATTAGGGTGGAACGAAAAAAAAAGTTTTTGATTTTCAATTTGCCGTAGTGCGGAAAAGTTGCCTTTTCATGCAAACAAGATGTAAAAAAAATATGAAAAATATTGAAGCACGTCTTGAGGTGCCGCAAAGAGCATAAAGTTTTGCAAAATTGCAATTTTTGATACATTTAAAAAATTTTTTTAAAAAATTTCAAATTTATCTTTATGCTTCAAATGCTGTCGAAAAGCAATTTTTATGCTCAACAGGTCGCACAATAACTTTTTTTTTTGTAGTTCGGATCATGTCTTGAGGTGCCGCAAGAGCAAATTTAAGTTTCGGAAAAAGGCACTTTTTGACAAATGCACTGGCATCTGGGAGCTTGAGTCATTGCAGCAGCAGATGTTCAAATGGGGCGGGGCTGGTCAGCAGTGATTTGTGTGAGTGGGGCCAAGCTCAGGTCAGGTGTCAATTTCTTCGTCGAGTTCAGTTAATGAGTAATGTATAATTTCGTTAGTTGGTAAGATACTTCATTGTTGTAAGTTGCAATAGCTCAATCTAAACAAGTGCAGACAAGACAAACATCAGAATGTCTTATTTTTGGAATCTTTAGCGATTTCAATGAAGTTTTACTACCTACTTACGAAGATGCAATGAAATGCTACTGTTTTATTAGACACGACCTAAAAAGTGCGGCTGGAAAAGATCTTTCTGTAAGTGAAATATATATATGACTTTTTAGTTTCCAGAATAGATTACATTTGGTCAAGAGCTTCTTTGAGACAACAGGAATAGAAGCCTAATGTATTCTTAGATGGTAAAACAAAAGAATCAAACGAATTTAAAGACAAAATATAGGTCAACTTCCTTACCTACACTGTAAAAAAGTTCCGAAACATTACTGGGTATTTCCGTGTCACGTTTCGGGATTTTAATGGTTTTTATCCACTTCCTGGAAAAATTAAGTATTCTTAACAAAAAGTTTCCTGAATTGCTACAAGTCGCAAGAATGCAGACTTTTCACTGTTGTGAAAAATATTTTTAGCTCCCAGTTTAAAGATTAATTGAGCGTATTTATAAAGTGTATCGGCTTTACTTCAAGTACGGCCCGTCCATGCTAATTCAACTACCAAAGGGAGAAAAGTGTGGACTGCATTGCTTTGCAAGATTTGCAGGCAAGTAAAATTCTCTTGACTTACTCGCAATTCTGGCATAGCTTTGGCCATGTTTGTAATAATGCTCTTTTAACTTTCTTGATAAATCAGAATGATGCCAAGATATTACTTCCACGGACACGACTGGTATTAAACGGGAAGATTTCTAAATTTTTCAGGAGGCTTCCAGGATAATCTCAGGAAGGTTTCTGAATTTTAGAGGAAAAAGTTCCTGGAATTTGCAAGATATGTTACTTGCAGATATTGGGCACCTCAGCTGCCCATTATTTTCCAGGAACGTTTCTGAATCGTTTTTACAGTGTATTGAAAATAACCTTCTTTTTGAGAACATACAGGACATAAGTAACGATCACAAATATGTATTGGATATGTGTGTCACTATATCAAGTGGGACTTGCCCTCTAGATTTATCTTCAAGGAACCTGGGAAAACTTCCCCACATCAGATGACTTACATTTGGAAACCTTACATTTTGAATGTACGTGGCAACTAAAAATCCGACTGAAAATCTCAAGACTCTGACTCAGTACATTGTTAAAGTGCAGTAAAGTATAGTTTCCTTTATATGGGCAAGGCATTTCGCTAAAATTGTTTGAAACAAATAATAATACTGAAATTTATTAATAGTAATCATTACTCATTCATACATTTTCAAGAAAGGATCCATTTCTTTTACGGATCAAGTGGGCAATGCGTATGCTCCTGTATGGTTTAACATCAAGTTAAAACCTTCTTGTACTTAAGGTTCAAAACATTTATTTGAACGTATCTTACATTCACGATATCTCTCTCATGATTTTAAGAACATTATAGACAAGGTTACATAAAGAAATGGGTATTTTGATGCTACAGAAAATCTCCATTTGGACTATATTATGCAAAGAGCGTAGAAATGTAAGAGAACTTGGTTTACAACGCGTGTTGAATGCAAGAACACAAAGTATAGGCGGGGCTAAGAAGTTTAAAGTTCAACAAATAATTTTTGCTGCCAAAGATTACATCGATTTGATCTCATGGGCTGAAAATGATACAACCGAACCCCCCTCCGTAAAACATTTGTCTGGTGAATGCCTCAAAGTGAAACTTGTAACACCTAAGCGGCTCTTAAAAAGTATGAGTTATTTGGAAGAAAGAGTTATTTGGTACAAAAAAAAAACAACAACAACATTTATTTACAATCATTAAGAATACTTTAAATGGTAAAAATGGAATTGTTAATGTCTTTTATAGTATACTAGTAATACCCGCACGGCTTTGCCCTTTGTAGAAAGAAAAAGGTCATTTGGTTTGCTTGTATATTTACAAATAATGTAAGGAAAATTTCTCGCCAATTGGCTTGCCCATGTTACGGTTCCACGTTATGACAACTTGGAAATTTACTTGCCCATCTTATAATTTTGCTCAGGTAAACGTGATTAAAATTGGAATAGAAAAAGAACAAAATCGAATTTTCGAAAAATCGCTTCGAGGTGCACACCCTCCATGCTGCAAACTAACTTTGCTAAATTTCATGAAAATCGGTCGATCGGTCTAGGCGCTATGCGCGTCACAGAGATCCAGACAGAGATCTAGATCTCCAGACAGACTTTCAGATTTATTATTAGTAAAGATTATGATTTTTTTAAAACTGTATTTTGTAATTAGTATTTTTGTCCTAATATAATGCTTAAGAAATGTATTTACTGTCATATTTTGTTCCGTTATATACAGTAGGAAAGCATAAAAAGGAATTTCATTGTTAAATGGAAATTTCGGTTATTATCAAACTTTAAGCTCGTTGCGGCACCTAAAGATGTTGTAGTAAAGCAATGAAATTTTTTCTGCTTCTTTGTAAACTTAAATGAAAACTTTTCCCCCCTACGGCAAACCAAAAAAATTGAAAAAAAAAATTTAAGGTCATTTTCGTTCCACCCTAGTGCCCATATTTACACTGTGGGTCAGTTTTACACCTTTTCCTCTACTAATGCAAATTATGCAAAAAATGAGAAATTGCAATATGAAAGCAAAAATAATAAATGCATAGTTTCAAAAATGCACTCACATGCTTAGACTTTTGCCTCGGGGGGGGGGGGGGGGGGGGGGGGGGGGGGGCTAAGCTATAAGGTCGTCATTTGGGGGATAAGAGGGAAATTAATTACCTACCCCTCCTCGGATTTCATAAACATAATGTATCATGAAAATAAACATTTGTTTATGCACTTTGCCTGTAATATATAATACATACTGAGTATGTAGCATTTGCTCTTCCCCCTCTCAGGAAAACTTTGAAACAACTGGCGTGCTACGTCTCTAGCCAAAAAATAGTGCCAAAACATAAAAGATAAAATGAATGCCTGAATGTTTGTGTTCGGGAAGAAGATTAAAACCGTTAAAAATTAGATTGCCGATTTTCCTTCACTTTTTACATCAAGTTTATTTACAGCAAAAAAAAAAAAAAAAGAAATACGTAGTGTAACTTACAAATTGTAAGATAATTTTATACGGAAAAGTTATTCTGAACAATTGATTGCTTTGAAGGTGAGTTATCTTTAGTGACGTCAGAGGAAGGGCGGAGGGGGGACTTTTCAAAATTGAAATCTTAAAAACCCAATTTCTGTCATTTCTGAGTGGTGCTGGGAGAAGAGGGTCAGGGTGAACGGTGGGGGGGGGATCCAAGAAAGTTTAAAAATGGACGTTAG
Source organism: Uloborus diversus (assembly GCF_026930045.1). NCBI lineage: Eukaryota > Metazoa > Arthropoda > Arachnida > Araneae > Uloboridae > Uloborus > Uloborus diversus. Next base: position 149,877,495 of record NC_072733.1, read on the forward strand.
AAATCCTAATTTTAGACAACTCTTACTTATGTAAGGGGAATGTTTTTTTTTTTTTTGTTTTAGAGGCTAATGAACTATAAAGGGAGGCTTCACCCCCTTAAGCCCCCTATAACTCCACCCATGGTTCCCTTTGGGATTTTTTTTTTCAAAAAAAATGATGAAAGAGTTTCCCAAAAGCTTTTGTGTCAAATAGTTATGCTTACAAAATGTGACATCCCAAATATTTTTAATGTAATACTTTTTAATTACTTTCATACCAAAACATTGCTATTAATCTATATTTTTCTATAATATCCGTTTTTTCTAGAAAAATAGAGAAAGCTAGAATAATTATTTATAGGATTTTACTAGAATGAAGAACACACAGATTAAACTTAATCATTGTATTAAATTACGCTTAATCATGTTTAGTAGTTCAAATTTCCTTTTAGAAAAGGCTTTAGTTACGAAAAGCTGGTTGTAATTTAGATGTTTATAAAAACTATGAAAACAGTTATGATGCAAAAATTTGTGCACGAGGGAAACTTTTAAATTAGTAATTAGTGAATTTTTATTTATATCAGTTTTCGCTGTAGCTCATTTTGAGGTGTAGTCCCGACAATCCGAAATAATTGGAACTATATCCTTTGTGGATTAACGCATGCTTCAGATGAGTGAAATCACCTCGTTAAATACCTCGTTATTTTTTGTTTCTTTTTTTTTCTTTTTGTAGCGAATTGTATTTGGACAATATACTCCTTATGGAAAAGAGACTTTCTCTACAACCTGTTTTATACTTTTCATCAAAACTTTTGAATTAAATCATGTTGATCGTAATATTTTGTTGCTACAAAAACTGCCTCTTAGTCTTTGGTCTACAATCCTACGCAAATTTTTATTGTTCTAAAGTTTTGTTCATCTGCGTATTTATGCCAGATATATTAAGAATTCTAATTTCTGACATACTAACATCGTGAGCTTTGAGCGTTGAAGAAATCGGGGTTGCCAACGCCCCCCCCCCCTCCCCCGATCATTGGTATAACCTGCACCAAATTCCACTAAGACACACCAAGAGCGAGAGCTCCCCAACCAAAAAAAAAGTGAAAAATACCCCCCCCCCCCCAAAAATTCCAAAGACGCAGTCCTCACCATGACCCGCTCATTGGTCGACCCTGAAAGAAAATTTCAATTTTCCAAAAATAGTCGTTTTCGCTTCTACATAGTTTAAGGATGGAAAGAATTCTCAGAAATCCAAAATTCGTAGCGCCATCTATTGAACAGAAGAGAATACTCACGCAGAAGAAGTTTGTTTTTCAGGTACAATTACTTGTATTGCTGTATTACAGGGCTGTGGAGTCGGAGTCGGAGTCGAAGAGTCGGAGTCGGACTGATTTTGGAATAAAGGAGTCGGAGTCGGAGTCGTTGGAAAACATGCCGACTCCGACTCCGGACTTCTTTTTTTCTTTCCTTTTCACTGACTCTCCTTGCATTTTTTAAAAATTGATTACCAATTGGTTCGATTACATGTATAAAAAGATACTAATGAGAAAATAACTGCCATTATGGCAATCAGCTAGCTTGAATGCTTACCGAACTTTCTGTAGCCGTTCCCTAGTTTGCTTGCTTTTTAACTTAACTAATAGCAACTGTCAGCAAACTGTTTTGTTGAATACCATTTTCAAGTAATCACTTTCAAATAAAAATAGAAATATAGTGTTTTGTTCTATCTCAGTTTAAAATAGTAAAAGAAACGTAACAAATTAGTAAGTCGACGCCTGTAGCTAAGGTTGAAACGTTTAAGTGTGATCGGCAAATTCAAAGAAGTTCTGGCTCGAAAACACGAATCCAAAAGATTCGATGAAATAATCTAATGTTTTTTTTCTTTATTAAGACTATTTCTGTAAGCTTTGTTCTCACTAAAATGTATGGAACAAAATAAGTAAAAAATTTCTTGATTGCAACACTCAAGAATTGCAGTTAATCTTAAAATCTTCATATTTAGGTTAATTCTAAAGCAGCCAATAAAATTTAAATTAAAAATTTAGCGAAGAAGAAATATAGGTATAGTAAAAGCTATTCGTACAAATTTGTATACCGCCGCGTTTTGTGTAAAATTAGCTCCTGACGCATATGTGCCCTATTTTCGTTGAAATTTTATTGATGAAATATAATTTAAAATATATTCGTGAAAATTTTCAGAATTAAAGTATTTATATTTTTTATAAACTCTGAAATTAACTTTGGGTGTCATCTACTAGATGGATGTCACCAGGGGCAAACCACTCCCTCTCAAGAACTTGGATTTAGAAAAAAAGTTTTTTTTCTCTCAAGTTACAGCTTTCAAAAATTGAAAGCACACGATTTGATCAATATATATTTGTTAAACATTAAAGGGGGGCAAATTACAGATAATCATTTTCAAAATTTTTAAAAGGGATTTTTAAATCATCTCACTTTTTAACTCGTAACTATTGGAAAGTTTGATTTTTAAATTGAATTTCTAACGTTGTATGACGTCTTGGGTTTACAATAAAAAACAAAATGCTAAATTTTCATAAAAAGGAATTAATATTTCAATCTCTGTTAAGAGGTTTTCCCCCTTCCCTTGAATGGAGAGAGGGAGTTTAAAAAATACAATTAAAAAAATCAAAAAAAAATCCGGAGTCGGAGTCGGAGTCGGGCGTTTCAAAATCCAGGAGTCGGGGTCGGAGTCGGCCATTTTCCTTCCGACTCCGCAGCCCTGTGTATTTATATAATTTCGACTCTCGAGAGCATCACAAATGCATTTCCTGCAAATAAAAGTAATGATGTCAGTCCATTTATTAGTTATAAAACAACAACCAAGTATTTGTGTTCAAAAAGCACTGCAATGTTTTCTTAAAACGTCGAAAAATATCCATCTTTAACGAAAATATGTAAAAGTGGAGGGTGTTTTAAGCATACGCAATTAGAAGTACAGTAAAATATCGTTTGTATCGTTCAAAGAACTGGAGTGAAACGATGTTTGAAGGATAACGACGCATAAACAAAAATTACTCTTATTATTTTGTTATCCCAGTAACACAATTTTATTCCGATGTAAGTTCTAAAGCTCTTATAAAGTTTTTTATGTAACTAACAAAACTTACTCTTTAAAAAAAAAAAGGATTTTTTTCACAAAATAGTTACAAAATTAAAACAAATCATACTTTAATTATATATATTTAACACTTAGTTTTCAATGTATATTTCCAAGATTAAAGTCATTATAGTAATTGGTTTTTGTGCTCACACTGACATTTAGTTCCAAAAAACTTTCATCCCCGTCTGAAGTGCAGATTGCCTTTGAGCATTGATTTATCACATTGTGAATTTAATTGAGTTCATGAAATGTTTTTCACTTGTGCTTTGAAGAAAACAACCGTTAAGTTTATCAATACAGTTTATTGCGTTCGTAAAGGTGGTCACTTCTTTAATACCTGAGAGATTTCACTCCTCTATAGAAAAAGAGGAACATGGTCACGCAAAACATTTTGAACTTTAGGAAGAGAAAACGATGTTTAACCAATATTTTGCGACTTAGGGGAAAAGGGGGCACATTAAAGTATCGTGCACATATGAACATGGTATGTTTTACTAGGATAACGTCGAGCAAAAAATCTTGAAACATTCTCAAGTAATGGTAGTACCAGTCCTGCTTCTGGGCCAAACATTTAATGCAATGCACCAGTTTATGTTTCTGTGGTGATAACTGTTTTCGTAGGTGTTGTATGTAATTTTAGTTATGGCTTCTTCAAGTGAAAACATATTTTAAACCAGCTAATAAACTAAACTTAACTATTGCAAACCAATATATAAACATTAAAGTAAATTTGTGACAAAGTTTAGTTTGTTTAGTTTAACTAAGAAGTCGTTATTTTTAACCAACGAAAAAACGGAGAAGGTTCTCAAGTCAATCCGTATTTGTATATATATATATATATATATATATATATATATATATGACCACGCATAACTTTTTATAGAATCGTCCGATATCGATGATTCTTTTTTTATTGGAAAGGGTTATACCCCGATGTTGGTCCCACATAAATTTGGAAACAAAATTCCTACCCTAAGGGTGGGAAAACGGGTGTGATTTGTTGTTCACTCACAGGTTTTTGATGCTGAGTTGGGTATTACAAAAAAAAAAAAAATAATAATAATAAATAAATAAATAAATAAAACTCACGATGAATGAATTTCAGACCTGTCTGTCTCTCGTGTGTACTGCCGTGGGCAGGTAAACGGAAGTATCTGCAGGAATGAGTTTTCGAGATGAGTGAATAAATGTGTGTTGATTCAATTCTAACAATAGGAAAATGTTGGAATTAGACGTTTTTTTCAACGGAACCAAATAAGTAAGCTTGTATAACAAAGCTAACGTACAATAGATGACAAAATGCAAAAAAAAAAAAAAAAAAATACAGTTACTGCCCTTTTCCTTGCCCACGGCAATGTAGACCTCTCAATCTCTGGTATTTGTGATTAGAATTAGTTTTTAGTGCCAGTCGTTTAAATTTTTTTTAATTCAGGAATTTGTATAAAAAATAGGTTGAAGTTTAATGGTGTCATGCTATTTTTGAAATACATTTACACTAAAAAGGATGAAATAAAAATTTTTAAATAAAAATAATAGAATCGAATTCAAAAAAAAGCAGCTGGAAATTGCTCTAGAAAGTAAAAATATTTCATTCTTTGAACAACATCTATACTACTTTTTGAACATAATTTTTGAAGTCGGCTCAAAAACAGTAGATAAAATCATACTTAAACATAATTCAATTACAAATGTGAACTTTAATGGACCTAGATTCTTCAATAGAATTCGCATGCAACATTTGTAACAACATATTTGTGTATCGATATAAAAGTTTCGTTCGAATTTTGAGTGGTTTTCATGAAAAATATAAATGATAAATGGTTACACATCATTTTTCCTATCATTTTTGAAAAATTGATAAAATTGATTGTTTGAAAAATTTATTGTTCATTTTTATTACATTTTTATTAAATATTTATTTGTTTATTTTAAATTTTTTTATTTTTTAAATTCTTTTATTACTAAATAGTTTTCCAAGAGTTTAGTGATATATAATATTTACAAGAAAAAAAAAGACAAAATGTTTTTCTTTAACTAAAAACTGAAGTTTAAAATACTTTTAAAATTAATCATCATATTCTGTAGGAAACTTAAACACATTATATAACAAGAATAAACTTTAAATTATAAAATATTCTTTGTATTGTTTGGCCTAACACGTTTTTTTCTTGTCGATCCAGTGATCAGAAAAATCAGAACATACAACAAAATTTTAAAAATTGTTAGTGAGCAGAATTATCTAATTCGAGAAAACTAATTTATTATTAACAGTTTTTATGCGTTTTGAACTGACAAAGTATGGGTTACAAACCCTTCAAAGTAATTGGTACGTTTATGTTATATAGTAAAGAGTTTTTCGTTGAAATATGATGTTTGTCCTTCATTTTTCAATCGTGTTCATATGTGCCCCAGGCTTATTCACATGTGCCCCCCCTATAGAGGGACACATGTGAACAATTGAAGGCACTTTTTAAAAATTCAATGAAGTAAAAAAATAACTTTTGAAAAACTCTGAAAAATTCCAGGGCACAAAGAAAACATCATTCAATCATGGGGACACTTTTGCTCTTAGAAATTGATAATGTTTTGTGAAAGAAATTGAGAAATGAAAAAAAAAAAAGAAAAAAGTTCACATGTGCCCCCTTTTTCCCAATATATTATAAAAGATGCATTTTGCATTAAAATCAATCAAAAAAAGAGACTTATGAAAACGACGTATGAATGTAAAACACGGTATAAACGATATTTTACTGTACATGTAACACATATTTGATGAATAAGGTAAAGAGTACAGATTGCGCAAGCGGAGAGATTGCCCACAAAGCTGGTCTGGGAATAAGGATTGAGTAAGCGCACAGAGACTTCATCCAGTTGTACAATGTATAGTAGTATTAAGAGTGCATGCTGGTTGTTTCGAGTGCTTACGATGCAATATCGCTTCTCTGTTTTGTTTAACCCGATCAAGTGCTTGAAGTTTGATGCTTTTTTTTTTAATTTTATAGAATAACAATTTAGTAAAATAATTTCGATTTAAGCGCTTTTCATGAAGCTACTCTCATAGACGTACATTGTTAGCCCCAGTAGTTCTGCATAACAGCAAACTTGTTTAAAAAAAAAGAGACTACGCAATCTCTCTAATCGAAATAGGAGTGTTTGCGCATCTGCTACTTAGGAGAGATGGTGCACTGTTCTCATTCGTTTACATGGTAAAAAAGATTACGCTGCTTGTTGGGTATTTTGTATTGCAATACAAAAATGAACAAATTCTGAATTATACGAGTTACAAAGTAACTTAACATAATTTTGTAAATTTTCTGACGTTCCTTGTTTTTTTATTTAATTGTTTTGTTAGACTACAATGTTTGCGTCCTTTCTAAAAATTTAGAAATTTCCGAGGCTTTATGCCTAGGAAATTTCTAAATTTTTAGAAAGGACTAAGATTAACTAAACTAAAGGACTAAGATTTTAACGATGGCTAAAATTACGCAAAAATGTCCTCTTGGTCTTGTTACAACTGTTGCATTACATTAAAACGCAATAGCAAAATAACAATGCAAATTCACACTCAACAAACGATATTGTTGTTGTTGTTTTTTACTATTTTGTTGAATAATGCGCAAACTCTACTAGGTTTACCTTATGAATGTATACGGGCCCAGTACACTCCAGTAATTGTAACTTTTGCATCATACAAAACTCTGAAAATAAATAAAAAAAAAAAAAAAAAAAAACCCGGATGCACAAAATAATTTATAAAGAAAACTAATATTATCTTTTACTAAAAATACTGCAAACAGAGCAGCTTGGGAATTTGAGTTCTTATATAAAACGTAAAAGTAATTTGCTTACAGTACTTTTATATTTCACGCGGTCCATTATGTCCTTTATCATTTAAAGGACAAAAAGGATTACTTATTTTTAGGGTAACTCATAAAAAAATTCATTAAAACATTTCAGAATTTTACTCAATTAGGATTTCATACTTATTGAATCTATAAAATATCACAATTTTCTTTTTTTTTTTCACGCGCTTTCCTTCTTTAATATTTGTAACCCTACCTTAATCATTTGAATATATTAGTCTAAATGTATATACATCTATATGTATCTGAGGTACGAAGTGCACTTGTTGGAAAATGAAAAAAAATATGGGAGAAGTCTCTTCAGCTATATTTTTGGCATTATAAAAAAAAAATGACCTAAAAGTTCCAATTCCTGGAAAATCTCCCATACAGTATGATGTATTTTAAACAAAAATACCGGAAAAGTTTAGTGTTTAGAAAATAGAACATGAAACTTTTAAACCGAAAGTTTAGACGAACATATTTTGTTTTTAAGTGCAGAAAATCTGAAGAAATTTTATGATTCATAATGAATTTTCAAGAAAATTGAAGTAGCAATATCATTTAATAGTGTGATTAAAATATATTTTTTCTTGTTCACTAGTTTCTTCTTCACGTTTTTGAGTTTGTAGTTTTTCTTCAAGAGCATTTTATGTTTGCATTAAAATATTTAAAATTTGTAAATAAGTCCTAAAAACATAGAAAAACGTTGTCCAATCCACAAAAATATCTTTATTTTGTATTTTGTATTTATATTTTTTAATATTAATAGTTTTATACTTGGTGCATGTCCGTGCCTAAATAATGCCATAAATTTTCAAATAATATTTCCTGGGAAATCTTTTGCACAAAAGATCTTCATGATTTTAAGAAACTCTAAATTACTTTTCCAGTTCATATCTTTATGCTATCAAAATGAAATTATGACTTTTGTTATTGCTGTCTTGTCATCCAGCGACCAAAAGAAGCCAAAAAGTTTCAAACAATTCGTTCTCGTAACTTTCCATTTTCTTTCACACAAATATAAACTTTAATTTATACAAATCTAAACCATTTTTCAGTTTGAAACTTAATTGTCAACAAAGTGATTTTTTTAAAGTATAGCTTAATAAGTGCTTATTTATTTTCTTGAATTTCTTAAAACACATATAAATAAGCGGTTCAATTCAGTTTCAAACTTTAATGTCGACGAAGTGATTTTCTTAAAAGTATAGCTTAATAAGTGCTTATTTATTTTCTTGAACTTCTTAAAACACATATAAATAAGCGGTATACTTTCACCGGTCTTGCAAAGGAATGTAATTATCCTTTTAAAGGCGAAAGATTTATATAAATCCGCACCAACATTTTGATTTTTTCCCTCTTCCTCTTTACCTGCGACATTTTTTATTCAGCTCTCACAAGATTGTGAAAAATTGTCAGCTAGCCAAGCTCCTTTTCAAGTGTTTAGCCAGCTTAATCGATGTATTCAGTTAATTAAACTTAATTGATCCACCTTCCTGGTATATGTTTTCGGATTGCTTCATTGTTTGGCGAACAAAGAACTTTCTTAAGGCGTAAGATTCAGATCGGTGGAGGTTTTTCATCCATAGTGTTAGGCATACCTGAGTACACTTCATTGTTTAATCGATCTTTTTTTCATCACCCGCTTTGTATTTGGGTCGTTAAATACCATAAGAAGAAAAATCCCGCACTTTGAGTTCCGTTAGAAACAAGGTGTTTTATCCATTAAGTAAGCAGTTAGCATTACTTGGTTGAGAAGGGGGTGAAATAAAAATTTATGGAGTAGTTTTTATTCTTATTTTTTGATACCTTCGTAATTAAAAAATAAAACTTTTATTAGTTAAAAAGAGTTTAATTTAACTGGTCCAATGTTAAAAAGTGGGAACATATTAACGATCGATGTAGAGAAAGTTATTCGAAGTTTAGACTTTAATTGTACCAACAAGGTGCGAATGGGACAAAGCTGTATTAATTTTCATGTACTTTCAACTATTCGTTTTCATTGAAGAAATGGAATTTTCTGTCGTATCAGAAATTCTATTTCTCTTAAGACTGAAATCATAGAGGGGTGCTTGCTGCTTATCCCACAAGAGCGATGGCGCACTCTTCTCAAATGTTATGGAGTAGACCCCCCCCCCCCCCCCCCCCCAGTGTATGATAAGAGTATCAGCAAAAGGAAAATGATAGGTTTGATGATTTTATGTCAAGGACAATGAGTTCATGTGGAATACGTACAAGCTGTTTTTCACGCTTTTTTATGAATATACGGTTTATATTTTAATATTAATTGATATCAATTTTGTTCTTGGATTTCACAACCATAAACAATAGTTAAAACTAGAAATATTATCCATCCTTTTCACAAAACATAATGTCTTGAGCTAAATCGCTGATCTGTCACAGCAAAATCGAAAAGAGTATAATAATAATAAAAATGTGGCACATAATTATGGATTTAAAGACACTAATCTAACATGAATTTGTTAAATAGTATGTTTTTACAGGCGTTGGCTATTAAATTTACAAATTAGTTTCAGTTGTATTCAGTAAGTTACCGCCCTATAGCCAGGGCTAAGGCAGAAATACATGAAATACACTCTCAGCCAGATACTACCAGCTCAGTCAATTCCAGCCGAGGACTGCAGTTACGTGCTTAAAATCAGTGCTGACAGTGCTAATTCTATATTAGCTACCAGTTTGTTTGGCACTCTTGGCTTCCTTAAGAGGTTTTCCACCTCCAGCTCAGTTAGTCCTATGCCGGGCTGATGAGTGCTAATAAGCACGAAACTGCAGTCCTCGACTGGAATTGACTGAGCTGGCGGTGTATTTCATGTAGTTTCAGTTGCTTTAATTTAAACTTTTATTTGATTTTCCAAGCATTCGTTTATTAACACGTATTTCAAATGCCCACATCAGAAGTTTTAAGTTAACTAGAAACACATTTTTGGTATGATTTCCTACCTTTATTATTTTTGTTCGCAAATTAAATTGCTGTAGAGCGCCGATTATTCGGAACAGTCGGGACTGAGGCAGATCTGGTCAACGAAAAATTGGAATAATTAGGCAACTTCAAAAAACGACTGTGATAATACTTTTAAGTACCTTTTTCCGCTTTTTAAGCACTTTTATTGTACTTGGCATGATTGTCACGGAAAAATCTGAGTCTTGCTGTTACTTATATCTCAGCAACTTGAATACTTAGAGACTTCAGGATTTCATTAAATGATTTGCTTAATCTTAAGGTACGACTTAACGTTGAAAAATTAAAATTTCAAAATAAAATTGTTATTTTGGTTAGGATGGAAAACAGCAAATTTTATGCAATTGCCCCATTAAATGTTTAAATATAAAAACCATTGTTACAAATTTTGTTGCCGTGCAACAGTAGTGTTAGTAGTAATCATAGTGAAAATTTCGAAGCATGGTGAAATGCTCCTATCTATGAAAATGGGGCTAAGTAAAGAGACATATTAGGATCTTTAACACGATTGATTTGTATGTTTTGAAACATAAATTAGTTTGAAATACCTTTAGTATTTAAATGGTGTTCTTTTTTAAATTAGTAAACAAATAAATCCTCGAGTCTAATTAGGATTAATTTTTAATGCTAACTGCTTAAAGTTTTAGACATTTTTATCGTTATTTTTCCCTTTTAGTACGGAGCATTTATATGAAAAACATGGTGAAGTTTCGTGATGGTAACGTTATTCTCTTTCTGAAATACATTTACACTAAAAAGAATAAAATAACAGAATTTTTAAGAAAATACTAAGCACTTTTCATAATGCACTCAAAAGGACAAAATAACTTTTCTGGTTCAGAAAGGAAAATTTGAGTATTCCTGTAGTTTTCAAAAAATCCAATAAAATGGCCTCACAAAAGAAGAAAAATGTGGTTCTAGTGATTTCAAACCAAACTTTTCCAATAAGAAAAATATGCATGTAACATTCAAAGTTATGATTGAATGCTAGATAATGATAAGCAATTCTATTCATGACTAGAGCCGCACTTTTCTTCGTTTGTGGTGTCATTTTCTTGGGATTTTTGAAAACTACAGGAATTCTTAAATTGTCCTTTCTGAACCAGAAAAGTTATTTTGTCCTTTTGAGTGCATCATGAAAAGTGCTTAGTATTTTTTTTTTTTTTAATTCTCTTATTTCAAGCTTAGAATTGAGAATTGTAATTGCGCACGTGTTCATATTACAAATGGTGGGTTTAGAAGTTAATCCATGAACAGATTTTAATTTTTTTTAAACTGAGGTACACATATGAACTATTACATACTGTATAGTAGATATTTAAAAAAAATTTGGAGAAGACAAAAACAAAAGTTTGTACTTGATTGTTTCTTTGAATTAGACATCCGGAAAATCGGCGTCCGAGGAATCGATGTTCCACAGCATCTTCACATTTTCGAGAGCAGAATATGTCACAATAAGTTATTTGGCTGAGTGTTGCTTTACCAGATACTGATTCAGCGTATTTCGAGAGAAAAATGCCTCCAAAGTACACCAAAATATGAAAATAATTTTGCAAGTATTGAATTTGAACAGAAACAAAAGAAGTATAAATACTGAAAGTATTCAATTTCTGTCATTTTGAGTGATTTTTTCTATCAGGTGTTACCATGTGTGAAGAAATAGGTCCACCATTCTGTAAGTTTCAATCTATGGTTGCGTTCGACGAACCTCACCGGTCGACCGGTAAGTAACCAGTTATTAACCGCGTCGTTCTATGATCAACCGGTTACTGCAGCGGTTATTATTCTAAGCAGTTGATTGGTTGATTGGAGCACGTGATCATTAGTTGCCACGTGATTAACTAACCGGTCGCTCTCGGTCGTGCTCGTCGAACGCACTCTATATGGAACAACCAATGTGAGGTCAGTCATAGATTGAAACTTGTAGTTATTTTTTTTCAACTATCGAATTCATTAGAAAAATTAGTTGATGAGTATTTTTAAAAATGTTCAATACTTTAGCATTTGTAGTATATTTATTTTGATTTTAGACAAATTTAATCAAGTATTAATTAATCACTTGCTTCATGAATCAAAATTAAGGAAAACCAAAAAAAATTGCATGATTTTTGTCGAATTAAAAATTTAACCCTGAATGTCTCTAAACTAAATGAAGATGTTGTATGAAATTTTGCAGTTTGACAAAAACAATTATCTTATTGCTAAGAAATGACAAACGGCACACCTTGTGAATAGTTTTGGGATGCAAAATAACTTTTCTGATGGACACTTGTCTATCTACAGACGTACTGAACTGTAAAATTCATAATTAAAAATTATTGAGTTAATTTGATAAGAAAAATTAGTACATACGATTCTTATACCTATCCATTAATGAATTGCAAAAGATTATCTTAATGATGGCTGTAGCACAAAGTAAAAAACTATACATAAGGGACAATGAAATTTACGCGTGCTTTTAAGCTTATATGAATCCCTTTCATGTGTGTGAAGAAAATGTTCTTGTCAATTATCTTGAAACTGTCTTGTCTGTATACTTCCTAAAAAGGGTATAAAGCCATGTGACAAAAATATTTTTGTCATTAATATTTTTATCATATATGTCAATTTCTTCCCACTGAAAAAGAAAAAAAAAAAAAACCTTGTATATCTGAAATTCGTGTGTGAAATTTTCATTACAATTCCTGCTTTTTATTTATGATGCTTTATTTCGAACCAAATCGTAATGGTCTTTTTCCTAAACTGAATTCGTATACATCTTGAAAGTAGAATAAGAGAGATTTCATACTTGATAAGAATATTGATGATGTTTCGAGATAAATAATCACGAAATGTTCAATAATAAAATCGAAAAAGGAAAGTGAGATGATTAAAATTGCCGAACGGATAACCTTTTTTTGACATTCGATCTTAAAAGAAACTGATATTTCTTCGAAGTACAAAAGAATTCTGATCTTTTTTCCAACAATAAAATACCAACGGCCTCGAAGATCTTGTTAGGAGTTCGCAATTGGACTTGGTCTTTGTCATTCCTTCTGATGTAAATGAAGGTCTGTGGAGGAAAGAGAATGACCTCGGAGGTCTCTGGCTCTGATTAACAGTGCTCAAGTCATTCGTTAAAAGATCCGCATCCTGATTGCTACCGACTCTTCATTAAGTGAAGGAAAAGATTGCGCTGCCTGCGTTTCGTTCGTCCATGTGGTGTTGTAAGTGTGGTAGGACTATTGCTTCGGCAAACACGCGGGACTATTGTTAAGCGGTCTTCAATCATGATCTTTAACAAAAGGATGGCTGACGAAAAGAGGACCTAGTCCTTGGCGATTAGATCCTTTTGTCGTGTGAGGAATCACGGCTCTCTTCTGGCGAAATGATTTGGACAGGGGTTTGGTGGCTTAGGGGGGCGTGCAATGTTGTCAATGACTTCAAGCAATCAGAACGCGGGGCGAAGCCTTCAAGAAACAACATCCAAACCTCTCATTCGTCACGATCCTGTATAGGAGGGGGTGTCCGCAATTGCCTTTTCCGGCGCAACGGTATAGACCACAAAAGGCAAATCCGACATTGCGGAATCACGTTTCGGGAGGGGGCGGAAGAGCTTTTGTCCGCATCAATGACTGCTCTCGCGCATCCCAGATGATGCTGTTCATCATTCCGGATTAAAATGTCGTCCGGGACAATTCCGGGAAATGTGTTCCCTTTCGTGCTTTTCACAATGGCCGCTCACTCGATGATAGAAGTTCAAAAAGATGCGATTTGGTTGGGAGAATGTCCTCAAAAGAATTCGGCTGTTTTGCTCTCGGGCTTTAGTAGTCTCCAAATATTTCTGATTCCGTTCTTTTGTTCGTCCTCCTGAGCTTTCACTTCTCAAACTTGATGTTACACTTCCGATAAAATATAAAGAAAATGTAGATCTTCTTTTTGCTCATGAATCAGAATTAATGAAAGAGAACGGGGAAAGTGTCATCTAAGTTGCTCGTGCATCTTTGGTCGCAATCTTTCTCAAGAAACAGTTCAATTGTAATCAAATTTATAACTAAAGGTTCCAATGTGATTTTTCTTATTGGAGCACTTGCAAATTGGGATCTTCTTATTCATCTAGCAGAAATCTTTCTTATAAATCAGCAGAAATAAATTTGCTCTGCTGTTGAAGCTGATAAGTAGCGAATAAATTTACAAACACAAGCACAAAAAATTCATTTCATTTCACATTAGATATTATTGTAACAAACATACTCGTTATGAAAATACACTGCAAATTATTCTGACGTTTCACATAATCAAAAATGCAAAAACGGAAAAAAAAAATTGTTGGTGCATTTCTGTATACTTAACATATGTTCAACTTCATATTGAATTGAAATATTATCATCATTATACATTTAATAAATATTGGTAAAAAAAGAATGAGTGAATACCTGTATTAATAGAAAAATGTATATTCTGCTTCAGTTTCAACGATTCAGTACCTTACTATCAAGTAATTTTTAGCATGCGGCGCACAAAACGTCTCCCGCTCTAAGTGGCAACGCGTACTTCTTGATAAAAATAAGGATTTAGGGAAAAAGTCATATTTTTTTGGACAAAGTGCTTTGACTGCATGAAACGCATACGCTGCACATCCAAAGATGTAATAGTTTTGAAAGTATTAAAAAAACAAAAACGTGTCAAAAGCTATAAGTATATCAAAAAATTATATAAAATACCTGAATCTTTAAGCTAGTTTTAGTAATTAAAAGTCAATTTAATATTTTATTATGTTACTCACAAAATAGTTTCATTAATTTAGTTAATTAATATCACATTTTTTTATTATAATATTTTTTATGATGTTATTTCAAGTGGTGCATCTAACCTCATAAAGTGGGGCGAATTGCCTGACTGTCAGGATAGCACGAAATTTTGTTTTTTGATAATAATTAATTCATTTCTGTTTTGTTGCTACTGATCTATTTTACACAGCATCTGGACCTACATGGCGAATGGTAGGAGGTATTAACTTCCATTTTTCATTCATCATTTTTTCAGAAATTCACGAATTGCTTATTGTTTTTACTTGACCGTTGAATGACGTCCTTTGACTATTTTTAGATGAGCATCTGCGAACACCACTGTCGAACGGCTCCTGTAGGTGCTGCTCCTCTGGTTCTGGTGCTCCATCAGCAGCATTTTCCACCAGAATCCGCTCTTCCTGGGCTGTTGTGTCCATATCCTACACACACACACACACGCCTACCTACACACACACAGTGCTCTTGCACATAATACATACACGCACACGCGCGCCTGCACATACATATACATACACACTCACTCGTGGTAGCGAAAAACATAATTTGAATTCCAAGATATCAAAAATTATTTTTTTTTTCGTTCTTTTTTTTTTTTGTGTGTTTTTCCTTAGGTGGGGCGTGGTACCCCACCTTACCCTATATAGTTGACGAATTCGAAAAGAAAAATGTCGTTATGTAACTCTATTTTTTTCAGCAATTTGATAACTCAAGAAATGTGGACTGTAATTCAATAAAGACGTGATTGATATTATTAGGACTCGGTTGTCCTTATTAAGACACTGAACTGTCGGGTATGGGATATGATCCAGTGCTGCATATGCTATGCACTGCGCACGAACTGTTCGCTGGAGTGACCAAAAAACAAAAAAAATAACGACTTATCAGTGCCACGAGTGTGAAGATTGATTTTCTCCTTTCCATTAAAGTATATATGGAATTTTTGATAATGTTTTTGAGTTTATCAAATGTGGATTTAATGTTTTTTTATACTGACAACAAATAATATTCCTTTTTTTTTTAGTTTAAAAGTTCTTTTTGGCGTATTGTCAGAGTTGGACTTATTAGAAACCCATGTTTCTAATAAGAGCAAGGCCAATTAGCCATTTTTGTTAAACTGCTACGAAACATTATACCACATAATAACTTAAATTTCCACATGGGATGATTTTTTTATTATTTTTATGATCCATTTGATGAATGTTCAAAGATTGGAGCCGATTGAACCATAAATGAGCAAGATATTAGGCTTGGAACCAAAAGTTGACCTTATTTGGAGCATTTACCTTATATATTTTTTTTACAACTGCACAACATCATTAAGAAATTTTTTGAAACTTTAGAATAATTTCCTTACTGTTTTATACATTCTAAAAATTTAAACTACAATACAGGGGCTCATTTACACTATAACGGCTTACGTGGTATGCTTTTTGCTTTATGCAAAATCTCTCTCAGTGGTCACTGCGTGAATTGTGAGCCATATTAATAATTTTTCCTAAGAAAATTCTGTGGTTTAAATTACCTCTTAACAGACTTATCACCCCCCTCAGTTACCCGTTACATTTTTTGTAAAAATCAGTCTTTTCGTCTTCATTTCTTTTTATATGAACTGTTGGTCATTGGGATCTCATGGCTACACTTATAAATCTACATCGTTACGAGTCTGGCACAGCTTCAGGAATTTTTTAAATGATGAAACAGTTCTTGTGGAAAACAGGAAACTTGTTTACAGGTATTTACAAGGAAGTCTTTAACAACAACAATTGCTAAAACATCCATAACAATTAATCAATGCCATAAAATACGTTAAACACAACGGTAGACGAGTATTTATATCCAGATAAGGTAAAACACTAAGACAAATTCAGAGCATAGGTTTCCCAACAACACAGCTGAAAAAAGCTCTCCAGCTCTCAGCTGACTGTCAACTCACTTATTGATAATCCTTCAAAGTACAAATCTGCGGATTCAAATTTTTGATCAGTGAAAACCAGTGTATTTCATACTACATTTAATTATATAAATTGTATGTGTAATATAGTAAAGAAAACTTCTGTTGAAAAATAACGCGTTACATCCAATACTGATCACAAACTGCAAAATATTCTGTTTGAATAATTCTTCCGTGGGCAGGTAAACGACAGTATCTGCAGAAATGAGTTTTCGAGATATTTGAAGAAATGTGTGTTGGATTCAATACTAACAAGAGGAAAATGTTGAAATTGGAGGTTTTTTTCACGTCTTTTTTTCAGCGGAAACCAAATAAGCAAGTTTGTACGATAAAGCTAACGTACAACAGATGACAAAAAAAAAAAAAAAAATTTTGAAGTTACTGCCCTTCACCTGCCCCTATCAGAATAGTAGAGTAGGGGAGCACGTGTGAATATATAATATGTTTTACAAGGTAGTTTGAAGACTAGAAAAATACGTAAGTGACCTGTTACATCATAGCAAAACTTTTGGCGTGATGAGCCATTTGTGTTTCTGTGGTAACTGTTCTCACAGGTTAACAACTTCTTTGTTTTTAGCAGGTGTTGCGTATAGTTTTATTACTTTCTACTTCAAGTGAAAACATATTTTAAACCAACTAATAAAATAAACTTAATCATTGCAAAACGTGAAAAATACTCAAGTAAATTTGAGAGAATGTTTAAATTTTTTCACTGAATTAAGAATTATTTATGATTGCAAGTTAATCCCATGGTAGATGATGGAGAACTTGTGAGCATAACCTCCGGGGCAAATGTGTGAACAGTTCCCAAATTCTCTCCATAATATTAATATTAGTGTTTTATATTATAACGTTTTAAAATATATATATATAAACTTTTATAACTATCGATATTATTTCTCTATAATAAATTTATGAGCTTATTGAGTTTTTCAAATGTTTATATATTAATTTATTTATTAATTTTTTCTCACTAAATATTTTGTCAAGAATTTAGGGCTGTTAAACAGTTACAATAAATAAAGAGACAAAGTTTATTAACTTAATTGAAAACTTAAGTTTGAAATCATTTTAAATACATTTGCTGTATGAAGCTTTAAAATAATTAGTAACAAGAACAATTTTTTAAACAGTGAAATATTCTTTGTTTTAAGTAAATATTTTGATAATGTTTTTTCTTTTCTATCCAGTGATCAGAACGTGCTATGAAACTTTAAATTTTTTATTATATTTTTGAGAAAAAGTATTTTCTGAATGATACATTACTGTACTATTGAAACTGACGCGACACATGTTACAAACTCTCTAACGGAATATAGGGGAACGTGGGGCAAAGTGAAATAACGGGGCAAAGTGAAGTGGCGAAATATTTAATCTACTTTTTGCGCCACCTATCTAGTAATAATATCACTATGTAATAACACCTGTAGTCTACTCCAGTCAAGAAAAAATTATCTCTGAAAATTACAGAACATGATAATGCAAGCAATTTTCAAAAGTTGATGCTCATATTCTAATATTTTGTTGATTGTGAGTCAAAATTATTTTAGTCATTATTAAATAATAAAGTTCTTGTTAATTGAACATTAAGTATTAATTGGGATCTACTAATATTCAGTGCAGTATTTATTTGTTTAATATTAAGCTTATTTGTTTTTTAAAAGCGTTGTACAGTTAGTCAAGAGCATGCGGAACAAAGAGAAATAGTTTTCTTCTCATTTCGTTTACTTATTCTGTCTTTTATCAAATCACTTACACATTCATTTATTAATTAGCTCATTCACGTTCCTTCATTTAATAATTCCCTTTTATATATATATATATATATATATATATATATATATATATATATATATATATATATATATATATATATATATATATATATATATATATTCACTCACTTATTTTCTTATTTTTTCTCTATTTTACTCACTCATTTCTTTTCTTATTAATTACCATAATTAATCTATGTATTTCTTTACTGTTATACTTACTATTTTCATTTATTCATTGATTCTTTTTTTTACTGAATTACTTCACCAAAAATATGTTTAATGATCGAATAGAAAATATTTCATTAGAAAAATATTTTATTTTTCACTTTGCCCCGTGAAAAAAAAATTGAAATGCATATTATCACCATTTTTTGGAGATACAAACTTACTGTTAAAAATAAAAAAAATGTCTTAATGCAAGTTTTATTGTAAAATACATTGTTCTTTCTTTATGTCCCGTAACTTTCAGAACAAGTTTCCATTTTGTTAGTTTTTTAAAAAGTAAATTTACCAGTACTTTGCCTCACATTCCCCCACTTATATGTTTCATATTAGAGTTTTTCGTTGAAATATGAAGATTGTCCTGCGTTTTTCAATTTTGTTCATGTGTCCCCCAGGCTTGCTTACATGTTGGGAACAACTGAATACCTTTTTTTAAAATACCATAAAGTAAAAAAGTAGTTTTTAAAAAATCTCAAAAAAAGAAAAAAATCCATGTCACAAATAAAACACATTCAACCATATGGCATTTTGCTCTGAGAAATAGATAATATTTTTTGAAAAATGAAAAAAGGAAAGGAAAAAAAAAAAGCTCTTCTCTTGTGTCCCATTTTCTCTGTTTATTTTGTAGTGAAAAAAGATCTAATTTTGGACCTCCCCAAACATTAGTACTCAGCAACATCAGTGATTATGAATACTGCCTTTTTGCAGTACAGGCCATTTTTCCCCACCTGCAAGACTAAAATGAGCACATTGAAAGAGTTTTTTTTAAATCTTTTCTTCTTATTATTATTAATGAGAGAAATACGCTCAAAAATAAATTTTTTAATGTCTAAGAGTTTATCTGCCTTCTAAGCACTTTATATATGATTTTTAAAAATTTCTCTGCGTCAAAATTAATTCATTGATAAACACATAATTAAATATAAAATAATAACTGTACAAAAATTTACGATTAAATAATAATAATAGTAATAATAATAAATATATTAATAATAATGATGATGATGATGATGATGATAATAATAGTAATAATAATAAACATATTAATAATAATAATAATAATAATAATAATAATAAATATTATAATAATAAATATTATAATAATAAATATTAGAATAATAATAATAATGATAATTTTCTTTAGAGTGGCCATTTTGCCTGAACAGAATATTGTGTCATTTTTCTTCTCGATATTTTTCTTTTCTTTTTTCACTTTCGAGGTACGTTTGAGAAGTGGATGAATCATTTGAAAACATTCAAGAAGGCAAAAGATAGATTTCAATCTTATGGTTCTCATGAAGACTAAAATTTCACTCCCAAGTCCTCTGTATCTTATGCGGACTTGACTTGATTTTGTGTCCTTCAAATGGGGGATAAGATTAAAAACATAATTTACGCCATAAATTTCTTATTTGAACATTTTGAATTGGAAAATCCTACTTATCAAAATTTATATAATTGCTCTATGTGAGTGACGTACTAATGGAACGTTTTGTGATTGGTTTTCAAAGTATTGTAGGATCGACGTTTGAAAAATTTTATGAAAGTGTTCATGTTTTTTAATGTCTGATAAATATTCACAAGAAAGGGATTAACTGATAAATCAAGAGATAAATTTGCAAACATTTCGAGCATTAATGTAAAATGTAAATTTTTAAGAGTCGTGTTACTTTTTTTTTTCACCATGGATTTAGTTTTAAATTCAAGCAAAACTTTGAGTTTGAAACAATATATCTGTTTCATATTGCAGTAGCCTATCGTTATATCGCGCTTGTAGGGAGAAAAAATGAAATGCGCGATACATCCGACAACGCGATAAAATCGAGGTCGTTAAAAACAACTTAATTTTTTTTACAGAAAAAATATTTTCACTGTCCCTAAAGTTTCCGAATTGTCAGCAAAATTTGCCGGATAAGGGACATGTTTGACAGGTCACAGTGGCCTCTCGTGACCTTCCATAGGAGTGCCACTGCTGATAGTTTGTCATTTTATAATTGCCATGTTGTTGCGAAAAGTTGTAAAAGTTATTTCTTAAGAAAAAGAGAAATAGCTCAATTTGGAGAAAAATATAATTAACTGAGCATTCTCTGAAATAAGTTTACAACTACACTATATCTTTTAATTATAATAAAGGTTCTCTTTCCTAAGATTTAAAAAAATATTTTATATATTCAGTGGCGGCTCCAGATTTTGCGGGGCCCTGGGCGACGACTTTTTGCGGGGCCCCCAATTAAAAAAAAAGATTTTATTAATTATTGAGATGTCCATCACAAGAGTAATATAACCCCCACCCCCCACTGCGAACGAGACCCCTCAAAAAAGTCAGAAAAATACCTAGAAACAGCCTCTTAAAGATTTTAACGCCTCAGTTTCAGTCATGCCTTCCACCTGGTGTACACCTCTGTTAATCTTTACTAATAATAAAACTGACAGTCTCTCTGTCTGGATGTCTGGATCTCTGTGACGCGCATAGCGCCTAGACCGTTTGGCCGATTTTTATGAAATTCAGCACAAAGTTAGTTAGTAGCATGGGGGTGTGCACCTCGAAGCGATTTTTTGAAAATTCGATTTTATTCTTTTTTCTATTCCAATTTTGAGAACATTTTACCCAGAAAATTATCATAACGTGGAAGAGTAGATTACGAAATTATCATAACGTGGAACCGTAACATGGGCGAGCAAATGAATATATAGCAAATTGGCGAGAAATTCATCATTCATTATTTGTAAATATACTGGCGAACCAAATGACCTTTTAATTTTCTACTACGGGAAAAGCCGTGCGGGTACCACTAGTTTATAAATAAAACGAATGTATATGATATGATTTAATCCTAATTATACCTAATAAAAATTAACTACACATTTTTTTCTCGATATAATCCCAGCATGTATACATTTTATAATTGACCTTGGAGGAAGGGGAGTATCAGGAGAGCGATTCAAGGACCATCTTATGCGATATAAAATATCCTTAGTTTGAGGGGGTTCGGGAACTTCTCTCCCGGGAAAAATTTTGAAAAAAATATATATAATGTGTTTTGAGGCTCCATAAAACATAATTCAATCTACAAACTGTCAGGAAAAAATAGGCAAACCAAAGCTTTTTATTCGTTTCACTCTTTTTCAAATGCAGAAAATGCACATCAGATTTTTCCCTTGGTTCGACAAATCGTCGACATTCATCGACAGAGAGATGAGAAAGGACAACGCATCGTCATCTGCTCACATCAGCTTTTGGTAAAGTTGATTTTTGATCATCTCCCAAACCCAAAGAAAAAAAAAAGATGACTAGTAAAAAATGCATTTAACTCTTTAAATAAAAAACAGTGTGGAGATTTAGATGATAGGTAACGAGAGAGTAACATCGCTGTCATTCTAACATTTATTTTACAATAGATAGGAAATAAAATTGACGTGCTTTTTAAGTAGACTCAAAAAAGACTTATTTCATTATTTTCAAGGACTCTAGAAAAATTGAACTTATTTCAAGCATTTCATTTGCATTTTCCAGTCCCTAACATTTTAATACTTGATTGTATCGTTTTACCGAATTTTTCTAAACTTGTAAGAAACTTTTTTTTCGAATACTGTAGATTTCTTCCTTACAACAATATTTGTTTGAATAGTGTTAAAAAAGAAAAAAAAAAAGAGGTAGAGCAATATTTTTTTTGTGCCAAACAGATTAACCGTGTGCAGTAGAAGTAAGATTTTCAAGCAATAATAAAAGAAATTCCAAAATACTAAATTTCAGATCAAATAACTAACAAGATATGAAACAAGTGAATCACAAAAAAATATCTCAAGCTACGTACGTGCTACAGAAACGTGAGAACCATGATTTATACATGTTTTTTTGCAGCGTATAGCAAAGAGCTGAATTTGGCAGTTTGGTCATCCCCCTTTCCCCTTACATTCGTTAGAAATTTTAAAATTCAAGGTTTGTAACTACATTTTCCAAATGTTCAAGGTTTTCTAGCACTTAAAAATAAAAGTTTTTTTCTTTTCTTTTTTTTTTAACTTTTCACTTTTTTAGGAACGAATCATGTAGTTTTTCGGGAGTTGGAGGCCCCCAACAAAGCTGAGTCTCTATTCTCAAGCTATAACTTGCTTAGCTTATAGGTAAATCCAGGCTTGCTAACAACAATACGTTAGTAAAGTAAGACAAAACAACATAAGCAGAAGCACAAATTTGAAAATTACAGCAGACACGTGTTTCGGCGTTACAGGGAACGCCTTTTTCAATGCAGAAAATAATGAGCTTATGGATGAAAAGACATCCGACAAAAGCCAAGAGCAGATAAGCATGCAGCTTAAAAGATAAAAACAGCGGATTAGTCAAACACCAATGACAAAGTTATAAACCGATCCGGAACCAATAGGAATGCAAGCAAAGGCCAATAGCTTTCTCTTAGGTACGAACCCAGATTGAAAGAATTCAATTGGACAAAGATTAAGCCGAAGCTTAAACAAAAAGAAAAGAAATTGTCAGTAACCGTGAACCGCAAGAAAACCATGAAATAAAATAAACAGAAACAAAAAATATTCGAAAAAAGGAAAAATAAAGATAAATAGAAGAAAATGGAGGGGGGGGGGGTCAATCAAGACAAAAAGGTAAAAATAAACAAAGGAAGACAGATAAAAATGAATGGGAAAAGAGGGGGGGGGGGGAATGGGGAAAGGACAGTATTAAAGATATGGGAGCCAAATGTTAGAAAAATATGGAACTGCACTAAGATCGTTAACTAAGTTAGAACTGTTCCTCAAAATATGAAAGGATTCCCAAAAGTCAAGATCTGATGAATTGGGGCATTTTTGGATAATCTGATAAGAGTTAAAATCAAAAGAGTGAATCGAATCCCAAAATTGAATTCTTTCAATCTGGGTTCGTACCTAAGAGAAAGCTACTGGCCTTTGCTTGCATTCCTATTGGTTCCGGATCGGTTTATAACTTTGTCATTGGTGTTTGGCTAATCCGCTGTTTTTATCTTTTAAGCTGCATGCTTATCTGCTCTTGGCTTTTGTCGGATGTCTTTTCATCCATAAGCTCATTATTTTCTGCATTGAAAAAGGCGTTCCCTGTAACGCCGAAACACGTGTCTGCTGTAATTTTCAAATTTGTGCTTCTGCTTACGTTGTTTTGTCTTATTTTACTAATCAGCACAAAGGTATTTATTTATCTTATTTATCTTAACAATACGTTAATTTAGAAACAAGTGCGGTAGAGGGGTAGGGAGTCAGAAGAAATGGTATAACTACATTAATAAGCCGAATTAGAATGAGAAAAATTAATTTCTAACTGGTCCGGTAGTTGTAGCAGCTTTAGACTCTCGCTTGACTCTACTCAGCATCTGCAACATATACTACACTATATAGAAAAACATTTTCACGCTTTACTTCGACTTAGAAATGCAGCTGTCCCACTTCTCCCGCAGTCAAATTCTTCCCCTAATTATTGTAATTATTAATACGTAGGTAAATAAACCTTTGAGGGAAAAAGCAGAAAATTATAAAAAGTAATCACAAAATTAACTTAAAAATATCATGTAAAATATTATAACTATAACTTAATAAGAAGATATTTTTAACGCGACCACGTAAAAATCTTCCAGATTCGGTCATATTTTTTTTGCAGAC
The DNA here is from genome assembly GCF_026930045.1 of Uloborus diversus. Classification (NCBI taxonomy): domain Eukaryota; kingdom Metazoa; phylum Arthropoda; class Arachnida; order Araneae; family Uloboridae; genus Uloborus; species Uloborus diversus. The sequence continues at coordinate 149,901,798 of NC_072733.1, forward strand.
CGTTGCCCATCCTCTGGAGCAGAGGATGTTTTAGAAGACATCTAACTGTCAAATTTCAAAGCAAAAACAAAAATACTGCCCCCCCTCCCCCGAAAACAACATCTATGATTAATCTTCAGGGCCCAAAGAGAGGCCGTGTCAGCCTATAGCCAGAAACTTGGGGCCTACCTTTTGGGGACGGGGATGCACATTGGAGCAGTAATAGTGCATGGGTGAAGGAGCCTACCGGCTCTCGACGGACCCTATTCGTCCTTGTACTTATAAGGCGGCCTGTACGTCCTTACACTTATATGGCGGCCCCACGTTAAACAGAGCTTTCAATTAGGTCAAACTTGTTCTAAAAAGACGTAAAAAAATCGGGAAAAAGCTTTAAAATGCAAATTAGCGCTGGGCCCCCTAGCCGCGGGACCCTGTGCGGCCGCACGGACTGCACGGCCCTGGAGCCGCCTCTGTATATATTCTTCAAGCGCTTTCTGGAGTATAAGAGGCAGCTCTCCCAATTTTTCTTCAAATAGTTTAGCAATTGTTCAATAGATGGCGCAAAAGTTCTGGAGTTAAGGGAAGTTCAAATGCTCTTTCTCTCTCGATGTCTCACCCCAAAGTCTCGCTCTGTATTTCGTTTTTTACTTTCAGTTTAAAATCTGCTTCGCAATGAGCACTATTATACGAAATTTAAAATAAATCTTCATCACAAGCGATTACTATTCAAATTACTTTTAAATCACACATGTTTCACACGGTTTTTTACACCTAATGTATGAGCTTCAGATTTTTTTTTAAATATTTACTTAATGTATGTAGGCACATGTAAAAAGACATGGTTTCAAAACTTCACACAAAATTAAAAATTAAACTAAGTTACCGCTTTTTTTACGGATTTTCTGAGTCACACACGTAATTCTACATTTAACGTTTTGTGAAAATAATTAGAATTATCCTATAATAAAATATTGCCATTAAAAATGTCTAGATATTCTAAGTTATAATACAAAAGAAAAATAAGGGATATTTTAATAATTTCATCCAAACCTTTATTGGTATTTCCGAGAAAAAAAAAAGAAACAGCTTCAGAAAATCACACACATAACGGTGAAATGGTCCATTTATGGCATTTTAATCAGTAATGTAATTTCCAAATTAACCAAAATGTGAATTAAATATGCTCAAGACTTTTTGGACTGTGATCGATTGCTTAAAACGAAGTAATTTCTGAATTAAAACTGAGTAATTTTTGAATATGAAAATTATGACTAAAAAGTATCCACCAAAGATTGGCAATAAAAATCATTACTCTTGTTTAATATTTTTTTTTTCATCGAAGGAGTCCCTTAATTTATTATTTTTTTTTTTAGCAAAATAGAAAGTAATTCTTACTTTTTTTAAGGAGCTGTTTAATATAGTTTCATTTAATTAAATAGGTACTACTTAAAAATTTTATCAATAATTTACTTTTCAAGAAAATGCTTTAGCATTTTAATAATCATTAACCTACTGTGAGTGGGCTGTGTGGGTGCTATGCAATGATTGTTCAAAAAACCTTTTAAAAGTTTGAGAAATATTTTGCACCAAATTTATCACTTTTGTAAAGATGGGGGGGGGGGAGGGCAGGTATTTATTTATCAAGGTTTTACATTAATTATACTACATCAATGAACATAGAGCCAAAAATGCATAAAAGAGAAAGGTAATATAATGATTCTGAATTTGTTATTATGTCTCCAATTTCAAGATTAAAAAAAAAATGTTTTTTAAATCATCAATACAAATGTGACAGAGTGCATATTCAACAATTCAAATTAACTATCAGAAAAAGAAATAGTCTTACTTTTTTTTTTTGACTGTAAAACTCAAGGCAGCTAACTAAGCAAGGGAGTTTTCTACTTCGTCATCTTAAAAATAATACCGAATTCAATATAGTTTGTTTTGTTCTCGAAATGGCTGTAGCAGAGTGCACCATGCGAATCAAAGAAAATATAATTTTTTAATTAAAACTTTTTTTAATTAAAAAAAAACTTTTTTATATAACGGAAAAAATATCTTTTGTCTCAAGTTGTTACACAAAGTAATTTAATCATCTTTAAGACTTTCATCACTAAATAAAAACAAGAAAATGAAAATTAACTTATTCAAAAATTTTGAGCATAAAAGCAATTAAAAATAAGTTGTATAATCGAGATAGCGCTGAGTGTACGAAAAATTTATGATAAACCTTCAAACCCTTTTTTACATAAAAAAATAATTTAAAAAAAAAAAAAAAAGAAAGAAACAGAAAAAATTATTTATCAGAACTCACTACGGTAAATATTTCGGTAATATTTTGAAAGAAATTCTGAGAAAAATACATTGAATCTCAAATGGAATACTGCCGTGGGCAAACAGCAGTATCTGCAGAAATGATTTCTGAAGATAGTTGAGGAAACGCGTTTTGGATTCAATACTAACAATAGGAAAATGTAGGAATTTGACGCTTTTTCCGCTTTTTTCTTTTTTTTTTTTTTAAAGCGAAATCGAAGAAGCAAGCTTGTACAATAAATCTTACGTACAATAGATGACAAAAATGAAAAAAAAAAAAGCAATTACTGCCTTTACTTGCCTACGGCTGAATACTGCATACATTTTTCGAAAGCACTTCAGGCAAAAAGTGGAGATAAATGTATCTTATCAGTCACGCTTAGTATCATGAAAAAAACTGCTTTTTTTCACTTCGCGTTATGTGAATAAAATTCATTTCATAGGTTAATGGAACAGTTTTAGGTCTTTAACCAAAATAAACCACTCAGAGTTACGCAGAAACAATATTACCCTACTCAATTGAGATTTAATGCATTAACTGAATCGGTGAAATATGTCCATTAGAAGTTTTGACATGGATGACGATCAGCTTCCAGGACATAATCATTGCCAACAATTCAGTTTGGATGAGAGAAATGTAATAATAGGAGAATCAATATCAGGCGGACATATCTCACCGCATGGATAGTAACAAATGTTCAATAATTACCAATGGTAGCAGTAAACACAAATGATTTTCGTTTACTGATTTCGAACTAAAGTAAGTTGTAATAACTGGGGAATTCTTGTGGATGAAATATAAGTGCAACCTAGTGATAAAGTTTATCGGATATTTTGTCGTGAATACTATTTAGTCAGCTGTTTACATGTGCGATGAATCATGAATTGGATGAAATTACATTGATTTAGATTCTGTTTAAAATGCAATAAATTGTTATATGTTTAGCATTGTTCCGTTTTAAATTTTGCATTTATTTTCATTGTCACTCTTCGTTAAGGATCTTTAGAGTAGTTAATATTTTAATGTTTTATTCTGTTAATACATTTAATGCATTAATTAATTAATTTATTATTTATTAAAAGCATTGCACACTGCAGAGAGAATCCAGTTACAGGGGCAACGATATAAAAAAGCAATTAAAACAAACTATACATTTAAAATATTAAAACATAAAGACTTAAAATTGTAAAATGACAAGTTAAAAATATTTAAATCATGACAATGAATGTTAAAAAGTTTGTAAAATTTAAAAAGACAAAAATTAACAACATAGTTCCGTCTGGTAAAAATTTTTAAAAGAAGAATGACTCCTAAGAGTCCTACTTGGGACAGCAAGTTGTATCGAATTGACGATATCTGAGCAGTCAATTAAATTATGTAGAACATTGTAGAAAAAAAGAAGACACAAAAGTTCACGGCGTGATTTAAGAGTGGGAACATTCTAAATATTACATAAATGATAGTAAGAATCAGTTTAAAAATTTTGATTATTAGTTCCATAACAAGTAATAAACAAATTTGGATTGAATCTGCGCAAGAATTTTAGATTTATTATTGAAATAGGGATCCCAAATAAGACTGCAGTACTCGAGTTTGGAGCGCACAAGACAAAACTAAAGCGTTTTAAGTGCTTGCTCATTAGGAAAATCTTTAGTATTGCTTTTAAAAAATCCCATAACCTTATATGCTCTTGAAAAAATGTTGTTAATGTGTTGCGTAAAATTAAGGTTAGTATTAATAGTGATGTCCTAATCCGTAGCAAAGTCAGAACGCGATAAACACTGTTGGTCAATTTTATAAAGATGCAAGAATGGCTTAGATCGTCCACTGTAACTCAAAACACTGCGTTTACTAATATTTAAATAAAGCCTATTTACCATGCACCACCGGTGCAGGTTATCCAAATCAATCTATAAAAGGGTAGCGTCAGAGATAGTGCGAATGTTTCTAAATAGCTTTAAATCATCAGCGAACAAAAGATAGTCACAATATTGAAAAATATTACAAATATCATTTATGAATAAAATAAAAAGCAAGGGTCCTAAATTAGAGCCTTGCGGCACACCAGAAGTATTAGTAAAATCATCAGAAATAGCACCATTGAAATAAACATATAACATACGACCACTTAACTTAAATATTAAAAAAAAAAAAAGTCAGTGAGACTGATGTGAAAGCCAATGTAATTCAATTTCGCCAAACGAATACCTAAGTCAACCTTTAATGTTTGTTATTACTGTAATTAGGAGGTAAAAAGCATTCTGTCACAAAAATACAAGCTTGCAGGAGGTGTATTAAAAGCAGGGAAGCGGAGTCGGAGGGAATATGTCCGATTCCGACTTCGACTCCGACTCTTGAAGTTTAAAAACGTTCGGCACCGACTCCGATTCTTACTCCCTTGACCTGGCAGAGTTAAGGACACGGAGGGAAAGTTACCGACTCCAAACTCTTGGAATTTAAAGCTTTAAACTTCAAACTCCGACTCTTTTGTCCCAAAACCAATCCAATTCCGACGCCCTTGTCCCAAAATCATTCCGACTCCGACTCCGCTCCGACTTCCACTCCGCAGCCCAGGTTTAAAGTTCTTTTACCTCTAAACATGCATGTGAAATATGTCAGAAATTGATGTTTTCCATTGTCAATCTTATTTATTACTGAGAATTAGACTTAGTGATTTGTACCTCTGAATAAAGGGTGAAAAGTAGAATAATATACCTAGTGCTTAGAAAACATATATATCAGCGTATCATGATGAATTAATTGCTCTTTCATCTTCTAGTTTTTTTTTTTTCCTTAGCACGTCTCAAGTAGTATTTTTTACAAGTTAAAGGAACAGTTACACCATCACAACTTTCTATCTTTAAAAAAATATATAAAACGCAATAGAACGCCAATCAATGTCTGCTGATATTTTAGGTTCAAAATTCAGAACAAAAAACCATTTTTGACCCTTTTTTTATCAAGTGTAACTTTAACTTCCCCCTTTCGTTAAAAATAAAACTAAATTTTAAAAATGTGAAACTACCAGTTCTCAATCTTTATTCGAGCGAGTTTGTTGCGCTAAACAAGAGAAAAACTGCAGAAATCTGTAATTAGAACAGTTTTTAGCTAGCAGAATTGTTTCTTCTTTTTGTATTTTTTTTTTTTTCAAAACAGTTTTTCTATTCTGTATTTTCTATGGTTTACGCAACCATCCCAAATGACAGGTCAAAACCGTAAGTTCTAGAGAAAATGTTAATCAATGTGTGTACTAAAAACTACGTGGCCTGTTCTAGAAATTGTTTAAAATACTAAAAAGTTATTTTTTCTTATTTTATTTTTTTTTACGATTAAATTAGAAAAAATAAAATGAAAATCTCTTTCTGATATCAATATGAGATATTTATTGTAAAGAAATTTACTTTATACATTATTAACAGAGACGGACCAAAAAATGTAAAATCTTAGGAGCCAGGAAAATTTTCAGTAACCAGACAAATTATTTCTCATAGTTCATAGGAAAATTCAGCGTAACATGGCTTCTGAAAAACTCTCTTTCTGAAAGGACTAGTTGCCAAGGTATTTTTTGTTGCTCGGGCGACCTGCTCCAGGGATTTATCGGACTTTGATTATTAATATATTAATATTCCCATAGAATTGCTATTACGCTTGATTTTGCGTGTAGCTACATTGCGAAGACTGCATTAGTCGGGAATATTTATTAAAAGAGAAAATATTTTCCTTTTGTCCCAGTTGTCACAATGCCAGAGATTAGAGCAGCAGTTGACTCCAACTTATTGAACAAACAAAAGTGCCAAACTTTTTATTCTACTCATTTAATACTCAAAGGTGAGTGATTGGGGCAGACAAATCACCGTTAACGATTTCTAGCTCAATAATGGTCCAGTAAATCTCTCTCTGTATCAAAGAAAGAAAAAAAAAAAAAAAACGCTCCTCTATCAAACTAATTATCGAGTCATATTAATTTACTTAGCAATGATGTTATGATCTCATGTGCTATGAAACCGAAGGCACGCTGATCGAGCCATTTAGCAGAACTCATAATTTCTCAAATTTTCCAGATGTTATTTAAACACTTTTTCAAACTGTCTCTATCAATATAGTTTCAATGCATTTTAACTTAGCGTATTTCCTTATCAATCAGCAGGAAGTTTGTTTATAAGTCTGTAGGTTATCAGTTTTGCTGTTTACTTCCGGATGTCGCAAATGCGCCGTCTTTTAATGTGTTTCCATATTTTTAGTAGGAAACTGTTGGTTGTTTGCTCAGTGAATGTCAACAGTTTTTCTTGTTTGTTCCTGCACAATATAAAACAATCAAATAGAAACTACTTCTTTGCTCCATTTCTCGGACATTACTACTATGATGTTCAATGCTTGGAAAAAAAAAAAACTTAAAAGGAAAATAAATGTTTAAATTTTAAACATAATGCATTCATGAAAATAAATGGTATTAGAAACGTCTTTGTGAACAAAATGTGAAGAGGAAAAAAGGATGTAATAAATTGATGTTTTTCTTCAAGTTTTAACACCACTAACACCCTAACATAGTGATGAAACGGTCGGCACAACTTCAAATAAGCTCGATTAAACTCAGCAATAAAAATATCCAAGTTTCATACAAAAAACAGGGCAAGTCCTTCAAACCAGCAAGAAAAGATTTAGTGTTTTTGGATGTGATAAAACATTTATACCCCACCTGTCATCGGAAAGGGTAGTCGATCCCTGCTTTTGGCCCCTTTCGGGAATTCCACCCTTGAACTGGGATAAACACTTGAACGGCACTCGAAGACAGATCCACGACCATCCGTAACGCAAGAAGACTATTGCAATATATTTTGTTCACTGTTTTGGTGATTTGTCAGTTCTGATTCATAGTTCCGAGACGAATCCTTGGTGGTTATTTACATTATGGGTGCGTACTGAAGTCGATGGATTAGAAATGCCTGAAATAAATCGTTGGGATCAAAACAGACTCATAACCCACTTACTTGCAGGTGGTCTTCAGCGAAGAGAGATCAATATGGGGAAAGATAGTAGGTTTAGTAAAATAGTCTAAATAATGTTATCATAAATAACATTTTATGTGTAAGTTTATTGTAAAACGCATAATGCAATCCATGGAATTTCAATTTTACTCTAGCTAGTAACAAATTTCTCAAGTTTTTAAGGGTGAATATCCTTTGACTAGGGAACATATTGATGCCAATATGAGAATAAATAGATAAAAGGCAGAATTCTTATTTTGTTAGCTATTTCGAAGATTTGAAAATTCTGGTTCACATTTTCGAGACTCGCCCTCAGCCGGCTGGTGGCTTGATGGATAGGCGTTGGCCTTCTACGTCTGAGGAACCAGGTTCTGACCTGTGTGGCCAGTCGGTGGATTTTTCGAGATGCAGAAAATCTTCAGCGCCCATGTCGTATGATTATGCGGCATGTAAAAGATCCATTGTGTATTCGTTTGGCTTAGAATATCCCTCGGATAAATTAAATTCCTAGTGCAATTTCGCATCAAATGAGAGTCCAGGTGCCTCCATCTGGTGGAAACTGGGCGTCAAAAACACTACTGTGTCATTGATCAGCGCCTTAATGTTTGATGCATTGTTGGGGAGCGCACTAGGTCTGGTTATGGCCCAGATGCCTCTTGAGGTGGTTCTCTTATACAGCCCCATTGAAAAAAAAATCGAGACTTTTCTTTGCGGGATAAAAAAAAAAAACAGAGGCCTTGGTTTTAACATTTTTGCCAATTCTGATGTAGTTGAGACAAGTGTAGGGGTTGTTATGGTGAAAAATCTTTCGCAGAAGGTAATTCTGGCTGTGTTAGTGATTCAAATTATGGGTACTCACTGATGTCGATGTATTATTGGGTCAAAACTGCCTCTTAAAGCTCTAATTTGTAGATTATCTTCAGTGTAGATCAATATGTACAGGTTTTGTTAAATCTTCGCAATGATGTTACACTAAAAATTTTCCATAAATTCGGTGGCCATAGCTGCCTCCACTGCTCTGGAGTAACTAAACTGATATAACGGGTTCGCTATAACAGTATAAAAAATAATTCTAGACTTGTCTTCTTTACAGTTTTTGCTTTCAATCATTCGTTTATTCAATATTTATCAAGTTCTTGCTTTTCACAGCCAATATGTACCAATTATTTATTTATTTCAATACACAAATACGACATTTTTATTGCCCTAACAAGTAACCCTACCTAAGTGTAAATCACCGATTGGAATAAAAGTTTGCACATCGATAAAACACTTAAAAATATTGAACCCGTATTTTTTTTTTATAAGCAACAGACACCTTTAACTGAGTGGAATGTACCACTAAATATTGGATAATTGGGAATTAAAGGGTACGATATTTCCTTTTACTTTAAATTTTAACTACAAAAATTCAAATAATAACTAACAATTTGAAAAAAACTAAACAAACTGAAGTTCATGTGTTTCAGGATTTTTCTGAAAATACTATTAATAGGGGTAAATCCATCCTTCGCAATTTTACCCCGTCACGGTGAATGAAAACTTAAATCTGTCATTAGGAGGTCATGTTATACATCAAGAGAAAGTTTTTTTTTTAGATTTACAATATTTTTTGAATTGTTTTTATACTATAGTTAGGAGAAAAGTAACAGTCATTTGTATGAACACACTTTTCATTTTTTTCGCACATGTTGAATTTTTTTACTGGCCTTTATTTCGAACGATTTTCAAAATAGAAATCTAAAAATTAGCGGGATTACTTATCTTGTCATGTGTGTCTACTATACCAACACTAAAAAAAATTGTGCAACCTTACTCCATCGGTGGCAGCTTAGCTGCCTCCACTACTCTGTAGTAATATGTTGGCTCTTCGGTTATAATTCGTTTTGAAAAAAGGGCACTGCGTAAACGTGCCCCGGTACCCAACTTATTTAATTTTTACATATGTTTGCATATATGCGTTGAACATTACTAATTTTTGATCAGAAGAAAAAACAAAAACTGCCGATGATTGAAAAACCTGATTTTTTAAAAAAAATGTCAATATTACACGTTTACTGTAAAATATAATTTCTCTTAGAATTTTGAAGACGATAGAAAGAGTGAAAATAAACTTGAATAAAAACTATATTTCGTAATGGATTTTTTGCTCTTTTCGGAGTCAACTACTCGCTAAGTCATCTCTTTTAGTCTCCCGGGAGACTAAAAGAACCATTCTCATTCGATATTGGTCTGCCATTTGTATTATAGATGTAGTGGAATAGTTAAAATATTATTAAGTATAAAATTACTTTTTTCACAGGACATCATCTACGAAAAATTTTATTAAAAAGAGCAGTAAGTTATCAATTCAAAGAGTTGTTTTCTGCACTATAGCAAGTAACAAAATATACGAAATCTCAAATGAACTGAGTTGAAATTTTATAAAAATCTTAATCTCATTTTGAGAGAAAGAACATAGTTGTCTTACAATTAATTTTAAAATACAAGAAATTTACTCTTTAAGCAGATCGGCGAAAATGGTTTGGAAAATTTAATAATATTTTGTAAAATAAAGATTTAATAAATATTCAGACACATCATATACCATTTAAAGAGCATTGAACATTTAAATGAAAGAAATGAACGAGAAATCAGTATCAAGAGAGTGGGGGGGGGGGGAGATGTTCTGTATTAAGCATGACATATTACGATAAACAATGCAAAAAAAAAGTCTGAATGCTTAGTTAAATGTCAAATGATATGTAACCGAGCAGGGAGAATATATTTATCAAGTTTTGGTGAAATAATATAACTAAATGCTGCATCAGTTTTGTTCAGAAAGCAAATTTAGACAAGAGAGATGATGAAGCAAAAAAAAAAAAAAAAAAAAACTTCGCTCAAATCAAATAATGATATTGTTCTTCAAAAACGTTATTAATAAGCACTGCTGTTATGGATTATAGAATTACCTAAAGGAACCTATCAATTGAAAACTGCCCTTAAAACGAAATAATTTCTCTTCCCGACTAACAAATTCCTTCTTCTATTATCGTCGCTAGTGGAAATTCAGAATGGCCGAGCCTCAAAAATAATCAAATCACCCAGGAAGCTGACAGTTCTCTCCATAAATTCTTAATTTATAAGACTCTAATTGGCAACGGGAGCAGCCTAGAAACGGGGGAAGCTTCTTGACCTCAGCTTGGCAACGCGATTAGATTTAGTTGCAGGCGTGACCGCCGCCGATAGGTCTCGAGTTATTTGTCTCCGAGCTGTATCCTCCCACTCTGTTCTCTACTATTTCGTTTTCCAGGAATGTTACATTGTATATTTATTCAAGCATTCCGAATTTCAATCGATAGTATTGGCCAGGAGATGATTCGGCAGGACTCAGTACAAAATAGAAAGCAGAAGAGAGAATTTATCGGTACACATTCCGAAAATTAGATAACTCATTTTAACCAGCTTAAATTAAGCGAAGTGCAATAAATTTGAACGATGTAGAATTTAAGCTTAAACTTTTCCCGTGCTTTATAAACTAAAATAGCTGATATAATAATATTTACATTTTTTTCTTTCTTTTTCTCCATGTTTTCATAATAAAAAGTTTCGCAGTTCTTAAATGATGAAACAGAGAGCAAAAGGGATAATTTATCGGTACACATCACGAAAATTAAATAACTCATTTTAACCACCTTAAATTAAGCGAAGTGACATTTTCACGATATTGAGTTTCTGCTTATATTTTCCCCATGCTTTATAAACTAAAACAGTTGATATAATAAAATTTACATTTTTTTTCTTTCTTTTTCTCCATGTTTTCATAATAAAAAGTTTCGAAGCTCTTAAATGATGAAACAGAAAGCAGAAGGAATAATGTATCGGTACACATCCCGAAAATAAGTTAACTCATTTTAACCAGCTTAAGTTAAGCAAAGTGAAATAAATTTGAACGAAGTAGAATTTAAGCTTAAACTTTTCCCGTGATTTATAAACAGTTGATAGAATGATATTTAAATTTTTTCTCCTTTCTTTTTCGCCTTGGTTCTAAAATACAAAGTAGCGAGTTTTGAAGTTTGCAAATGATGAAAGAGAAAGCAAAAGAGAGAATTTATCGGTACACATTCCGATAAATTCTCTTAATTTAATTAATGTTAAGTCCCCCCCCCTTTTCGCCATGTTTCCAAATAACGAGTTTCTAACTTCTAGAGTGAAGATTCGTTTCTATTTTCTTACTTCATCTTTACTTCAACATAGTTCTTTCAATTAATAGTTTTGATCCGAAAGCATATACAGATGAAGTTTCCATTTTACAAAAAGAATTCAATGTTTATGTTATGTGGTTCAAACTACTGTTCAAATGCTGTATTGCTACGTTTAAATATACTTTTCTCTTACAAATCTTTTTACAGTATTTGCACATAACTTGGCACTTTCTTCTAAATAACGTTTAAAAGAGAAAACAGAATACTATCTAAAGATCCTTTATCTTTTTAATAGATACATTTAATTATAATATCTAAATATATAAAACTCAAAGGTGACTGACTGACATAGTGATCTATCAACGCACAGCCCAAACAACTGGACGGATCGGGCTGAAATTTGGCATGCAGGTAGATGTTATGACGTAGTCATCCACTAAGAAAGGATTTTGGTAATCTCTACCCCCAAGGGGATAAAATAGTGGATGAAAGTTTGTAAGAAACTTTGTCAATTTTAAATCGATTAGGGGGAGACTTTGTTGGGTTATAATAATCCGTTAATCAGGTGGAGCATATAACTTTTTTGTTTAGGTTATTTGCCCTACCTCCAAGTGATCAAAGAGAAAGTCCACGTTTCGGTAATTTTCCAATTACCGAAACCCCCTAATGAAGAATAACACTTCTTAACGCGAGCGAAGTCGCGGGCAAAAGCTAGTTCATTCATAAACTTAGCTTCTAAGGAGAAGTTTTATAAGTTTACTAAAAAGTGTAATATGTTTTTAACCATAGCTAACAATTCAACAAATGTTTTTATGGGTTTCCTAAGTTGATTTTTTTTTATTAAGAACAGGATTCGATCAAGCCAAGGTGATGCTCAGGTCCTGTAAAAATTACATGCTCATCTCACAATAAAATCCGCTCATTTTCAAAGTAATAGTTTCGAAAAAAGGAAAAAAAGAGAGAAGTGTACCCGATTTCGGTGCCCCTAAAATTGGAGTGCCCAAGTCCATGGACCTGCAGGACAATGCGTTAATCAAGCCCTGGTTATGAAACTCCAATATGCAGATGCAATGTACCAAATGCAGCGCTTTCAAACCAGGGGGAAAAGAGAGAAACATTGAAATATATTAAATAAAATTCTATGAAAATTATGTCACGTAAAATTGGCTTAAGTATTTAAAATGCACAATGTGATGCTATTAAGAAAAAAACATAAGTTAATAATTAAAACTCTTATAATAAATAGGTCAAATACTCGTTCCTCTAGTACTACAACTGAAGTATATTACTACTATGATATAATTGGCAAGTAGTACATTTTTTAATTGAAATTGCTTAGAGCGCATTAATAAATTTTTAAAACTTTTGAAAACTTTTTATGTAACCGAGTTTAATAAAAAAAATGCAATCATATTATTTGGTAGTAAGAGAGTAAATTTCCATCACTATTTCATGCCAAAATTAAACGATGTATTCAAACTGCTCTTGAAACATCCAAAATCCTCGAAAGTGCTTGGTTCTCCACGCGAGCTTCACAAACAGAAAAGGGTAGGCAAAAACATCCTTATCCTACAAATAAAAATCTCTTGCCTTCTCTCCTTTCACTGGAATCAATAACTTTACCCTGAGTCCGGGCAAACTCGTTCCCGACATCAAATAATTTTCCACCACTATATCTAATCTGCGGCAGCTATATATAGATATACCACCCTCTATATCCAAACAGAGTAGGAATCCGTGGGGAACGCTTAGGGGCGAGATCGAATAATTTGCGTCAATACACAAACCCTCTCTCTCTCACTTGGCAGTCATGCTAATAGCCTATCCAATAGTTATTAGAATGCTTTTATATATGCCAGGGCAGCTTTTAAAACCCAGCAATATGGAAAGTAATTCGTGCCCGCCTAACTCCCCCCCGAGGTATGTGCCATAATCGCGAGACCCCTCGGCGTTCATGATTTATATCCTATCTTTGATCGTGCTTTCTTCTTTCCCCCGCCTGCCCCCCCCCCGTACTCGCTTCGCACAAACAATAGAATTCTATTGAAATTTCGCCGCCAAAGACAGAAGATGGAAATGAGCGGAGATAGATCGCGATGAGCTAGGGTTACCCTATTTGCTGTACTGGAGTTGATCCCGGTCCTTTTTCTTTCTCGTCTTTCTCAATTGTCACGGACATTTCATCTAGTCTCCTTGGATTGTACAAGAATTTTAGTTTCGTTCATGTATTATAACTGTGTGTGTGTGGGAAACGTATTTGATATTTCTAAAATATCTCAACATAACATCAGGTTTTGATTGCGAGTTTTATGACTTGAAAAGCATTCAATTCTTAGATTACTTTAAATAGTTTAAAGATGCCAGTTTTGATTGTTTGTATTATGATGCTAGGAGCAGTTTCAAAAATTATAAAGTTCCTTTTTTAAAAAAATCTTTTTTTTTTTGCTTACAATTTTTATGACGTTGAAACACTTTCAATATTTTAAAGCTGTATTTAGGCAAAACTTTGTTTTAATTTCGTGTGATACGTCTTGAAAATCATTCGGTGCTTTTAAGGTATGTAAACACAACTTAAAGGCATTTAAATGCATCTTTTTATTGTTTGTGCTATGATTTTAATATCCTTTAAACATTTTTAAAGTTAAGTGTGACCACCTCTTCTAGCAGTTAACAGTTGGTTTCAGTTAGAGGATTGAAAATATTTTACTTTTTTCTCGACAGCATCTTAGTAAACACGAATCTTTATTTATTTGTTGAAATAAATAAGTTAAAATAATATTGAAACTTTGCCATATTGCTAATTATTAACGAAAGCAAGAAAAAAAAAGAAAGAAAGAAAACATTAACAAATAGAACCATCTATAGAGTATGAAATAATAACTGAAGAAATTCGTTCTGAGAAATTCAATTTTGCAATTTTATAGTCTTATCACATCAACATGAAAGAAATAAGTTTCTCTTGTTTACTTATTTGACATTAACTTAAAATATTAAAAACCATGTTCACATAATAAAATTTATCATAGTATGAGTGATAGATTTAAACAATCACTGCAGTAAATATGCTAAACAATTAAAATATCAGTTCGCACTTGAAACCCACCTAACACCTCAAACACCTAAACATTTTTCTTCCCTCTTTTTATTAAAAATTAATTCAAATAATAAAACTCTTAATTTTATTATTTCAAGACAAGAAGCATATAACTTGATTTTTGTTCATGTCATCCTATATTTTTTTATTTGTTGTAATTTTAGCTTCATTACGCTACTTTGAAAAAATTGTTAGTTTTATTTATAAAATATATTGTTCACAACTGTATTGGATAAAATCATCATAAGTTCATTAAAGTTGTGTGCATTTTTTTTTTTTTTTGCAAATGTCCTAGCGGAATTTTAAACAATGTTATTTTGTGTTCACATTATCATAATCTAATAAAGAAAGTTAGAAATAGTGTTATTATTATGTAGAAAACTAAAATCCATAAACAAATTGCTGATCTAATGAAAAGTCTGAATTTTTTCAGTGTGATCAAGTATCCCCCATGAAGGGATCATGTATCCCTTGATGTGGGGATACATGATCCCTTTATGAAATTATTGAAAATAAATATTTTACCAAAACTATCTCTTTAATTTCAACTAGAAATAACTACTGTCAGATAGAGGGAAAATTACCTTTGTTCATGTACTTAAAAAA